>NC_090932.1:995578341-995926675 GCF_040938575.1 Ambystoma mexicanum | reverse complement strand
CACGGGTGCGGGTGCGCGACGGACCCCACCCCACACGGCCAACCATTAAGCGGGGGTGGCCAACTCGACCCACGGACCCGCTACCCTCCAAAGACACGAAAACCATAACGCAAACCAGGAGCCGCAGGGAAGGCCTGCATAGCTTGCGGAACCGGACCCGGCATAAGAGACTGTGGGACCGGACACCGGGGATGTCCCCCCCAAAAATAAACCGAAATTGGTTATGATGGATTCCTTCACGACAGTCAGACCCCAAAGACAATCACAACAAGACCGGGAGACCTCGGAAGAGCCGCCTCAACAAGAAGAGGACCTCAAACACACGCAAGTTCTGCAGGCAATAGCGGCCCTCCGCACATCAGTCGAAGGGAAGATAGAGGAGGTGAAATGGGACATGCAGCTCATGAGTCAGGACGCCCAAAACCTAACTGAAAGGGTAATTGCGATAGAAACTACCCTGCAAGACGACGTGGAGAGTACCCAAGATTTAAAGATAAAAGTCCAAGACCTGGAACAAAAAGTGGCAAGGCTGGAGGCGCGCTCCGAGGATGCCGAGGGTCGAGCCCGCCGAAATAACATTCGTATACTGTGGGTTCCAGAGGACTTGGAAGGCACAGACCCGACAGAATTTATTGAAACAATGCTACAACAGGAAATTGGTCCAGGAAACCTCACCCAGGGGTTCTCCGTTGAAAGAGCCCACAGATCTCTCCAAAAACGCCCCCCCCCTGGCTCACACCCACGCCCAATCATTGCCAAAATTCTAAACTTTTGTGACTGGGAAACTATATTGCGGTACTCCAGAGAAGGTGGAGAGATCAAGAGGAAAGACTCAACAATAGTCATGTACCCAGATTATACGTCCACAGTGCAACGAGCAAGGAACTCCTTCATCCCAATAAATGCACAATTACGAAAGCTCAACCTAAAATACATGTTTCTCTACCCGTCGCGCCTCAAAATTCTGCACAAATGAAGAGCGATATTTCTGGAGACCCCAGCCGCAGCAAACATGTGGCTCGAACATAATAACCTGGCTGATGGCAAGGAGGAACCACCACGGTCAGACTTGGGCTGACTACGCACCCGCCACGGCAAGAAGAGCAAAGCGATTCCCCCACATGAGTACAGACAGCAGACAATTATACTACAATTGAGTCCTACTGTGATGTAAGCCAGATCGGACAGGAGCTCGGAGGACCACGCAAAATAAAAGAAATGCGACCCACCCCACCGGAAACTGTGCAGGCAATCCGCCTACACACTACCTGATCCGGAAGGCCAGGAGTGGCCTGGAAGGCTCGGGACCCCCTGAGTGCTGCAAGTTGAAAGCAACTGCTAGGGGCAGTTTGAGTTGTTTTTTGTTTGTTTTCCCCATTCACACAATGGGAGTTACTCAAGTTAAAAAGTCTCCAACAGGTGTAACAGGTGGTGCCGGGGAGGAGGGGCATGGAGGGAAGAATCCAAAAAGGGGTGAGCGAACGGACGAGGTTGACGGTTGCTGGACTGAAGCAGCGGAAATCCTATTAACCCACCATGGCAACTAGAATAAAAATAATGACTTGGAACGTGACGGGCTTGGGAACTTACCTACGCCGGAACAGAATCAAGTCCTACATGAACAGAAAGGGAGTGCAAATAGCATTGTTGCAGGAGACACATTGCACGGCAGACTCTCTGGCCAAATTAGGCGAGCATTGGGGAGGACAAGGAATTGAAACCACCTACTCCAAATATGCCAGAGGAGTATACAGCTGGATTCACCCCCATCTCCCATTCCATTTTATTAAGTCCGAGAAAGATCCGGAAGGCAGGTTGGGGCTGACTAGAACAGGAAGAGGTATGTATAGTGAACTCCTATCTTCCCAACACTAATATTCCGGCACATCTGAACTCAATGAATCCCAAAATCGCCCCATACAGGCACGGCATCTTTTTTTGGGCAGGGGACTTCAACTGTGTACGAGAACCCAACCTTGATAGGTCCCAGCCCCACCCGAAAGGTCCCTCAGCAGCCACGGTAGCCCTATCCCTATTAATAGATGGCCTAGATCTTGCTGACACATGGAGGGAGCAGCACCCCAATGCTCGGGGATATTCGTACTTCTCCTCCCCACATGACCTTCATACGAGATTAGATTACGTTTTCATTAGCAAAGAACACTTGTCACAAATAGTGCACAACACCTAGGGAGAACCATCTCAGACCACTCACCACTTCTAATAGAATGGAACCACGCTGGCCCTAGACCCCCTATCCCTATGTGGAGAATGCCGATTGACGCCCTGGGTGACCTGGCATTCAGGGAGGAGCTGCACGACTTTATAGATAACTTTATAGCGGTAAATACCGGAAGTGTCAACCACCTGAGCACGATGTGGGACGCCCTAAAAGTAGTGATAAGGGGAGAAACTATAACAAAAGCAAGAGGTATTAGAAAACAGCTGCGAGGCGAACTAGACCAGTGGGAGCAAGAGATTGAGCAATTTGAGGCCACCCCGGTGAACACTCACCCTCAAAGCACTTAGAGTTAAATGCACATCGGCATGGGATAGACTAGCTAAATTTGACTACACCACCAAGACTAACAGAGCACACACAGAAGCCAACAGGCCGAGTAGAATGCTGGCCTGGCTGTGAAAGAAAGAACACCCCAGGCACACAATCACCAAGATACAGGATGCAGAGGACAATGAATTCCAAACACAACAAGGCATAAACAACGCCTTTAAGCGCTTTTATGAACACCTATACTCCCACAAGGACCAAGTTCCCCGAGACCAAATCACAGATACTTTGGAGGAAATAGGACTCCCCAGACTAACCCCTGAATTGCCGGTGCTGTTAACCCCTTACCGCCCAGCTCGTAATGACCCACATTGACTATGTTGGCCCATATCTGTGAATGCCCTAATTAATCATTTTATAAAGGGGGCGTGGCCAGCACGCATGCTGTAAGGACATGCTCCCGCGGAGCTTCGTTCCGAGATCCTTGTAAAGCGAGCTAATATCGCTATAACTGGTCTGCAACCTTAAAGAACCGAACAAAATTGAAGGGGAACCGATTACTGACACTCGACCCTATTCCTGGGGCGAACCGGGGCAGGGAAGGCTGAAAACGCGAAGCTGGACGCTGAGCCCCTGGGACCCACAAGATGGCGGTGCCCACCGCGGAATAAGAATGAAGCTACGGAGGCCTAAATTACCTTGCGGAGCGCGCCAACAAAGGACTCTCTCCCACACTGAAGCCGATGGGGCGGGCCACTCGTTCCCCAGCTGCGGAGAAACCATGGGGACTGAAATTCGAGCCCACCGATACCGCCGGCGAAGGCACTCCGGGGAGCTGTTGCCGCGGGAGGAACGAGGGCCAGAGAGACGCACTCGTGGTGCAGTCAAGCGGAGCTGATGGGAAGATCGTAGAAACAAGAGGCGCAGTGAGCCAGCATATAACACAGTAAGTGAGGCGGAAAAGAACCGGGGACCCTCCCACCACCCAGACACGGGTGCGGGTGCGCGACGGACCCCACCCCACAATGCCAACCATTAAGCGGGGGCGGCCAACTCGACCCACGGACCCGCTACCCTCCAAAGACACGAAAACCATAACGCAAACCAGGAGCCGCAGGGAAGGCCTGCATAGCTTGCGGAACCGGACCCGGCATAAGAGACTGTGGGACTGGACACCGGGGATGTCCCCCCCAAAAATAAACCGAAATTGGTTACGATGGATTCCTTCACGACAGTCAGACCCCAAAGACAATCACAACAAGACCGGGAGACCTCGGAAGAGCCGCCTCAACAAGAAGAGAACCTCAAACACACGCAAGTTCTGCAGGCAATAGCGGCCCTCCGCACATCAGTCGAAGGGAAGATAGAGGAGGTGAAATGGGACATGCAGCTCATGAGTCAGGACGCCCAAAACCTAACTGAAAGGGTCATTGCGATAGAAACTACCCTGCAAGACGACGTGGAGAGTACCCAAGATTTAAAGATAAAAGTCCAAGACCTGGAACAAAAAGTGGCAAGGCTGGAGGCGCGCTCCGAGGATGCAGTGGGTCGAGCCCGCCGAAATAACATTCGTATACTGTGGGTTCTGGAGGACTTGGAAGGCACAGACCCGACAGAATTTATTGAAACAATGCTACAACAGGAAATTGGTCCAGGAAACCTCACCCAGGGGTTCTCCGTTGAAAGAGCCCACAGATCTCTCCAAAAACGCCCCCCACCTGGCTCACACCCACGCCCAATCATTGCCAAAATTCTAAACTTTTGTGACCGGGAAACTATATTGCGGTACTCCAGAGAAGGTGGAGAGATCAAGAGGAAAGACTCAACAATAGTCATGTACCCAGATTATACGTCCACAGTGCAACGAGTAAGGAACTCCTTCATCCCAATAAATGCACAATTACGAAAGCTCAACCTAAAATACATGTTTCTCTACCCGTCGCGCCTCAACATTCTGCACAAAGGAAGAGAGATATTTCTGGAGACCCCAGCCGCAGCAAACATGTGGCTCGAACATAATAACCTGGCTGATGGCAAGGAGGAACCACCACGGTCAGACTTGGGCTGACTACGCACCCGCCACGGCAAGAAGAGCAAAGCGATTCCCCCACATGAGTACAGACAGCAGACAATTATACTACAATTGAGTCCTACTGTGATGTAAGCCAGATCGGACAGGAGCTCGGAGGACCACGCAAA
Organism: Ambystoma mexicanum; assembly: GCF_040938575.1. Taxonomy (NCBI): domain Eukaryota; kingdom Metazoa; phylum Chordata; class Amphibia; order Caudata; family Ambystomatidae; genus Ambystoma; species Ambystoma mexicanum. Next base: position 995,921,967 of record NC_090932.1, on the reverse strand, counting down.
ATAAATGAAATGCGACCCACCCCACCGGAAACTGTGCAGGCAATCCGCCTACACACTACCTGATCCGGAAGGCCAGGAGTGGCCTGGAAGGCTCGGGACCCCCTGAGTGCTGCAAGTTGAAAGCAACTGCTAGGGGCAGTTTGCGTTGTTTTTTGTTTGTTTTCCCCATTCACACAATGGGAGTTACTCAAGTTAAAAAGTCTCCAACAGGTGTAACAGGTGGTGCCGGGGAGGAGGGGCATGGAGGGAAGAATCCAAAAAGGGGTGAGCGAACGGACGAGGTTGACGGTTGCTGGACTGAAGCAGCGGAAATCCTATTAACCCACCATGGCAACTAGAATAAAAATAATGACTTGGAACGTGAGGGGCTTGGGACCTTACCTACGCCGGAACAGAATCAAGTCCTACATGAACAGAAAGGGAGTGCAAATAGCACTGTTGCAGGAGACACATTACACGGCAGACTCTCTGGCCAAATTAGGCGAGCATTGGGGAGGACAAGGAATTGAAACCACCTACTCCAAATATGCCAGAGGAGTATACACCTGGATTCACCCCCATCTCCCATTCCATTTTATTAAGTCCGAGAAAGATCCGGAAGGCAGGTTTGCGATACTGTGGGGCTGACTAGAACAGGAAGAGGTATGTATAGTGAACTCCTATCTTCCCAACACTAATATTCCGGCACATCTGAACTCAATGAATCCCAAAATCGCCCCATACAGGCACGGCATCTTTTTTTGGGCAGGGGACTTCAACTGTGTACGAGAACCCAACCTTGATAGGTCCCAGCCCCACCCGAAAGGTCCCTCAGCAGCCACGGTAGCCCTACACCTATTAATAGATGGACTAGATCTTGCTGACACATGGAGGGAGCAGCACCCCAATGCTCGGGGATATTCGTACTTCTCCTCCCCACATGACCTTCATACGAGATTAGATTACGTTTTCATTAGCAAAGAACACTTGTCACAAATAGACAGTGCACAACACCTAGGGAGAACCATCTCAGACCACTCACCACTTCTAATAGAATGGAACCACGCTGGCCCTAGACCCCCTATACCTATGTGGAGAATGCCGATTGACGCCCTGGGTGACCTGGCATTCAGGGAGGAGCTGCACGACTTTATAGATAACTTTATAGAGGTAAATACCGGAAGTGTCAACCACCTGAGCACGATGTGGGACGCCCTAAAAGTAGTGATAAGGGGGGAAACTATAACAAAAGCAGGAGGTATTAGAAAACAGCTGCGAGGCGAACTAGACCAGTGGGAGCAAGAGATTGAGCAATTTGAGGCCACCCCGGTGAACACTCACCAGAGAGAGGACACCCTCAAAGCACTTAGAGTTAAATGCACATCGGCATGGGATAGACTAGCTAAATTTGACTACACCACCAAGACTAACAGAGCACACACAGAAGCCAACAGGCCGAGTAGAATGCTGGCCTGGCTGTGAAAGAAAAAACACCCCAGGCACACAATCACCAAGATACAGGATGCAGAGGACAATGAATTCCAAACACAACAAGGTATAAACAACGCCTTCAAGCGCTTTTATGAACACCTATACTCCCACAAGGACCAAGTTCCCCGAGACCAAATCACAGATACTTTGGAGGAAATAGGACTCCCCAGACTAACCCCTGAACAGACTGAGGCCCTAGATGCAGACATCATGACCGAAGATATAGCAGAGGCGATTAAATCGCTGGCCAACTGCAAGACCCATGGGACCGATGGGATACCCGCTGAGTTTTGTAAAGCGTACGAGACCTCCCTAACACCTTTACTACATGGGGTTTTTCAAGAAGCATATGAGAGAGGGATATTGCCCGACAGCATGAGAGAGACCCTTTTGATCCCGATCATTAAACTTAACAAAGCTGTCGACAAATGCGGCTCTTACCACCCAATAGCCATGCTCAATTATGATGTGAAAATACTGACAACGATATTAGCGAAGAGGTTGGCTAGAATCATAGGGGAGATCGTGCACGTGGATCAGTGCAGCTTCATACCGAGCCGGAACACGACCATGAACTTATGCAGATTACAACAAGTTATAAACCAAACTGAGGCTAGCACTGAGGCATGTGCACTGCTACCCCTTGATGCCATTAAGGCGTTCGATTCAATATATTGGGAATGGCTCGGAGTGGTTCTAAAAGGTTTCGGCTATGGCCCGGGGTTCATTAGGTGGATCAAGATACTTTATACAAAACCCAGGGCTAGGGTAAAAACCAGAAAGTATCTATCTGAGGTCTGGGACATATGCAGGGGCACTAGGCAGGGATGTCCACTATCCCCCATGCTTTATGTACTAGGACTGGAACCTATTGCCATCTATTTTCGGAAACAATTCTTCGATGCTGGGATACCTCTAGGGGGAGTGAACCACATCATCTCACTTTATGCAGACAATGTGCTGCTATATGTTACGGACCCACACAATAACGTGCCCACAATGCTAGACGTCTTTGACAACTTTGCGAAGGTCTCAGGCATACAATTTAGCAGGGCTGCCTCTTCCCTCTAGCTGGCCTCAAGAGCAAGAATATTGTAGAACTTCCTTCTGTGGGGATACAGTGGGAGGTCACCTCGTTTAAATACCTGGGAATACACATAATGCACACCCCTGCACTGATGCACGTACACAACACAAATTCAGCAATCCCTGTCTTAAGAAAATCCATGAACTTCTGGGCAAAACTTCCCCTGTTTATGATGGGCAGAGCCTCAATAATAAAAGGATTGTCCTCCCTAGATTCCTGTACAGGTTCCAAAATGTACATTACTACATCAATGCTTCCTTTTTTCGCCTGCTAGAAGTGATACTCTGTGATTTCCCGTGGGGGAAAGGAAGACGCAAGATAGCACTCACCACCTTGGTCCTACCGCATAGCCAGGGGGGAATTCAACTCCCAAACTTCGAGAAATATTATTTGGCAGCGCAACTCAGTTTTGTGACCAAGTGGCTGGCAGACGACACCACATCTGAGACGCCCCTGCTACAACCCTGGGTCTCCCCGATCCACTTAAAGGAACTGATTTGAGCCCCCAGCCACCTGATGCGAAATGCCCCCTTCTTGGCTGCCCTAGGGCGAAAAGCATGGCACAGAGCAGAGGCACTCACCCACGCAAAGCATCAGTACTCCCCAGACATACCAATGATCTAGGACCTATGCAGATCCGACATGGACCTGCAACACCTCAGACGCTGGGAAGAAAAAGGGATATATACGTGAGGAGACCTATACGACGATGGTACCTTTAAGGAATTTGAATCACTACAGTAGAAAGCTGGAATCCACACGGGCCGGTTTCTGTGGTATCAAAGTATACGGACTACAGCACGAAACAAGTGGACAACATGGCCGGAGGAACTGGAATCAAACCCTCTGATCACACTATTGTACAGCTTGGTAGAGGGATGGAGACCAGTGTCCCAGATCTATAGCCACTTGAGTGACACCCCCAACCCACAAAGTGCCGATCTGAAAAGAAGATGGGAAATGGACATGGGCCGGGAAATGGCTGATGGAGAATGGGAGAGGGCTCTAGCATACCCTAAAGCAGTCTCCAGAAACCACAGATTTAGACAAATACAACTGAACCTGTTATACCGAACATATTTAACCCCATCCAGGCTGGCGAAATTCAATAAATCACCACACTCTGTCTGCACCTGGTGCAGAGAGAATAATGCGGGCCTGATTCACATGTTCTGGTCGTGCACCAAAACACAGTACCTGTGGACCACCGTGCAGCTGACAAGCGAAAAAGAAGGGTTGACTAGGTACAAGTGGACCCCGGACGAATGCCTTCTGGGAACATACCCCAGGCCGGCCAAACTTAAACACCTGGCCAAATTAATGGACATCATGTGCATACTGGCAAAAAGGACAATTGCAATGTCCTGGAAAAAACCTGCAGGACCCCAACAAAAGGTATGGCACAGAGAATTGGAACGTTGGGTACAAGCTGAAACAAAGGCATGGGTAGACAGTGTTGCCAGGTCCACGGACGCCTCGATCATGACCCTAACGGCCTGGAAAGAACTCACAGGATCCTTGTTTCACCCCTCAGATGACAAGCCCCCATGAACAAGAACAAACCTATGGAAAACTGATTCAGAACCAACATCACAGAACCCCGAGAGCAACTGGCCACAACTTCACTGGGTCCTTACAAGCTCAAGTCCCCTCTCCTCCCTTCCCCCAGCTTGCCTAACCCCCTCTGAACCGACAGACTGCCCTGCCATGATGGAAGGAGCACTTGGAGACAGTTAAAGTTGAATTGTTAAACGTTAATGTCTTATTACGAAATGCTTATTATCCTCTAACTATGGACATATTTTATGTCATGCAAATGTAAAAATAAATGCCAATAAATAAATTTTAAAATAAATGAATCATTTTATATATATTGATATACATTTTGTTTGGACTAGGTGCATCGTAAGATTGATGACAGTTGGTGTGAGAAGTAACAACAACTGGCCCAGAAGATAATAGGCTAACCTAAGATTTACCATTGGTTATCTAGGCTATGTGTCGCTGTGTCCCTAGCGTCCAGTGAAAAGAAATTGAAGGATTAAAGGAAAATGTGCTCACCAAATGCGTAGATCTTAACAACATCATTGGTTCCCCAGATCCTTGGTCTTGCATAAGGTCAACAATCCACCAATCCCAGGTCTCAATTGACAACATTTGTTAAAATCCAAGAACTGAAAACTCCCGGACATTCAGGAACCCAATACAGAAAGCTACTAGGGTTGTATTTATCTTAATCTCTGAAAACAGATCAGCAGGTGCAGTCATCCCAGACTGTAGTATTAAATCTACCCATCATGAATTCATCCATTTCATATCACAGCTGACCCAACACCACTCGCATAAAAGCCTTCAACTTGCCTGGAAGGAAAATCCTTAAACCTGAAAGGCGAAGACCCAGTGGCACACTTCTGTGTTCCAACACCTGAAGAAGAAGTATTTTGCTCCCTCAACAATGATGGCTAGTTGAGAGGGATTATGCAGAACGTCCATAAGCACTAGTAGAAAGTGACCAAGGCTTCACCAAGATGTATCTGCAATCAGTCCTGGATAAGTTGTTCATAGGCCAGTTGGCCTTCTGAGGACACCTATATTTATTTATTTATTTCATTTATAAGGCACACAAACTGCCGGAGGCATCGTGGCACTGTTACAGATCCCAGTAGCTTGCAATACAACAAAAAACACAGTAAAAATGTGTCAGTCGGATGGTTCACAAAAACAACCATGAAGGTCTAGCCTGAGAAAACAACCATGTTTTGAGGTATCTCCGGAATACCCAGTATAAAGGTTCAGCTCTCAAAGTGGGAAGAAAGGAGTTCCAATGTTTGGCATTGATGAAGGGGAAGCTCAGACCACCAACTTTGAACTGTGTGATTTTTGGCGGGAGAAGGCAGTGAGCATATGAGGTCATAGTCAGCCTGGACTACTCGGTTCTGGAGGTTTTCTTGTTTAGGTAAGGAGGAGTAGTGCTGGACAGACACTTCTGAGTAATGGACAAGGTTTTGAAAAGTATCCGTACACAGATTGGAAGCCAATGAACTGCTCTCCTCGCTGCCGATATGTGTTCCGGTTTAGGGGTGTTAAGACCTGCTGGGAGAACATAATTTTGTATGACTTGCATTTACTTGATGTTTTTGGAAGAGGTGCCACTGAAGAGGACATTACAGTAGTCAAGCCTGACACCAATGACCGCTTGTGCAATCATAAGGAAACTATCTGTGGTTAGGAAGGGTCTTGAGGCATTTAGCAGTTTAGTGGCGTAGGTTGCAGAGGACGTGATGGCGTTCATTTGGTAGGACAGTGAAAGGGTGGCATCAAGGTATATGCCTAGTGTCTTCAGGGAGGAAGATACAGGGACCTGGATGTCATCAATTTTGAAGGCTGAATATTGGTCATTGAGTTTTTTAGTACCCCAGGGTGCTCTACTAACAGGATCTCTGTTGTGTCCCCATTCAGACAGAGATGGTCCTCGGCCATCCAGACCAGAATGGTGGAGTAAGTGGCATTTAGGGTGTTGAAGTCTTCATCATGGTTACCATAGAGCAGGAGGAGAATGTGTGTATCATCAGCATAGTTGGTGTATTCTATGGTGATGGAGTCCAGAATGTCAACGAGGGGTTTGGTGAAGTTGTTATTGAGCGTAGGGGATATTCAGGATCCTTGTGGTACCGTGCATGTGATGGGTGTACGCAGGGCACTGGTGTACTCAGTGTACACTCTACTAACTCTCCCCTCTAGAAAGAAAGCAATCCATTATGTGGCTTCAGGGGCGAGGTTGGCCACAGTGTTACGGTGGCAGCATAAAATATTGTGGTCAACCAGGTAAAATTCAGCTGACAGACTAATGAGGAGGGCCATCTTCCCTTCATCTCTGATCTCATCCATCCGGTTCTTTAGGCCTAGCAGTGCTGATTCCGTGCCATGTCCTGGCCGGATAACAGAATGGAACATTCCCAGTATATGGTTGATTTCTAAATAATGCAGTACTTGTAGGTATGCAGCTCTGTCTAAGATTTTCAGCAACGAGGCCCCAATCATGTTGGGCCTGTAGTTATTGGGCACTGCAGTGTCTCAAGAGTTTTTTTTTTCATTAGTGTTATTAGGGAGAATTCTCCAGACTGGTTAATTTCCCTTACCTACTGAGTCCCTCAGCAGCTTTGCTGGATTTCTAGGTTTTATTTTTCTCACCTGGTAAGAGTCTGAGCCTTTTTTCCCACTCTTACATGTGTTTTGTTGTGTATGTTCTACCTTTTTGCGTACTCTTGGGCTATGGAGCCTCACCTACACCATAGGTATCATCATTTTAAATGTGTGTTAGACAGCACCTTCAGTGCAGTGACACTGGGTTATCTTTCAGACTTCCCACTGACTACATTTTTCTGGGACTGACTACTGTCTCCCAGAAACATGTAAAGTTGCCATTAACTTTTCTTAGTCTCTTTAAACCACAGACCCAGTACTCCCAATCTTACATGGAGAATTGGAAAGGGTTAATACTATCCCTTTTTGTCTGTTTAGCTTGGAGCATTGTTTTGCTACCATTCCGTTAAGACTTGGCTGGTGGCAGTGGTAACTACCCTATTTTTCCTACCGTGGTTATCTTAAATAACCTTGGTATTGTTTTAGGCTATCTTGGTAGCCTCGAACTTAAACCCGCTTGACCATATTATTTTTAAGATTATTCCGGCTGGGTTTAGTCGCCATTTCTTTTTGATAAAGTCTTTCTCGTGTTCGTCTCTATGCGCCAAACCAGGTTTGGTTCCTTTGTTCATCATCTTTTCACGGGCTTCTGCACAGAAGCCCTCCTTTAGGCGCCTGAAAGTCTGGGTAGGCAGGATATGAGGGAGGGTTTTTAGGACCCCTGCCATGGGTTCCCTTGCTAACCCAAGTCGCACTCCTGTTTTATTGGCTAGGTGACTGTCCAGCCAGGACAGCCACCCTGTTGTGTGATTGACAGCCAGTCTGTATGAATGGGGGAAAACTGCATAAAAAGCAGGTCTCTGGGATTGGAAAGGCAGAGTCGCCACTGGAACGAAAGAACTGATGAGGAGCTGACAGAAGAGGACCCTTACAAGGACTGAAATGCCTGGTGAAGCCCTGCTGCAGGTCAGAATCTTCAGAATCCAATGACAGAGAAGATCCTCCAGTAATCTACTTCCCCTGAGCTGGTGGGACCAACCAGTTTACCCAAACTGCAAGCCAGGACTCCCTACTCTGGTCGAATTCACTGTACAGAGCTATGGTGGGCCGGATAGCCAGGAAGGTCGGACCCTGCTTGGGTTTTAAGGAGCACACCTTTTATTTGTTTCTTTGCCCTGCTGCTGGGTTCTTCCCTGGGTTGTGCAGGACCCTCCAGTCTTCCTACTTCATGTCAGTCTGACAGTCGCTTCAGGAACCGTGAGCCTGCAGGAACTACCAGGAACGTCTGCCTCAGCTACAGCTTCTTCTCCATTTAAGGTTCTTCTCAATATCAGGTTGTTCATTTCATTCAGCTGCGGTGAAAGGATGTGAAACCTTTCTACAACCCGAGGGCTTGTCCTTCTTGCCTCTTTAAACTACCTTTTCTGCCAACCAACTTCATCTGGAACTCTTGGCAAAGACTTAACCGTGAACTCCTCTGAACCGTGTGCTCTTGAGCAAAAGACTTTTGTCCTATTGACTTTGGCCCTAAGCCTATTTGATTTGATCCTATCACTAGAGTTCCTCTTTCTAGATTGCCCTGCTTACTTACCTGTTGGTACTGCTCAATTTCTGCCAAACTTTGTCTTTCCCTCTGTTTTTAAGTTAACAGAGTGCCATTTTGCTCCCACTTCATTTTGTGAGCTTAACTTGTCTAAAAACTATTGGGAGTGGTGTGGTGTTTTAAGAGTGTGATTTTTGAACTGCTTTACTTTAGTGAAACGTTATACAACGGACAAGTAAATAAATGTATATTCTTTTACTTGGAAACTTGAGTCAGTGTTTGTTTGAATCATAGTAACTACTGTCCTTTGTGCAACTATTTGATACTACTCACTTGCTCTTGAGATAAGTCTGGCTGCTCAGCCATTGCTACCACTTTACTGTGTAGTACAGGCGTGTACCAAAGGTGAATTTGTGCTGCCACTTGTAGTCCTAATTGTGTGTAGTGTTCCCAAAGGGTACTGCATATAATTCTGCCTAACAAGTGGAAGCACCCTAGCTTCCGTAAGGCTGGACGGAACTATTGCTGTAGAGAAGAAGGCATTAATGTAGGAGGTGATAAACAGTGCTAAGACATCAGAGCAGTCTTTGATGATGGTGGCAGGACAAACATCCCATTTGAACCAAGGAGGTTTTAGGCCCTTTAAGATGGCTAGGATTCAAGTTCAGTGATCTCTTTGAAGCGGAACGGGGCAGTGGGGCTAATGGAAGAGGGGGTGGTGGCATCGGCTGTGACCCAGGGCGGTGTGTGGAAGCTAGCTTGATTGGTGAGGATTCTTTAGTTAAGCTGTTAGGGAGAAGTCTCCAAAGTGGCTAATGTCCCTTACCTACTGAGTCCCGCAGCAGCTTTGCTGGATTTCTAGGATTTATTTTTTTCACCTGGTAAGAGTGTGAGCCTTTTTTCCCACTCTTACATGTGTTTTGCTGTGTGTTTAAGATTTTTGTGTTCATAGAATGTGGAGCTTCACCTACTCCATAGGCATCATCTTGTTACTGTGTGTCACACAGCACCTTTAATGTAGTGACACAGGGTTGTCTTTTTCAGACTTCCCACTTTAAACTCCATTTTCTGGGACTGACTACTGTCTCCCAGATCATGTAAAGTTGTCATTGACTTTATTAGTCTTTTTAAATTCACAGACCCAGTACAAACTATCTTACATTGATTACTGGAAAGGGTTAATAGTTATACTTTTTTGTCTGTTTCTCATGGAACATTATTTCATTCCCCTTTCTTTAAGATTTGGCTGATGGCAGTGTTATCTACCATATTTTTCCTATTGCGGTCTATAAAAATAGCCTTGGTACTGCTTTAAGCTATGTTAGTAGCCTCGAACTTTAATCCGCTGGACCCCAATTACTTTTATTTGGTTCCGGCTGGGTTTATTCGCCATTTCTTTTTGTAAAGGTCTTTCTTGTGTTTTACTCTGCGTGCCGAACCAGGTTTGGTTCCTTTGTTCACGGTCCTTTGGCGGGCTTCTGCACAGAAGCCCTCCTTAGGAGCCTGAGAGTCTGGGTAGACAGGATGTGAAGGAGGGGTTTTAGGACCCCTGCACAGGGTTCCCTTGGAAACCCAAGTCACACTCTTGTTTGATTGGCTAGGTGACTGTCCTGCCAGGACAGCCACCCTGTTGTGTGATTGACAGCCAGGCTGTGTGAATAGGGGAAAACTGCATTAAAAGCAGGTCTCTGGGACTTGGAAGGCATAGTCGCCACTGGATTGAGAAAACCGAAGAGAAGCTGAAAGAAGAGCACCACTACCATGACTGAAACTCCCGGTGAAGCCTTGCTGCGGGTCCGAATCTCCAAACCTCGATGACAGAGAATATCTGCAAGGAACCTTCTTTCCTTGAGCTGGTGGTACCAACCAGTTTGCCAAACACCAAGCAAGGCCTCCCTCTCCTGGTCGAATTTGATGTGCACAGCTGCAGTGAACCGGATTGCCAGGAGGACCAGACCCTGTTTGGGTTTTAAGGAGCGCACCTTTTATTTGTTGCTTTGCTCTGCTGCTGGTTTTTTCCCTGGGCAGTACAGGACCCTCCAGTCTTCCTCCTTCGTGTCAGTCCGACAGTCGCTTCAGGAACCGTGAGCCTGCAGGTTCTGCCAGGAACTTCTGCCTCAGCTACAGCATTCTTCTTCTTCTAAGGTACTGTTCAAACCCAGTTGTCCGTTCCATCCGACCGCTGTGAAAGTGTTTTAAATCTTTCGCCAATCCGAGGGCTTGTCCTTCTCTACTCTTTTAAACAACTTTTCCTTCGACCAACTTCGTTTTGAACTCTTGGCAAAGACTTAACCGCAAACTACTCTGAACTGTGTGATCCTCTGCAAAGACTCTGAACCATTAACATTGGCCCAGGCCTATTGATTTGAATCCTCATTGTAGCAAGCCTTTTCTAGATTGCCCTGCCTACTTACTTGTTGGTGCTACTTAATTTTGTATAACCTTGTCTTTCCCTCCCTTTTTAATTGCTGCAGTGCCATTTTACTCACACTTCATGTTGAGCCTAACTTGTCCAGAATTGATTGGGTGTTGTGTAGTATATTAAGAGTGTCATTTTTCTGCTGCTTTATTTAGTGAACTGTTTTACAAATGAATGTGTAAATAAATGTATATTCCTTTACTCAGAAACGTTGAGTCAGTGTTTGAACCATAGCAATTGCTGTCCTTTTTGTAACTTCTGATACTGCTCACTTTACTCTTGAGATAAGTCTGGCTGCTCATCCATCACTACCACTTTACTGTGTAGCACAGGCTTGTACCAAAGGTGAATTTGTACTTACACTTGTAGTCTTAATTGTGTGTGGTGTTCCCAAAGGTTATTGCATATGATTCTGCCTAACATAAGCATGTCAATTTTCTTGGGCATAGCTGTTAGAATATTGGTGTACATTGCTTCATCCTTGATCAGAGAGGGAGGGGATGGTAGGAGTTTCGAGTTCTCTAAGGATGGTGAATATCTCTCTGGTGTCAGATATGGCATTAGTGATTCTGGCATTAAAGGTGGTTGATTTTCCAGAGATGACAGCTTGTTTTTATCACTTGGATACCTTAGTGTACTCCAACTGCAAGTCGATTATGCAAGGAGGTTTTTGCTCCAGAGTTGAAGAAGGTCTGGGGTGAACCAGGAGTTTGAGTGTCTAGCAAATTTGGCTTTGCAGAGAGCTAAAGAGGCAATGGTATTTACAGCCATGGTTAAGGTTGAGACATAAAGATCTACAAGAATATTAGGATACTTTGAATAGGCAGGCTTTAAGTTAGGTAAGTCTACTAAGGGTAAGATACCTCTGTCGGTGAGCTTGTGGGAGCTATGCGCGAGTGAGGGTGATAAGGGTAGGGAGACAGGCATTGTCTTCTTGGAGCTGGTATGACAAAGTCGATAATGTGGTAGCCAGACCATGGGCTGGGGGAGTTGGATCCAATAGAAATCGAACAATTGAAGTCTGCAAACCAATCCAACGTGTGACGCTTGGCATGGGTGGGGTTATTGATGCAATGTCTAAAGCCTATTGCTGTTACGCTCACCTGGTATCCACGGGGACGCCACCCAGTCCTGGTTGGATGATTTGCACTCTCGAACCCTCTCCCTGTCCCTTGGTAAGGCCTCTGTTTAAAGATGGGTCTGCAATATAGGAGAGATGGATTCAATACCAGATTGTCTTTATGTTTTCCCACCTCCCTTGGCCTCAACTCCTTCCTCCCCTTGGGCCTTCTCCTCACCTTAATATTATAAAAGGTGGGTTCTCTGTCCTGCTCCTCATGGCAGGGGCGTGTAGATGTGGGGGGCGAGCAGCGACCATGTTACTTCACTGGTGCAAGCCCCCCTGTCGGAGTCCAGGCCTACTATGATTCTGTAGGTTTGCTGCTTTACAGTCTTTATATGCAGTTCTTATGTTCCTCTTAGTTCGAATAATAATGCCTTGCTTCTTTCCTTTTAGGTATGGAAAGGTATTTTGGTGTTGTAATGCAGTTTGAAGATGAGCATGGGCCGGTAGGCGAAAGCGCAGTGTGCGCAATGCTGTCCGGTGAGTAATGCATGATGAGCGGCGCTGTTTTGCCTTTTCTATTGCTAACCTGTGTCTTTTCTCTCCTTGCAGGTTGCGATGTTCCTCGCCGAGCGCCGTAATGTTCCAGCAATGATACTGACCAGGAGATGACTACCCAGGTAAGAATTGTGTGGCTTTCTTCATTCGGGAGGAAACGTGAGTAAACGCTTACTAATGCTGTCTTTCTTTCTCCTCTTTCAAGGTAATGGTATTCCAGGCGGTGCCAGATGATGGAGTTCGTACCTTCAGTTGAGTGGAAATGAAGTCGGCGATGGATTGAAGACAGGTTACTGTTCCAGGTAAGTTTTGTAGTGTTCTTTCTCTCTATGCAGGTCCTTGGTTTCAGGTAAGCTGGCATCAAAGAACTGGACACGGTGAGCGTTACGCTGCCCACAGCAGAATAACGCAAAGCATGTCCTGCTGTTTGGGGGCGGCTTAAATAGTCTCAGGTAAAGTAGTCCAGGTAAAATAGTCCCAGGCCTGCCACACCCAAAGTAGTCCAGGTAAAGTAGTCCCAGGCCTGCAACACCCAAAAGACTAGACCGCATAGCTCAGTTACTTGTAACAGAGCTATGTGTGTGCCTCCATGTTGGCTGAACCCCCCCAAGTTAAATAGTCCCAAGTAAATAGTCCCATTCTAATGTTGGTCTTCATGATGGTTATGAGCCTGGCGCCAAAAGCTCCAGGACTGACTCCAAGAGAGTCTTGGATGAGGTTTTAATGCCTTTGACCTGGCCCTAACTGGAAGGCTGACTTGCCAGTGAGGGCCAGGGGCAAGGGTCATGACAATTGCTTTGAGGGAGTTGTCAAGTTGGCAAATGAAGAGTGCTGGAGGTCCTCTAGCTCAATGAGGCCTAGGTTTAGATCACCCAGGAGGATGATTTTAGATGAAGACCTAATATTGTCTCCAAGGATGTGGAGAAGACTCACTTCCAAGTTTAAGGTTGGGCCAGGAGGGTAGTAGGCCAGGTGGATTGTGATGGTACTTGTGGGTGATCTAGACAACTTGATGGAGAGTATCGGCCTCATTACGAGTTTGGCGGTAGCCATGGAGCTATTAGCTCCATGGCTGATGCCAAACCGGACTCCTTTACCGGGTTCCCCGAATGGTGAATTACTGGGCCATTCCGAGTACGGAGGGCCCAGTAATTCCTCCCTCTGGGAACCCGGGCCCGGGCCTTCTCCATTCCCATCTGAGCCCCATAGGGCTAAATGGGAATGGGAGAGTGAGCTAGCAATGGGCCGATTATGAGCGGCCCGTTGTTGGCTCCCTCGCGGGACCCGGTAACGACGCCTGGTTTTACCAGGTGTCCTTACTGGGCCCGCGAGGGGACCTCGTAATTCCGCGGGACGGGTTTAACGGGTCTGCCTCCATTAGTGAAGCCTGTTAACCCGTTCCGCGAAAGTTGGAATGAGGCCCTATGTCTCCATTCCCTTCTAAGGAGGTGTTGAAATACCTAATGGGGATGGAATCTTTCACCACATCGGCAACCCTTCCTCCTCTAGCAACGGACAGATCTTTTAGGACTATGGTTTCGCCCTGAGGGGCTTCTGGAGAGAGAGGGCTGGAGTAGAAATGTCATGCAGCCATGTTTCAGATATCGACAGGGCATCTAGGTTAAGAGAGGTGTGAAGGTAAGTGATGTCTTGTGCGTCTGCAGTAACTAAGCGAGCGTTAATTAATGCATAGTTAAAATAAGGTTATTTTACAATGGGGAAAGTGCTGTGTTCATTGGGCCTGGTACGGTTAGGTATGGTTGGAGATGACCTGCTAGGTGGAACAGGATGGTTACCTGCCAGTTGTATAGTGCAGATGGCCTCATGCGGGGGAACACTGTGCATTTGGTGCATTTGGTACACAGCTATTACTAGTCAAAGCAAGACAGTCTGGCAGTCTGGCAGTAGTACAGTGTGAGAGGCAACATAGGGGGAACAAGGTACGTTTGGCATACAGCTATTACAGATTAGAGATGGGCAGTTTGGCAATAATATCGTATTAGAGGCATCATGGGGGAACCAGGTACATTTGGCACACAGCTATTACTAGTCAATGCAAGGTAGTCTGGCAGTAGTACCGTGTGAGAGGTATCGTGTGGTGAAACAGGTACATTTGGCACATAACTATGATTAATCAGAGCAAGACTGTCAGTGATACAGTGTGATAGGCCCTGATGGGTGGTGCAATGTGCATTCATCAAACAACTGATTCTCAGGTGTGCTGGATACTCCACCTGTGCTGCAATGCATGGGGTAGCATGGGTAGGACTGGGTACATTTCTTACTGAGCAAATATTCATAGGACCCATATCATAGGTGCAATATTGTCAACATTGAGTGAATCATAGGGAGTATGCCCATCTGGCAATCTCCAGTATGGTGTGGAACATTCACATAAGAGGGCATAGTAATTGCAATTCTACGCAATGGCGTAGGCATGCAGGCAGCCACAATTGCGGTGGACCGGGCCTCGTGTGCAATGCAAGTTGCATTGGAGATGGATTTTGGCTGACATGTAAGGCTGCAGTTAGCGTTTAAGGGCGGTGTCTGGCCTGCAACCATAGCGCACACTTCGGTAGTGTGTTTGGTGCGGGATCTGAGAAGGGCATCCCTTGACAATGTCAGGCAAGGGCGAGAGGGCCTCTGAACTCTGCCTGTTCACTAACAGAGATTTCTATTGCGTAGCTTGCATGGGTAAGGGATGACGGTCGGTTGTGTGATGGACTGGAGTAGTACTGCTTCAGTTGCAGAGGTGAGACCAGCCCTTTAAGAAGCAAGGATTCCTTCCGGTTTTAAGTGTGCCGGGATATGCAGAGAATGATGTGCACTGATGGCAGGTGAGTTCACCCGGCTTGGAATGGCCATAGGTAGGACCCTTGCTGAGATAGCATCCATTAAATGTGCGGATCGGTTTGGCATTATATTAATCCCACATTTGAAATGCATCTCAGGGAATTTGGTACCTTAATGCGTTTCGCACTGTAGGGGGGTGGGCTGGGTTGATGTGTGGCGTAGGACGTTCAGGCTTGAGGAAACGGGGTGAGGGTGGCAAGGGTATTACCGGAGTACATGTCTGGGTCTCTCTTTAACTGAAAAAGGAGGAACATCTAAAACGGGTAGGACTGTGTAAAATCAGAGTGCAAGGTAGTAACAATCTTTCTGATTTTGGTTAAAGAGACGGCTAAAGCTTGTGAGTCTTGGGTAATGGACGCTCAGTCAAAGGTATTCAATGTCTCAGTGTGAGAAGAGTAAGAAAGGAGGCTCCAGGTTCAAGGCTGAGCATAGTGTTAACATACTGAGTTCTGTAATTAATTGTTGCAGATTACCAGCACACATCACGTTGCTGTAGAACTCCTGCACTTCAACTACACTACCCCTGCACTCCAACACACTACCCCTGCAAGCAAACCAACACTGGTCATTTCTGTAGACACTGCTTTTCAGTTCAATGGTGGGCACTGGAACCCAGATGCCTCCTTTGTAAATGGCTTAGTAATTACTCACTAGCTCTGGTAAATACCCACACCATACAACATTACCATGGACTGCAATAAGTGCTAAGGCACCATATAAATATGTCTTAAATTGCATGCGTGCATACGTGAGCGTTCTTCTCTATGTGCTGCAAATACGTCTTTGCCTTTTAATGTTATTCAAAGTCCTGCAATCTTATTCTGCCGACAGTGTTATGGGGCCTCTCTTGCAAAACGTGTCCAGAAATCACTCTGGGCACAGGGACAGCATTATCCACGTAGATGCTAGATGTAGGTCAGACACTGTCCTCGTGCAACAAAGCATTGAAAGCATACATGTTTTGCACGTGTGCAGTATTTGCCCAGTGTGAGTACCATGCACAACTGCACCAGCAAAAGTGCAAGGTTTCTTTAGTATAGAGCTCAGATATCCAATTATTAGAATGCAGATGAATAGATTCGGACGTACCTCTTGTAACCCCCCCCGAAACGCCCACCCCTGGTTTCCGCACACATTATTATACCCTGCAACATATCTAAGGCATCTGTGGTCTGCCAGACATAGACCAGACCTCTCTACCTTGTCTTGGTACAATGGGCTATTCTACCTTTAGAATATACCATACAAATAAAAGGTGTATACCCCGTGGTGGAGGCAGTCGTTACAGCCACCTTCCCAGCATGGATCTTGCTTCTCTCTGCAGTCCCGCTGCTCATCCTCGAGGAGCATGGACGCCTTGCTAGCATTGACAGCCGCAGAAATCCATGGCACCTAACAAGTGAATGCAGCATGCTGCAGTTTCTCATCAAGGGGCCTGCTGACCTTTTCCTACAGAAAAAAAAATACGTAATATGTAAATAGGTGTAAGACAGAACATAATCAATGGCATGCAATTTGCTCACATATAATTAAAGAGCTCCTCTGTCCCAAACCCTTAACCACCCCAACAGCCTCACAACTTCAAACTGCCTTTACCTCGTCACATTTACCACTTTACATTAGGTAGTTCGAATGATGGCTATAGTAGATGATGAATTTGATCAGCATCCCTATCTCGGGCCCATTTCCGCTCCCCGCCATTTGCACATCTGCACTGTCCCTCTGGCAACCCTTGCACTCAGGGACTGTTTCTGTATCCCTATAGCCACCACTAGCACTTGACACCTGATGCCTGCACTTAACCCCTGCACTGGTGGCCACACTTTTATTTATTATGTATTGTCTTATTTATTTTACTGTTATCCTATGTACTGCACTGCCCCTCTCCTTCTCCCTGCACTTTTCCCCTCCCTTACACTTGTGCAATCTCAATGTCACCTGGCCTAGTTGGATCGTCGTCTGTCTTCCCTCTGTTTCCCCTCCCTTGCCTCGTCACGCCTTGAAACACTTGTGTATAGGTGCGTTATAAATGCCATATCATTTCATATCATATCACTCAATAAACTCTTTAGCATTATTCATCCATCAAGAAATACCACACTCAAAATTGTCTCTCCGAGCCATCTGAATATAACAGGGTATCAGGCTTTTTGTTGACTTCGAATAAGACTCCATGCTTCCAGTAAAGTACTTAAAAGATTCCAGGCACTGATGGAGACTGAACTGAGCAGGAAAGGATAGAATGGGGAATAAAGCAGAGGAACGTAGCTTGGCGGCCATGCTGTGAGCAGCAACATTTGGGAGCTCCTACTTTCAAATAGGTCCAACTGGCCCGATTTTACATGCAACTCAACAGAAACACAGCGGAAAGGTGTCAGAAGATTGTAGGGTGCATTTAAGTCCCTGAAACAGAAATCCCTGTCACCTAAAAAACGACATTAAACAGTGCCACCAAAAACGGCTGTGCTTTGATTTCCCTGGCACATTTTTGGCAAACATTTAAACATTTAATCAAAAATGGCTTTGCGTCTGCTTCTATTCCATTGAATGACCAAAGCAGCATTTAAACATTTCATCAAGAACGCCTCTGCATTTACTTCTCTTTCATCTGACTAACAAGAAGTTATGCACTGCATTGAATAACGGCCCTGCATTTGCTTCTCTTTCATCTGAATAACAATAAGTTATGCCCTACATTCAGAAACAGCCCTGTGTTTGTTTTTCTTGCATATGAACATCAAAGTTATACACTACATTGCCTAGCTAGCCAGCTGATCCCATCCAGGAGAGTGCAGACACCAGACCCCTTGCCTAGCGGTCCAGACGATCCTGAGATCCAGCCTTGCTGTCCAGAATCCCAAATCAAGGCTTACTTTGTAAGCAGCAAATAACCCCAGCCTAAATTGCATCCCTGTTTCTTGGGTTTCTTTGGGCAAGACCGCAACAGGTGTTCTGAGGAACCACACTATGAAAACAAATTGTTATTTTTCAGATGTTCCCGTTCGTCTGAGAATAATGGACCCCATACTGCCCCTATTTGCATGGGTTCAATGCTCCCAGAAGCAGCATTAGGTGAGGCCAAGGATACCGGGACCTTGGCTCTTCATGCTCCCTTCCTCTCAGCCTTCCTAGCATCTATCTGTAAGATGCGATCCAGGAGCTCAGGAAAGGCTGTAGGGAGCACAGGGACCATGGCTAGCATGTCTTTTAAGGACTCAGAAAGACCCCTTATAGAACAGGGAGGCTTTTTTATTGTCCGGCCAGTTGGTTTCAGCCACCAACCGGTTGAATTTAGCTAAGTATGAAAGAAGCGTGGAGTCAGCCTGTTGTGAACCCAAAAGCTCCAAATCTGTTGCTTCGGTCTTATAGCACGTATCAAGGACCCGACTCATAGCATTGATCAATGCATTGCAGTCATATAGTGACTGCCTTAATCTAGTAATGAATTTGCCCAAGTCGCAGCTCTGCCTCCTAAATGGGAAAGCACGAAGGCCACTTTAGTCGTGGAATCAGGAAAATAATTAGGGCGACACAAAAAATGGAGGCTGCATTGGTTCAAAAAGGTCCTAAACACGTTGGGATCCCCGGTGAACCTCTATGGTGAGGCTAGCGGGAACTGGGCAGTCATATATACCAGACCCGGTTCCTGCCTAGGTAACGAAACACCAGAACAGAGGCCAGAGCAGATGGTGGTACTACCTCTCTGCCAGGGGGGATAACTACCAGTAGCTCATCAATACGGCACTGTGTAGCATCATGCATAGCCACTATATCGGTACACAAATCTGCAGCCACCTGCATTATGGTAGACAAGGTCTTGTTGGTTTCAATAATAGGCTTCTGATTATGATTGACTCTCCTGGGCAGTTGAACTTGTAGAGTAGCCGACAAGTTCTTCTTACCAATGCACCACTCTATGTGACTATTAAAACACAGAGTGATCTATTAATGAGAAGAGAGGACACCACACGAACACCGAAGGCTGTAATGTAAAAGAACACCATTAGAATTGGCTGCTAACAGAACAATAATGTAGGTAGCCACATATTCAATGAGAGATAACCTGTATGGTATGTTCTGAGGAGAACTGGGAAGCAGCGGTATGTTTTCAAGCCTTAGGACTTCCCAAGCGTATGGTAATTCTGCAATACACGTACAAGTAACGCTTCGGCTAGAATGTACCGACAGGAAGACTTGTGGTACTAAACAATAGGCTCACGGTGGGTATGTTACTGAAGAAACGTGGCAAGCTGCAGTCCAGACACCCACCGGAGATCGTTGGAGAAATGATGAAGGAACAAGAACAGACTGTGCCAATGGTATGAGGATGCCTAGGTCTAAGGTGACAATCTGTCTCAAGTTCCAGGTGAGCCACCGGAATCCGACGGCACGCGGACTCCTAATGACCGAGTAGATGTGCACTGCAATTCAGTCTCTAGTCTGTGCGGTGCAGCGGGTGCAAGGAAGGTAAGGATTTGTAATGTGGAAAGCACTCCAGAGGAAAAATAGGTTCTGCAACAATCGGGTGAGAGTCAGGTACAAGACATAAAGTGGAGGCAATCCGAAGCAGCAACCCGGGTCATGAATATTCAAACAGTGAAGTCGTAGAGCAAAAAGAAGTCTGTAGTGCAAAGCCAGAGTCGTTAACCAAGTATCAAGCAATGAGCAAAGGAGCAAGGCAGGACAATCCACGGACAGACAATGGTTTGGCAATGAAAGGCACAATGCTCGGATAAGCAAGAAAAACAATGCTACTGAACTTAATCAGAAGCACAAAGTAGTGAATGAATGAGGTCTAAGTACTTTTGGTCACGTGAACGCGCCATACTCTCTGCCCTTGATGCACCTTGCAATGCCAAGCGTGCAGAGGATGCCATGTTTCCATGGCAACCTCCACCGGTCCAGAGGTCGTGATTTGCTTGTACCGATTTTCTGGTAATGACCACGTGGAAACCGCAGTGTTGAGTGCATCAGGTCACCACAGTAGACGTTCTTAGAATGAGGGCAGGTGCCTATGTTCTTTGGAGACAATCCGGGTGTGCAGATTTCTGACACAGAGAGAGCCTAGAAGATAGAGATGGGACCTCAAAATACCAGCAACTCTGAGTCTGAAGGCAAATGGACTCAGGTGCAGTGGAAAAAGAACGCTGGTGAAAGACCCCATTAGGCAGATAAAAACCATTAGATGTTTCATGATCCTGTACCATAACAATGCCAAGTAGCAGAGAAGACCCTCTGACCAATCTCAAGTAGGTGGTAGCCACGCAGTCTACCCCACCAATGTGTAACTTGACTTTGCCACCTACATCAGCCCAAGGTACAAGAGAAACAGACCCATCTTGGGGTACGTGTGGACTCCCCGGGTGCAGGGGGGTATCCAATCAGGTGTGTTCGGCCCCAGGGAACTTCCCTCCAACTTCCCTCAGGAAGGCAGTAATCTTCCATCCTCTAGTTTAAGTTTCTTTCCCAGGTACCCTCAAACCCCAATGTTCAGAAGAACCCTCCGTTCTCTCCCACTTTCAGGAGTCTAGACCACCAAATCAGGGAGAAGGAAGGCCAGGAATGAAGGGTTACCAGGGAAACCTTCCATATCAAGGTTACTCTGGGAGAAGGGACAGTTACCCTTCCCAGGAGCAATCAAGATTTGACTCTAGACCCCCATATCAGCCATTGAGAAGGTCACATCTGGTGCGCCAGGTCCAGAACTTGACCCAAGACCTGAGGGCTCAGAAGCACCCTCAGAGGAACATGGCTGCTCAGAACAGCTCGACCCAATGGTCTGGCAACCCGGAACAATGACAGGGAGAGAACCCCAACAACTAGCAGGTTCCAGAGGCGGAGGCTCGGGAGGAAGGGGGGGGGGCAAAGCCCCAGAGGAAGCTTCCTTCCTCACCCATCAAAAGCCCCTAAAACCTTTGAACTTGAACTCAAATCTCTGACCCCCAAAAAGCTGCAGCCTAGGGAACAGAGGGTGCTTTGGCGTAAAGCGCTATATAAATCTAATAAATACAATACAAATACAAGTAGGAGAAACCAAGAAACAAAGAAGACCCATTTTGTGGAGGAGGTCAGTATCATCCAGTTTGAAGGGGAAGAATCCTTGGAGGATTCTGGGAAGAAAGTCTTCTCTTTCAAGGATGGGGGGGTTCCTCCCAAACAAAAATGGGTCTCAAAAGACCATCACTCAGACTGGGCAGGTATGGGGACTGACTTGGAACAACCTACCCCTGAACCACAGAATGGTCATCCTTAGAACACAGAATCAGGGGAAAAGGGGGTTGCCAAATCCCCCAAACCAATTCGAGTGATTGTCTCCGGGAGAAGGGGGACGGCACAGAATCAAGGGAAAAGGGATTCCAAAATCCCACGAATCTCAGGATGCCACATTTTATTTACAGATTCCCGAACTCCAAAACAGAAAACTGCCCAAAATTCCACAGTGTCGGAGTCCAAAATAAAGAAATTAAATGCCAAACTGGCCCAAAATGCCCATTTCATTTGCCCTTTAGAGGAGAGAGAAGGTAGGGTTTATGCCCCCGTCTGGGTGCAAGGGTAGTGTGCAATTTCCGCGCTGGTGTACACCGGATCCCAAGCCACTCTTCTGTCGAAAAGGGCCTTTGAGCAACTTAATTCATGAAGGGGAAGAGTCACCAAATTCCCCTGACACCTCTTCCTTGACAACTCCAGAACTTCGACGGGAATGACATTCCCATCAAGGGGACTACGGATCTGGAGATCAGAATTGGGTGACACAAGGTGAAAAACCTGGTTATAGTCATTACTCTAGAGGGGACCCCCTGTCTCTTAGGGAATGACCTCCGTAGAAGGTTGTTTCCACTAATAGACTGTGTGAACAAGGTCCTCTGGACCCAGATTAACCAGCCAATAAAATTAAAACAGAGCGCCGAGTATGCAAGCCTAAATGGCATGGTTGAGCAGCGTTCTGACAAATTGAGTTCCATTTCAGGAACAATGAAGTCCTCAACATCACTGTAATTTCTGAAGGACAACAAACTGGTGATGGGAACACTTCTCTATTCCTGAAAATCAAGCTACCTTCCAGTTCCATGTGGCATTCCACACTGGAAGAAAATACCCTAAAATGTTAAATCGATCCACATTTTGAAAACCCAAGTCCCATGAAAAATAAGTGATGAAAAACCATCTCAAAGCTTGGCCAATATTCAGAGAAAGGGTGAACAGCTGTTCCTCCCCATTCAGGTATAGGATGCAGGGGACCTGTTCTCGCCAGAGTAGGCCAGAATAGTGAGGAAAGCTTAATCAGCAAAGTATTATTCAGGAAACTCCCAAAATATCAGACCATTCTCATTGTTGAGTCGGTTTATCAGTGGGTATGGGGTCTGGAAATTCCCTATTCCAAACATCTCCTGTTTAACAGGTGCATGCTAAAAATGTCTATTTTTGCTAAAAGCATAGAGCATAATTGTTGGGCCGTGCAAGGTGTCCCCTCTGCCTTCTATTTAGGCAGTAACATCCTCAACCGATTCGCAATTAATTTGGGGTTTATTAATTGCCAAACCGGGTCCCAAATGGAGGGTAACCCCAGGGGCTGTGACAATCCTAAACAAAAGCCTTTCGGTCAGCTCCATTGCTACCGTAGGCAGGAGAAGTTAAAAATGGAGAATAGGTCACCATCCCAGGCCTGGCCCGTCAATTCACCATCCCCCTAAAAATTAAGAGAGCAGGCCTTGAGGCTGGTGGAAGAGCCCTGTGAGGGTAGATCCCAGGAATCCTCCAAAGGATACAGGTAAGGAACTGGAACCCGGGTGGAAGAAAATCATATTCATATAGATAACAGGGAGACATTTACTTGGTGTTATTCTAAAAATGAAAATGAAGATGTCATGAAAATTGCAAATTGTTGTCGTTGTTCCATTGTTGTAAATCTTCCAGGAAAAATCTCAGTAAAAAGCATTAAAAGTTTTTTTTCTATCTTCTATTAGAGTATTAACATCCTTACGTTCCAGTCTAGTGAGGAAGGCCCTGGGGACCTGGAAGGGGAGGAAGAAAAGAGGGTGCTGCACCAGACTCTCCAACCCAAAGATGGAAGGGGATCCTCGAGTGCCACTCCTTGATGGAGAAATCCACCGAAGGAAACCCCACTCTGCCCTACTCTTCCCCAACAAAAAGTCATGGAAGAGTAGGGGGGGGGATCTGTGGGTGCATTTAAGGGCCTGAAACTGATATCCCTTTCACCTAAAAAAAACTAAATTACACAGTGCCACCCAAAACGGCTGTGCTTTGTTTTCTCTTGGCACATGTGTGGCAAGCATTTAAACATTTCACCACGAATGGCTCTGCATCTGATTCTATTACATTGAATGACCAAAGCATTTAAACATTTTATCAGAAACGGCTCTGCATTTACTTCTCTTTCATCTGAATAACAAGAAGTAATGCACTGCATTGAAAAACGGCCCTGCGTTTGCTTCTCTTTCATCTGAATAACAAGACGTTATGCCCTATATTAAAAAATGACCCTGCATTTGCTTTTTTTGTATTTGAACATCAAAGTTATACACTTTATTCGAAACGACCTTGTCTTACTGTTAAATCACATGAGGGGCAAGGATTGCAACAGTTCAACCCGGTATGGCTTTTGTTTTGCCTTTCATGTGAACAGCAGCACTCTAAATATTGCAAGTGAAAAAATGGCTTGTATTTTTCTTTTTCATCCCATGATAAATCATAGAGCCCTATGCATGGGGCCACGCCTCTGTGTCAATGGATCAACTGCAAATGCAGACACATTCAATAGGACAAATGAAAAAAAAAATCCCATGACCTACAGAACCGCATTTCAAACATTAGATGAAATACGGCTTGCACACGTGTAAAGTAAAATGAGAAAAATGGCTTTTAAAGACCTGTGAAAGGATAGTTTTGCTTGCACAGAAATGTCAGTGAATATGTGGGTTGGGGGGTTGGCTAAGCAATGCACATTATGTTTGTCCCCACCAGACTTCAATCAACTTCAAGGAGGCTCAGGAAACCAGTAAAACCAGTTTTTGTGCTCAGGCAGGACACTTCTGAATTGAAAGCCTTGCATCCCACTGGAAGTCGCATCTGTAAGTAAATTGTTCTGCAATGACATATGAGGACACTTCTGAATTGAAAGCCTTGCATCCCACTGGAAGTCGCATCTGTAAGTAAATTGTTCTGCAATGACATATCATGTGGCTAAGGGTGTTATAATTCCCGGCTTTGCCAGACTGGAAGGCAGTACTAAAAAAAAGTACAAAGAAGGCAAGTGTGGTTACAGCTTGACCAAGAAGTGTGAGTTCCGCCAGCACCCACTACCTAGGACAAATTTCACAGGGTGTAATAAAAGTCTTTTGTTGGAAGCTGAGCCAGAGGGAGACAGTTTGCTATGGGGAATGAAGCACCATATGTGACAGATGTTCCAAAGTGATCATAAAGGAGTAATTAATTTTAGGCATTTTTCCCAGCACTCCGAATAAAACAAAGAATTTTGCTTTATGCTATTTTTCCATGCAATTTCCAGGTGGATTTTAGAGCCTAAGTACATGTTCCTAGGACCTTGTGAACTAAAATGGCTGGTAAAGACTTGTTCTGGCTGATTAAAACATTTGACAAACATGAGACTTGGTGGAACGATGGAAAATGAGATTGTGAACATGCTTAATCATTTGCAGAATTATAACTGTTATGCATATCATGAATTCATGAAAAGGGCAAAAATGTGCCCAAGGGCCATACTATCTTACACAGAGTTGGCGATTGGCGTATCTAATTCCCTATGACCCACTGAAACCACATATCTATTTCTTATGGCGGTGGCTAGTATAAGGTTGAAGTTATGATACATAGCTCATTTGTGCTAAAAGGTTGACCTGGGGAGCAAAGAACTCTGATAAATGACAAACAGACAGATGGTGCTCCCTCCCCGCAATGATGCCAGGGGACGGGGAGAGGAATGGTGAACTGTCCTATCCCAGGGTAGGAGTAATTTTAGAGTACTCCCCTTGGATTGTAAAGTAGATGATGTCATTTGAGCTATATAAGGGGGGACTGTACTAGAGAGACACACACAAAAGAATCCAGGCGACAAGAGAAACAGGATGGAGGCAGCTAATCCCATTCAGGAATGTGCAGAGACCAGACCCCTTGCCTAGCTGTCCAGCTTATCCCATCCAGGACAGTGCAGCCTGGCTGTTCAGAATCCCAAACCAAGGCTTACTTTGTAAGTAGCAAATAACCCCAGCTCTAAATTGCATAATCCTTTCCGTTTTGCAACATAGCCCCATTGAAAATTCCATAGAATATCCCATTTAAAGTCCCACTTTGACAGTATAATTCCCTCACCTTCCCATAGTAGTATTAGCCTGTGCATGTTAGCGTATTCTCGTGATAAATCTCTCTGTTGCCTATATAAATCCTTAGCATTATTTTGAAGTAAATCAATTAATTCCCCCCATTGAAATTCAAGTTCAATATTATTGCCATTTGAAATCAACAATTTTGTTGTGTTTTTACTAACTATAGTCATTAAACAAAAGCTTCAACAGAATTAGTCTTTGTGTAACAAAAACCTGAATATGCCCGTCTATTGAGTGCCTAGCCACACAAGCTCCTAATTTGCATCTGTCCCATTAATACATATATATATATATATATATACCAATTGAGAGGAACCTTTTTGGTCTAGAATCCTATCTGTTATGTGCCTCTGTCCTTGTCCTTAAAAACTGATTTCCGGTTTTGAAAGCTAAGCACCTTTCCTTAGCTACTTGTCCTTGGAAATCTTGTGTGAAATGAATTTCCATTTTCCGTTTGTATTTTGCTTTTGCATTGGTCTTCTCCCTACAATTGATTTCCTTACCTCGTTTCCACGTTGCCCTAGTTTGCTGATTAGTAGTCTCTACGCTTCCCTATCTAATCAAGTGTCGCAACACAAATTTCCTGTCCTGCTGTCCCATAGCACTGGTGATCAGCTGTGCGAGTAATAAGCTAAATCTTATTCTGCCGTTTTCTCCATCTTTGGGTGGTGGGCTTTATTCCAACTCCAACTTTTCTCTCTATATCCTAACTCCCTGACACTGCCTTCCGTTCAAAGGAATTAAGTTAGCTGATGTTTGGGGGTGAGTGTTGCAGGGGGCGTGCTTAACCTTGGTGCTATCATTTGATTTAAAACTGACATTTTTTACTGTTTTGGCATTAAAGATCTGTGCAGACTGTGTTAGGATTGCTGAGCCAATTGTTCTGTCAGAATCATTGCATTTGTATTGCCATAAAAATTGTTTGATTTTTCTTTTTCATTAAATCATAAATTATTAAATATCTGATTGAAGCACACCGGTCTGGTTCCTAGTCCATTGTGACACTGGGTGTTTGTGAAGGTTGGGTGCAATACGGGTTGGGAGCCTACTCAAATAAAAAACCTGCGGTTTATTAAAGATAAAAGGTGTTTTTATTGTGCGTCACATTCATTGTCAGGTGAAGGAGTCCCTGGCGGGAGTGTGCCGTGTTATAAAACCATGACAAGATGCAGTGCACGTCTGAGTGAAAGCTGGCAGCGCAAGAGGAGAAGGAATGGCCTCATGGCGATGACGAAGTACCCGCGTAGTGGCAGGCAGATGGCGAATGGAGGTTGGCGGGTGAGATGAGGAGGGGCCAGAATGCGGGTCCCTGAGTCGAAGCTCGAGGCAGAAGGAGTGTGGGTAGCAAAATGGTGGTGTGAGCCAGGGCGAGAACCTCACGACAACCCAGCCGCTGCCTCAATGAGAAACATGGCCGCCTGCCCTTCACCACGCTGAGGAGTCGCCCAGGCGAAGGTGGAGGGCAGCTAACTCTGGAGCAGCAGAATGATGGCGCTGTGGGCACTCCCCGGCGGGGAATCAGAGAAGAGCCCAGAAGACAGTGAGAGGGCTCTAACATGCCCCCTCTGAGAACCGCTGAACACAGGTGAGGATAAACCCGCCTGGGTCCCAGGGTCCCATCAGCAAGAGACCGCTGGAAATCCTCCACACCGCACGACGGATAGCACAGAGAGGCTCCAAACATACACGGGAGGCCGACTGAGGCAAGACTCAGAGCGGCATAACAACCCAGCTAATACGAGACCCCTGTGGGGTAAGACCAAAGAGTCGAAATAGAGCCCAGACCCACAACACGTCTGGTGGGCTGGGGTTAGAGGATCCACTCAGCATACTTAGCAGAGCGTACTTAAGGAGTGCCCCATTACAGAATGGAGCCCTGAGGAGGGAAGAGAGGGGGAGCTGCACCCAAGCTATCAACGCTATCAGAAGCATGCAATAATATTACCCATGTGTGAAATGAAGAGCGTACACGGGTGAACAAAACAAGCATTACTGAAGCCAGGGAGGCCTTGCACAATATAGCAGGCATGCACCCTAACACCCATGGCCAGCAGCTTCCAGAGATAGAGCGAGAGGTTGCTATACGTGACGTGAAGCAAGGAGAGGGCACCCGCACTACATCGGCTGCACTGAAGAGGGAAGCGAGGCCCCCCAGCACAAGCACCTGGGCCACCATCTGCACAAGAGAGAGGAACATCCTTCAACACCGGAGAAGCGGCGCAACCACCAATAGATTTCCCATGCATGCCCACAATCCCCAGGCAACCCGCAGCAGCAGGAGCAGACAATACCCCAGGTGAGAGTGGGAGCAGAAAGCGAAACTGTGCGGCAAGCGGTCTCAAGTGCAGGGGTTGCTGAAATAATTTAATGATGTGGAAGAGCACAACCCATCAACCAGGCGTATCAGCGCAGAACAGCGCAGAAAAGTGAGGGCAGGGAGGAAGCCAACCAGAGACTCACAGGGACATGGAGAAATCCGTACAAAGACCCTCGCAGGAACATTTTTCTGCAGGAGGAACGCCACCAAAAATTGAGGACTGTATCCTCAGCGAATAGCCAACCTCGAGTGACACACAAACTCCTCAAGGCAACCCGAGGAACTGAAAGTGAGCCCCGATATGAGCAGCTGAGGGAGTACACGCACGCAAAGCACAATTGCCCGGCAGGGCGGCCAAGCAGTGGAGAGGAGAGGACCAGGAGCGCATCCAGTCAGTTTCCTACCGGCACCCCTGGATATTGCGCAAACATTTTAATAAAGTGAAAGGAGCAGCTGCTTGGCACTGGACCACTAAAATAGACATAGAGCTGAAGCACAAAGTCCACAGGGAGACAGCACAAAGATTTGAACTACCATGAAGGGGAGCGCGCTGGGAAGGGGGGCACCCATACGGAATCATAGAACGCACACCAGAAGGAATGGGGGCACACTCCAGCACCTGAGAAACAGCAGAACTATACTAGATGGGGAGAAGAAGAAAAATGTGAAACATTACAGACACAGAGGGGGAAAGGGCAAGCAGACCAGCATGGAATAATTTGCCCACAAACGCAACACGAATCAGCCCACCCGACTGATGCCAGATCAAGTACAGTCAGGATAGAACAATCAGAGGGAAGGCAAGATGACGGCCCCATTCTAGAGGCCATAGCAGTGCTGAAAACCTCAGTGGAGCATAAATTAGATGCAGTTTTCGTAGATGTGGGCCTTCTGACACAGGATGTCCAGGCCTTGACAGGCCGAGTGAGCACAGCAGAACAGAAGGTGCAGACAAACACTAGCAATAGCACCATTGTGCAATCCTAAATGACAGACATGCTAGACCGAGTGCGCACACTCGAGCATAGGATTGAGGATGCGGAAGGAAGGGCCCAAAGAAACAACAATATGATTGTCGGATTGCCAGAGGGTGAAGAAGGCAGAGATCCCACGAATTAGGTAGAAAATTTGCTCTTTCAGGAACTGGGAGTCAGAGTACTTTCCCAGGGCTTCACGGTTGAGAGAGCCCACAGGGCCCTGACCAGGAAGCCTCTGCCAGGAGCAACCCTGAGGCCCATGAAGATCGGGAGAAGATACTGACATTCTTGATGGAGGGAGGAGCGATCACTACGAACTCCCCCAAAATAGCGATCTACCCAGACTATACAGCGCTGGTGCAAAGACAAAGAGCACAATTTGGACCAACAAAGGAGAGACTCAGGAATGCAGGCATGTGATATATGCTACTGTACCCAGCCAAATTAAAGGTGCTCCATAATGGTAGAACACACCTCTTCGAAACTATGATAGACGCCCACGACTGGATGGACCAACAAGGAATTCCCCAGTTAAATGCCAGAAATGTGGGGATCAACAGGGTCGCGCCCCAGTAAGGCATAGATGGTGAAGATTGAAAAACCCAAGAGGGAAGTAGCAGAAATGAAGCAAAGGCCAGGTGGAATACAGAACAAGAGACAGAGGGAGCAATCCCCTAGCTGCCCTGATGGATGCCTCAAAGTAGCACTCCCAGACTTGAACAAGTTAAAGATGCCATTTTTAAGGAATCACGCTGTGGCGAGCCGATCCTGGCACCCTGGGGCTGCGCAAGGAAAGAGGCAGAGCCTGAGCAGGTGGAGGGAGGCTGGGCGTTAGTTAATAGTTAAAGTTGTTTGGTTGAGAGATGGTACGAGTATGGGAGAACTTAATAAATGCACAGATCACCACGAGGGTGCACAAAGCAAGATTACAAAAGCACAACTGGAGTGGATATATCACCAGACGCTTGAAGGGAAACCAAACTGGCTATTGAGTACAGGAGTCGAGAGACACCCTCAGGAGACCAATAAGGGCCCATGGGAGAAGACGGGCCACAGCACGTGCGGCCAACATGACCGCTGAGGAAATCAAGATAGCCATTTGGAACATACGAGGGCTGAAATATTATGTTAAGAGACTGAGCATCTATGCTTGGCTGAACCAGTCAAAAGTGAAGGTGGCAATGCTGCAGGAAACCCATCTGTTGAAAAACAAGGGAGGACAAATGTATGGCTCAACCTACTCCAACTATGCCAGAGGGGTACTAACGTGGGTAGCTCCCAATGTCCCGTTTCAACTCAGAATGCAAGAACAAGACAAAGAGGGCAGGTTGATCATTGGGCATGTCATGCTGGAAAACAAAGAAGTGTGTTTGGTCAACACTTATGCCCCTAACCATGAGGCGACACAGTTCTTCAGGACACTTACACCGCGATTGGCCCCTTTCACAGAGGCAACCTACATCTGGGCAGGAGATTTCAACTGCACACTCAACCCTACATTGGACAGGTTGGACAATAAATACCTGAAGCCAGCACCACCACCAAAGGCGCTACAGGTGATACTAAAGGGGGAGATCCAGGAACACATACAAGATATGATAGAAGACTACTTCCATCACAACACAGGCAGTGAAGATAGCTCTGGGACACTGTGGGATGCCTTTAAGGTGGTGGTCAGGGGGGCGGCAATAGGTAAGAAGGGGGACTCAAGGGAAGCATCCTGGCCGACCTAGCTAAAATAGAAGGGGAAATAGAACAGGTGGTAGGACACGCGGGGATAACTGTGACAGAACCAGCTGAGTCAGTAGCACTGAGGTTGTAGTGCAAAACCATCTGGTAGAGGCTGGGGAAGTTGGACTATAGGAGCTATGTGCAGAAATTACACACAGAGGGTGATAAGCCAGGCATGCTTCTGGCCTTGTTAACTAAACAGGACATCAAGAAGGAACCGATTAACACAATTAACAACAGGATGAGAGAAGAGGTGAGGACACAAGATGGGATTAACCAGGTATTCTCCCAGTTCCACGAGAATCTGTACTTCCGGAACCAAGAGGCAGATACCTCGGACATAAGTGACACCTTGACCCAGATAGAATTGCCAAAATTAACTGACAAACAAAGGCAGGTACTGGAGGCCCCACTAACGGTGGAGGAGCTAGAAGCAGTAATAGACAACCTCCCGACGACAAAGGCAACGGGACCCGATGGGTTGCTTGGTGAGTTTTACAAAAAATACAAGCAGATGCAGGCACCCAAACTGTTGGAAGTCTATGAAGAGGCGTACACACAGGATTGACTTCCAGACAGTATGATACAATCATTAATAATGCCGTTTTTGAAGCCAGGGAAATCGCCACTAGACTGGCTCATACAGGCCAATCTCTATAATGAACCAGGATCCAGGATTGCAGATTCTGACAGCGTATCTGGCCAATAGACTAAAACGGGTCATACACACGTTGGTGCATTCAGATCAGACGGGTTATGTCCCAGGGCTTAACACTACTTGGAATCTCCATAGACTACACCACTTTATAGACCAGATCAACTCAAGACAAGACAAGTGTGTGGTGGCATCTTTCGATGCAGTTAAAGCCTTCGACTCTGTTGACTGGAACTGACTATTGCATGTGCTTAGGCACTTCAGAACGGGGGAAGGCTTCCTACAGTGTTATGGGGCTGTTATACCGGGACTCCGGGGTGAGGGTGAAGACAGGAGGACACATCTCACAGGCATGGAAAATATACAGAGGTAGGAAGCAGGGCTGCCAGCTGTTGCCAATGCTTTACATTTTGGTTCCTGGAACCCCTAGCGGTCATTCTAAGAGCAGAATATAGTGACACCGGAATCAAGATAGACAATGTTATTCAACTAGTCTCACTTTACGCAGATGACATGGTCCTAAGTGTCACAGATCCACAAAGAATAACCTACCACTTTTGTTAGAGGTAATAGGCACATTTGTCAGGTTATCCAGTATAGCCCTTAATAAAGAGAAATCCTCCTTGTTCACCCTAGCGAGTCTCTGGACAATTAACACATTCCAATTCCCACTGCTAGGCCTGACATGGGCGCTGTGTACAGTCCGCTACTTGGGGATAGAAGTATACGACGACCCCATAGAAACTCATAAAGCCAACATGTAAGTAGCACTAGAGAAAATTGCTAAATTGATAACATTCTGGAAAACATTGCCACTGGGGATGATAGACAGAGCAGCCATGCTGAAGATGACTGCACTACCCCGCCTCCTGTATTACTTCACAAATATACCCCACATTATACCCGAGGCATTCTTTAAAAAGCTGAACACAATAGCATGGGAATTCTTGTGGGGGGATGAAAGGAATAGACTGGCTCTAAACACACTCCAAAGAGACTATGAGTCTCTGTGGATTAAGCTGCCAGATTTTGAAAAGTACTACTTAGCAGGGCAGCTACAATTTGTGGTACACTGGCTGGGAGAAGATACATCTATAGATTTGCTATTACTGCAGCCAGCACTGTGACGCTGTTACTTGATAGAGTTAATTTGGATGGACTCGTCCTTAATCCTAACACTCCCTAAATTGGCCAGACTGGGCCTAACCCTCTGGAAGAAAGTGTGGAAGATCCAGGGAACGCCGGACCCCTACTCAGCAGAGATCCCGTTAGCAGGACTCGCAAATTTCTGACCAGACACCCTCACACAGTATCGTAAGCACTGGGAAGCCAAAGGCATCGCACAGGTTGTGGATTTATTGAAGGAGGGACAATGGCTAGAACTACAGACCCTGACAGAAGAATAAGGAGTACATAGGGGCCAATTCATACTGTACAAAGGCATGGTACAGGGAATAAAGAAAAGATGGTCAAACCTACCAGAGGACACGGAATCAGGGGAGACATTTGACACGCGGTTTAATGTGTCCAAATGAGCACACAGTGTCCAGACTTTACAAACTGCTCCGGAGACACCACGACACCCATGAACTGCAGGCTCAGGGAAAGTGGGAGGCCGAACTCCAAAAACACTTTACAGATGAGGAATGGTCCAGGGCCTTGAGATGCACAAAAATGTCCCCAGGAACGTGAAGTTCAGGCAAACACAGCTCTATGTAACACACAGAGCATACCTTACACCAAGTAGAATATCCAAGATGGGAAGTAAAGCGATCCAAAACTGTCCAAGATGTGCAATGAAAAATGCGGATATGCTGCATAAGTTCTGGGCCTGCCCAGTAATAATGAAATTTTGAAATGATATCAAGACAAGAGCGGCAGAGGGTGGAATCCACATGCAAGCGTGGTCACTGTAATCGTAACTGCTAGGACTATTCCCAAGAGGAGGCAAATCAAGAACACACTTAGCCAAGATGAAAGACTTGATGTGTATCCTGGAGAAACATCGCATAGCAATGACATGGAAAGCCACGATAGGTCCGACCATAGAAGTATGGTGGGCAGACATAGATCGTTGGGCATGGGCCAAAACAACAGTATGGACGACAGCACTACACAGGGGAGCAAACAAAAGCAGTGACAAGATACTGGCACGGAATGCGCTGTCCAGGCACTGTTTGCACCCAGGGAAGCAAACGCTACAGACAATCCTGGTGCGCTAGAAAATGCAGACAAGGACGTAGCTGCAAATGAGAACAGCGGTAGGAAACGCCCAAGTCAGCAAGAGGGCAGTGGTCCTGCGGTAAAACGTTGCCTTGTGTGAATATATCAAGAGACCAGTAAATAAGGTGTGCTCCGAAAATGGACGATTGAGTTTGAGCGCAAAGGCGGACGGAACAGACGATGCAAACTTCCAACACAAAGTACCAGAGTGAATGAATGTTATGTTGTGTGTTTTCTAACTGTTGTGTTAAAGAAAAAACAATAAAGAGTTTAAAAAAAAAGAATGGGCAATAGTGCACTTATGCAGTGTAAGCCGACAAGCATTCATCCTGATCTACCGCAGGTATCTGGCTTTATCTAATAATGGCACTGGGGGATGGACGCTCAGCTAGTCAGGTGGCTGGAAGAGCGGGCAAGAATACAATGTCTACTGCCTGCTCTTTCCAGCCAGCCAAGGCCCTTTCCAGGGTGGTGTCATCGTGATTATGGGAGGGAACACAGAGCTTTTCCCTGTCACCTCCTCACGTCACCGCCTTCCCGCAAATAATATTAGCACCCCCCCCACTTAAATGCTAGACCGGAGCTTTGTGCTTCGGACCGGCTCTCCACAGACCCAGGGTTACCGACATGACATTGGATAAAGAACTAAGTCCCTTTTCCAATAGCAGAACCCATCTTCTGAGAACAAAATTTACTATTTGCACTCTGGGCAAACCCTTGGGGTGTCACTAGATATCATGCCTGAGCCATGGGGGGCATACAAGCTGGTCAATGCCTGCAGGGTTGGCAGAGGCCCTCACTTCAGTCGGTTCGGCCTAGTCTCGGGCTGACGAGCTGTTACCACCCTTGAGCGCCCCTCGGCTGGGGCCTGATTGTTATATTAGTTAAGGCGGCCTGTATGTGGTGACTCTAATTCGAGAGCTGCAAAGAGATGCTGCTGCATTTCATAATGAGTGAGTGTGCAATAACAGAAAACTAGAGCAGCAATTCAGAAAGGAACAGTACAGGTGATCACCCCAGCTTCCTTGCCTGCTCAACGATTTGCATCTGCTGAAAATGGACTCCCTGTCATCCAGAGGATTCTCGGGGCAAGGGGTTGGGCGAGTCAACCCTATCTAAGGCTGGTACAAATAGCTTGTTAAAAATGAAGAAGAATGAAAAGTAAAGATTTAAAAGGAAAATGTGTAGGAAAATCTTGCGGGACGAAATGAAAGCAAAAATAATTTCATGTTATATAGGTCCAAACAATTCAAATACATATTGGTTTATGGTGTCAGTTTCTCAACGACTTAGAGAAGATTGCTTTCAAACAGTAAGCACATTAATACAAAATAGGTAACTTGCACATTTCCAAGTCCTGACAAAACCCTTTAATTATATAACAACATAATCAATTTTCGAACACACACATACACATCTCATTGCAAAGGAACATACAAAATAAAACAATAATTTTCTTCAAAGATGTCGATTTGTCTTCCCTAGAAAGAAACTTGCAAAAGAAACCACAAATGACCACATTTCAGCCATTAGAAACAGTGTCAAGTGAGCAACTCCCAAAACATCTTATGAATTAAAACAAAATCCCAAAAGCACTAATTTTAATGACTAGGCTCCCATCATTTAAAAAAAAAATTGAAATCTCAACATTGATATAAAATCTGTAGCACGTTTGGCTAAGGAGTGAGGTGCTGAGTGTGGTGCAGTCTAACCAGTCTTGGCTGACTGGTGGGCGTGGTTATCACTATTATTGACTGACAATCGAAGTAAGTGATAACTTTCTAATAGTGCGACAGGTACACTTCTGCCGTTTTGGGTAGATTTACTGCTTTGTCTAACATAGACGGACACCATGCCGCAAGGAAAATGCAGAAAGAAGGGCAAATATAATCTCTGTTTAGACGGGCATGGTAAGGTAAACAACAGTAAGGCTGTGGCTTACTCCTACCAAGCTGTGGATGACATCCTCCAAAACCTGATTGTTCCCTTTACGCATAAGGGTAAAATTACCATTTTTTTGAGCCGGTAATATGGATTTTGGTAACACTGTAATGTTAGAAGCGGTGGACTGGCTTATTGGGCATTCCGGAGATTTCCCCCGTGTCCTTTGCACTCTGGGCCTCTTTTGTGTGGTATTTCCAAATTATCCCATAGGAAATGGGTTTCAGATTTCTACAAATGTTAAAATGGGGCCACTTTGAAAATTATTTCCAGGGCCTCTTTTGGTTCCCAGTCCACCCCTGATGGTAGAAGGAGTTCTAAACAGCTATAATTGCTACACGTCAAAGGTTGTCGATAACTCTTTATTGGAGTCGTACTATTCATGGCAGAATGAAATAAATACAATAACGGACGGAGCTCTGAAGGTGTCATTAGTGCTGGCTGGAGGTATTACTAACGACCCGGCAACCGTGTCTGTAAAAACACAGTTGGGTGATAGTCTCACAGTAACAACTGATCTATCTGTTTGCTCAAAGACCAAGCAGTTCCTCTGCACCTCTATATACTGTTAAAACTGTGTAACCGCATAAATAAAAACATGCGCACACAAACAATGGTTTCGCTACGGCTCGAAATTATGTACGACTCACTTACGAAGGGCAAAACGACTGAGCGCACCAAAGCTAAAAGTCCTCCACACGACAAACGTTTAAGTCGTGTAGTAATCTTCAATGGGAGTCCACCATTAGAATTGAACACTGAAGAGTGTGAAAAAATGCCTCACAATAATGAGGCTGGCCCTAAGGTGTCGCTGCACGAAAGGAGCAAGAGCCCCTCGATATGCAACAACCATTTGAGAGTGCTATGGGTGAAGTATTGTCTTGTAAGGAAAAAAGAAAACGTAAAAGGCTAGCAGTGCTAAATAATAAAAATATACAAGAACATTCTGCCCTGTTTGGAGAAAGTCATGAGCTTGATAAGGCAGACCCACCTTCTATCAGGGAGATGCAATAAGCCAGACGGAAACCCAAAAGGCAAATGAAAATGAACAGCAGGAAGGATGGGACCTTAACACGCTGGCTCATACAGTGTGAAGATAAGCATAAGGACAATCCTGATCTGGTGAATAATGAGAGCAGACTCTATGACTGAATTATCTCACTCTGAGCTGCATAATTGTTCAACCCCTAAAGGATGAGTAGAGGCCACGCCTTCAGCCTCTTGGAACACTCCATACCTTTCACAAGTAAAAACCTGCAAAAAACATGGGTGGAGACGGACATGTTCATCATAAAGCATATCCCCTAATCGCAGGGAAGCGGTGATAAACAGACAATATTTTCCTCACCTTCTTCACACTATTCCTGTGAATCATGTGATTTTGAATATATTGAATTAATGGAAGAGCATGGCGCATCGATTGCAAAAGTTCAATGTTTTTGCTGTGCTACAGAGGATCCGATTAAAATGTATCTGCAGTGCTGTTTAAGTATGTGTACAACATCGAACCAGTAACCTACACAAATAATAGAGGAACTAAGGAGACTGTAGAACATATTGAGAGTGGCTGAGTGACTATAGAAACCTGTGTCCCCCGTTCCCCGTCCCCACCTCCGATGCATCAAATAGCTGCCCTTAGTCAAGGAGAAAATACAGGTTACAACACAGTGGGGGGTATCTTATGAATCATCACTTCTAAGTAAGGGAAATTGATTGTTAGTAAGGAATTAGGCTGGGATGTTGTGGGGTTCGAAGACTGGAATTGGTTAACATTTTTATAGCTGGTACATCCACCTAATAGACCATGAATATTGTCTATAGTAACATGGAATACATTAGGATATCGTAAATTGATCCAGTTTATTGGATAGCCACTCATTGGTTTCTACAAATTATGTTTTTCTTATTCAAGAGAGCTGGATGATGACCCCTGTTTATATTGGTGGTTATAATGTCTTCCAGATGTATGCGACTAGGGGAAATACAGGGAGACCTAATAGATAGTCTTTGCAAATGTAAAGTCCATATAGTTGCTTGAAACGCCCGAACCGATCATGGCCAGGGTGAACCGACACTGGGAGTCCGAATTAAGCTAAACTGATACTACTAACAATACTGCAAGTGACATGGGCTTCAAAGTGTGGTCAGAGGATTTCGGAATACAGGGAAGGATTGATAGAAGATCAGGGCATGTCACTGCCTTCTGTGACAAGCCTGTTAGTTGTAGTCACAACATACAAGTACTCAGGAAATGGTTGGCTCCAAAGCAATACAAGCAAAGAAGATTTGTTCAGCGTCTCCTTTTCTCCGCCTTGGATAAAGGTCCTCGAATGGCACCCAACTGCATTTGCTGATTAGACGCCGCTGTAGCTGCCTGGGGAGCAGCAAAAGTTCTCTGTGCAGCTTACAGGTTTTCTCCTCATCTCTGTTCTCCATGTCGTTCCTCCAAACGATATTCGATGCACAACAACTGGTCCGTCAATGCATGTAAACTTTCTGGTTCCATAATGTGCGCCAGTTCATATTTGTATTATTCTCTCAACCCACATCGGAAGAGGGCCTTTTGGTGTACTACGGCCATTGGGCATCATTGGCCAGTTGTCGGAAATGCAGTCATTTATATGATGATATTGGTGGTCAAGTCCTGTGAGCCTTGTTTGATATCTACCAGTTGGTTTTGGGCACTCGAGACGAGATTAGGAGATCCAAAAACTTCCTAAAAGGTCCTCTAAAAAATGTGCAAAATCATTCAATATGGGGCTATCCATGGACTCAAACAGGGTGGCCAATGTTAGGCCACTACCCATTAGGTTGTGAAGATGTATACAGTCTTTGCTTTCCCATATTGAAAAATACATGGGTCAAAACAAAAAATGGATCTTGCAGTGATTATGTTAATTTCCTGTCATCCCCTTCAAACTTGACTGCTGTGGAATGGGCTATGGCGCTTTTAGAATAACTGGCAGTGGCACCCCGTGCTATGGTCTGTTTCAGAGCAGTGTTATCCTGTTTAAATGTTGTCATCTCCATACATAAGGCCTGCAGGTCTGCCTGCAATTCTTGTACTGGATCCATCTCTGAAGGCAGGCCTCTTAATCTGTCAAACAATGTGTTGCGCTTTTGTTGCATACCTGGATACTTCTTTGGGTCTTGCACTGTTGGTGATGTGGCTGTGATGTTAGTGTTGCTCAGGAGACACAGGAAGCTTCACAAACAAACCTCCAGATGAGTACATAATTGTAGACTATTTGGGTGAACTCTCTATTCCACGTTATGATGACCCCTGTATTTTTGTGGCACAGTGACAGTGCGAGATAGGTGTGCCGTAGATGTCGGAAGTTGTCAGAAGTTGCTTGCAGATCACTGGATTCCAGGGAACTTCAGGAGGCCTGGACAGGTGAAAGTGGATCCCACAGAAAGATGCAGGGCCCGTACGAGGCAGCAATACTAACAGCAAGAAGGCAGGCAGGAAACAATGGGAGAAACCAAGTGGGGGACATGGAGCCAGGAAAGAGGGCTATAAGAAGAGCAGGCAGAACAAGGAGGAAGGGGAGAAGGAGAGCCAAGGAAATCTGGGCAATAAGGAACACAAGGGATCCCCAAGGGGAAGGCAAGAGAAGCCAATACCGAGGAAAACTAGAGGGTTGGCAAGGAACGTTAAGTTGCAGTGGCCTCCAGCCCTGCACAGCGTGGGAAACATTGCATTGGTATCTCGTGATGCCCGCCTGTCAGTGCCATGGCCATGGTGTAGGGGCCTCCTCCTCTGCATGATCGGACCATCATTCGGCACCATGGGATGTATTCTTTTTGCCTCCTGCCATTGATGGACCGCAATGTGAGGAGCTGCCAGGGCCAATACAGGCACCAGGGATGTCCCGGCGTGTAAGGCAGCACCATGCTTGTGCTTGCTTGTGCTCAGCAGGCCTTACCCCTCTCAAGTCCAAATAGGATGAAAACAAGTCACAACAAGGAAAACATTACTCCTAGTATTGATCCCGTCCAAGTCTTCATCAACTCACTGTGCACCATCTGATGGTCCTGCATACAAAAGGAAGCTCACTGGGCCTATAATACCCAGTATTTGTAGACTGGTGTTCTGCATTGTGACTGAAGATTGACTTTTTGCCTGAGGATCGTCTCTACAATGGCACTCTTACCAGTGGTTCATTCTAATCTTCCTCTGCTGCTTTTATCCAGCTGGATTGCAGTCTTGACTGCAGGCCATAGAGTGCCTTTGAACTGATTTTAGGTTCAGGCTTGGTGACCATTATTGTTCTACCTGCACAAAATACGGCTGAGCGCAATCCGGAGATTAAATCTAATGAGCGACATAAAACTGTACCCAAACCCTTTCGCAATGGACCCTACGGAGGATAGTCTGTTGGCTGAAAGGGTGCTGGTCCTATGCCCTCAACTTCCCATATCCTTAGAAGAGTGTCCGTCTAATGTGGGTGATGTCAATTCTGATCTTCCCAAGGAACCATCCTTTCTGGAGTTTCGGGCCAAGTGAATTTCTGTCTGGGTACTTTTGCGGTCTATGTTAAATGGCCCATTCAATTCACTTCTATCCAAGCAGGTACGGTTCCATGTAGCCGGACCTGCCTGTACAACGAAACAGCTGATGGACAGGATGCCTCTTATAGGAACCTGCAAGTTGGTAGACTGGCCAACTGCAAAGAAATAATGGACTGTGAACTACTATCAGGCTGTGAGGGGTCTAATATGATTGACTTTAATTTGCATGGGGAGAATATACGTCAAGGCTGCATAAGTCTATTTTAACAGCTATCCTAAGGACTGCTCTACACACTGTGAACAAGTGTCCTCTTGGTTGGGACAGTGTGAACAATACTGGTTTTGCAGACTCAGGGGGTTCTTCGCATGGTCTACAGTGCCAAACCTTGCTGCCTGAAACCATGAGGTTGGGTCATAACATTCCGACCAAGGATGGTCTACATGTTGAGCATGATATGGCACCAGAAACTATGGGATCTGTGACTGTGGGTCCATTTCAGGTAAGGAGGTTAGTTCTACAGAGGTCCCCTTCATCCCCTAGGGGGGACGTTTGGACTAAGCCTCCACCTGGGGATTGTTCTATGTCGAGAGAAAACGCACCATGGTGTCAATTTTCTTCTAATGTGAACAGGGAGCCTACAGCACTATATGATCATCAAAAGTTGGTCTCTACTGCTGTAAGGGGCTAATACTGCAACACTAGCTGCTATACATGAAAAGTTGTCATTTGTTGAGGGCTATCTGAGGGGGCTGAGTCAGAAGCTGTGGATCCCCATTCTCTAAGGGCAAGCAACCTGGCAGTGATATATAGTGAAGTGGAGGTTTGTGGCCCAAAATCTTTGCAGGTTGTTTGCAAGGGTGATGTCCCACATGCACTAAACTCCATTGAGTGTCTGGACTCCTCTTCCCACTTGATATGATATGATATAATATGATATGATGTGATATGATATGATAGATGATATGATATGGCATTCATAACGCGCCTATACACAAGTTTTTCAGGGAGCGATGAGAATAGGGAGGGGGAACAGAGGGAAGACATAGTCAAACAATCTTTCTAGGCAGGTGACATTGAGATCGCACAAGTGCAGGGAAGGGGGGAAGGTGGAAAGTGCAGGGAAAAAGTGGAGGGGGTAGTGCAGTACACAGGATAACAGTAATAAAATAAATAAGAAAATAAATAAAAAGTGGGGCCAGCTGGTGGCAAGTGCAAGGGTGAGTGCAGACATCAGATGTTTAGTGTTGGTCGCAGGCTGTAGGGATACATAAACAGTCCCCAAGTGCAAGGGTAGCCAGGGGGGCAGTGCAGGTGTGCAACTGGTGGGGAGGGGACCTGGGCCCAAGATCACAGTGCAGCCTGGTAACCAGTGCAGTTTCAGCCATGAGACCAACAGGGAAGAGGAGGAGAGAAAGCAGAAGCAAAGCGGAAGGTCTTGAGGTGCTTCCAGAGCCGCAGATGGTTCTCCTCAAGTTTAAGAGAGGCAAGCAGGCTGTTCCAGAGGGAGGCCCCAGCAGACGAAAGAAATATACCACCAACTCATTGCTTGGAGATGCGACTGACCCTGAGGGAGTTGGAAGAGGATGAACAAAGGGGTCAAGAAGGAAGATATTTAGGAAGAGAGAGTTGAAGGTATTGTGACCACTCATCAATAGAATGTATTGAAGCAATGGGGTCTGCTCCTGCTATTGTATCGAATATGGGATTGTTTGTGGAGAATGAGATTGTCACAATATGGCTGCGCTGTGCGCCAATCACTGATTGACTATTACTTCTAAACCACAGGGACGTTGATGGTTATGTGTTAGTACTACACTGGGCACTGGGATGGTGTGGACATGGACACAGGGTGTGTGGGGAGTTTGGCACTGTGCGCTGTCTTGAATTGAATAAACACACACAAAATGAACAATATCCAGCCATGAAATGATTTTGAACACAATGGGTGTATTAGGAAAAATAACAATACAGTGCTTCATCCCTCCACCTCTCACACACCCTCCACCCTCCCCCCTAAACCCCCAAACACCCCATACCCCCCAAACACCCCATACCCCCAAACACCCCACACCCCCCAAACACCCCATACCTCCAATGAACACCCCCAACATCCCCCAAACACCACCTCCCCCCTCACCCATTGTCATTCCACACACGATGTGTGTGGACTGGCTATTTCTGGCCTCTTTTCGAATCTGGGGGCACCATGTCTGTGTGCCTTGCGCTGCGCCTCATCATCCACACAGGGCTTGAGGGAGTTGAGCTGGCAGGTGTGGTTGATGGGGTGGGGGTGGTTGGATGTTGCACAGCTGGTACAGGTTGTTGCTGCTGCATATGGTCCAGTATCCTGCCAAGGACCTGTGTCACCGCCCCTAAACTGTCACAAATGACTATGGCACTTGCGTTGATGGCATTTACGGTTGTGGCATTCACCTCCTGTATTTCACAGCGTGTCTGTTCCCCCTCGGCCACATACTGGCGGACCAATTCTACCATGGAGTCCTGGCAGACCTCTACCCTGGTCAGGCGTACGTCCATGTCAGCAGGGGCTGTGGAGTTGGACGATGCTGTGGCTGGGTGGACCATTGCAGGGCTGCCTGTTAGGCAGAAACCTGTGCAGTTCCCTCTGGGACCACTGCAAAAGATTTAGGACTACAGGTGTTTGGCAGTAAACCCACTTGGTAGCAGTCTGGACCACACTGATTCACTTGGTAGCTGTGGCTGAGCAGTCAGACCTCCCTCAAGAAGAGTTAGGCAGTATACAGGGTATTCACAATAGGTCAAAAGAACACAGTAGAACAAGTAAACACTGACCAGGGCTTGGTGTAAAAGAGATATAATTATTTATTTAAAACCACATCTAGAAAAACACACAGGCACTAATAACAAGCAATTCAGAAACACGGTCACTAAAAGATATACACTCCCTTAGAAGAATATTAGACAAGTCTTAAGTTAAGCCCCACTTATTTTCAGACAGCGGTGAGCGCTTAATGCAGATGGCACTCTAATAATTCGTTTTAAAAGGGAGAGAAAAGCAGAGAATAAATTGAAACAGATCCCAACACTTTTTCACGAACACAACAAGAGAGGAAGGCAAAGTAACACCGTGAGTTTAGAGTCAGTAGGCCGGATCCACTTTAAGAGGATCAAAACGAAATGTGTCCAAGGTCACACGGTTGCAGTGCACAAAAGTCTTGTAACAGTTCAAAAAGGAGTTGGACCAAAGAAAGGGACCAGTTAGAAGGTCAAGGCAGCCGGCCCAGTCGAGAAGGTTAAGGGGTTATTATTACCTTGTAGCAATCTTTAGAAAGGGGGGCCTGGCGGACACGGTACCTTAAAGTGGTGAGAATAATCCAGCGGGGGCAGTTGTTCCTGGCAGCGGATGCAAGTCGGTGCTTCGTCCGGGGGAAGAGAGGATCTCGTCGGGGAGGAAGACAGGAGTCCGTTGCACTGCCATGGAAGAAACCAGCCGTGGAGTTCTCAGTTAAAAGGAACGGTCCTTTAGTTTGCGGTCCAGCGGTAAGTGGCTATCCGGTTGCCAGGGTGCTTGGCACGGGCAATTCGACCACAAGGCGGTCTGGGGTGCAAAGAGAAGAAGGTAAACTGGTTGTGCCCACCAGTCAGGGGAAGAAGCCTCTCCAGCCGGGAGATCTTCTCTGTCGTCGGGAAGTGGTGAGTCGGTTCCGCAGGGCTCCACCGGTGGTGTCGTCGTGGTAGGTCGGCTCAGCTTCTCCCTCGTCAGATTCTCAGGTCCTGTGGCGACTTCTGAAGTTCCAGTCCCCAAAGCCCTGCTTTTATGCAGCACACACCCATTCACTCAGCCTAGCTGTCAATCAAACATGCTAAGTGGTGAGCCGGCCGGCTCACCACTTGGGCCAATCATACAAGAGTGCTAGTTGAGATACTAAGGTAACTCAGTCCAGGGAGCCTAAACACCCTCCCACACCCCCTGTGGTACCGAGACAGAGTGGCACCACTTTTGGAGGCTTCTGCGGAGAAGCCCGCCAAAAAGTGGAACAAAGGGCTCGACTTGGGTTGGAGTCACAGAAGAGAACACAAACGCCATTTTAGAATCCAGTCCTGGCAAGAAATACCAACCGGTGAATTAATATTAAATAAATAAACCAGCGGTATGTTCGAGGC
Organism: Ambystoma mexicanum; assembly: GCF_040938575.1. NCBI lineage: Eukaryota > Metazoa > Chordata > Amphibia > Caudata > Ambystomatidae > Ambystoma > Ambystoma mexicanum. The sequence goes on along the minus strand of NC_090932.1, from coordinate 995,877,964 downwards.
TATGAGAATTAATTAATTAATGTTGGAAGCCTCGAACAATGGGAAAATCCCATAGGAATATATTTGCGGTCGAATATAAAAAGTAGTATCCACTGCCACCAGCCAAAACTCGATCAGGGGGGACGTAGACGTGCCCCCTCGACTAACAGACCCCGGGGCAATCGAATTGCCCCGACCAGTACTTCCACAATATGATGGTTTGTACTGGTTTCTGTTAATAATTTGGGACTAGTAAAGCCAATGGTGACTTTACATGCCCTGGGAGACAGTAGTCAGTCACAGGGTATGGAGTCTATGGCAGGGTGTCACTATGACACCCCTGTGTTACTGCACAGAGGCTGCTGTGTAACACACATAAAAAAAAACACATGAGACCCTATGGAGTAAAGGACCCCATAGCCCATAAAACACATTAGCAGTCGATGGAACACCATAAATCATGTCCAAGAGTGGGAGAAAAAGAGTCTCACTCTTGGCAGGAGAAAAAAACAAACTCCAGAAATCCAGCAAAGCTGCTGGGGGACTCACTAGGTTAGGAAATTCAGCCTAAAGAGAGAATTCTCCCTAACACTGCCCTCTGACATGCTGGACAGATGCGGACTAACCAGTAGAACTTAGAGTGTGTTGATGCCCTTGGGGCAGGGTCTTGCCCTTCACTTTCTGCATCAGTGCTTGTGGGGGAACAAGAGATGCAGTGCATCAGTGATGGTGTTTCATGTAAAATGCATGAGTTGGTGCTGTACAATATTTCATTTTACGTGTATTGCATTCTTGTAGGTGTGTCACACAGGGTACTTTCAAGGGGGTGCATATTGGCATAAGCCATGGCCTCTCCATTCTGTACTGATGTGTACCAGGTGGCATACCGTTGTATTGAGGTTTGCGTGATGTGTGACATGTGAATGATCCCTGTGTGTTGGGTGTCTGTTGGTAATGTGATTGGCACACAGCATGCATTTCATTGTGCCATGGTTTGGGCCTCCATCTGGACATGGATTTGTATATGTGTGTATGATGACCCATTCATTGGCTAGGTTCACTTTCACATCTGTTGTACTATGTCATGTTTTGGTCTACTGTGGTTTGCGGGGTCACTCACCTCCATCTCCCGATGTCGCCCACTCGTCTCCATTTCACCGAAACCCTCAATCGACTCCATATTTATGGTGGTACTGCAGGTCTCTTCCCAGCGCATCAATTTGACAGGTGAGTGGGCACCCCACCTGTAGCCATGGTGTCCCTGCGATTTGATGCTAGGATGTTACGCACCCAGAGACGTAGGTCATCCCATCTCTTTTTACAGTCTTTCACAGTGCGGGCTGGTGGTGCCAATCGCTGACACCTTCCGTGCCACCTCCTTCCATATTTGTTTTTTTCAGAGTTGCACTTCCCTTTTCAGGTTGTTGGCAAACACCTCATCCGCATGGGCTGCAAGCATTTCGGCAAGCATGTTGAGCTCCTTGTTGGAGAAGTGCTTCTTGCAAAAGTGGGGGGGTGGTCTTGCGGGTTGCCTTAGACATGATGGATAGTATGGCCTTGCTCTCAATTCTGTAGTACTGCTGGATTGAGAGGATTGCAATGAATTGTGTTTTTAAAGATGGCCGCCAGCACATTTCCTATTCTTGCGTGATGACGTTACTTCCGGGTCCGGTATTACGAGGCCGGTATTTGCATGATGGTATTACCGGGTCGTTATTAAGGGGTTGTTCCTTGGCGGAGGTGGTATCGGCGGGTCCCGTGATGGCGCTATCGGGGGGTTGGAGGGCCTTTAGCGGCATGGTGGTGCAGTCATTAGCAGCATGGGGGTTCGCACATGCTCACGCACTCGTAATCAGCTGTTATTAGCGGCGTCAAGGGTGCACGGACACGCTATTACCACCATGCCGGTAATGACTCGGTTTTTACCTCCATGCTCGTAATGTGGCCCAAAGTCATGATATCTATGTAGTTAATTCAGAAAAATTTAAAAATTTGTCATCCCTATTTATTGCTCGAGGTTTAAGAGTCTCAAAACAAATGCTCTGCTTGGCTTCCAATTGTCTTATGTTCAATTGTCTGTCAGATTGTCATGGATGCGCAGATATATGTGCTAATCCTGCAAATTCCATGAAGCGCACATCACTATTATGTTTCTCTAAAAGAGTGTAGTCATCAGATAATTGATGTCTGCATTTTTTATCGCTCTGTAATGTTAAAGGATTCTTAATTTTAAGGGTCGTATCGTAGAACCTATATACCTGAGCCCACAGGTGGGTTCAATCAGATAGACAATGTATTTCGACAGACAAGTAATTTTGGGGGTAATTCATAAAATTCAGCGCACAAGTAGCGCACGCGGCTGGTGCACAGTGTGCGCGTGCGAATCCCTGCGCCAGCCGCGTGCGCTAAAATCCATTTCCGCGCACAGCGTATTCATGGATTCCAGCCACCAAAACCAGCCGTGGCGCACAGTGGCGCAGCGACCCTGCAGCAGCGCCAGTTACGCCCCCAAGAACGCCTCTCGCGCAGGGAAAAGCCATCAATATACCCAATCCAGCGCAAAGGGCTGCGCTAACCCTGTACCAGCACGGCAAGCGGGCTACGTGTATCACTGGGGTGCGCGGGAAGTACCTCACGCGATTAGCCCTGTGCGAGCAGGGTACGCGTATTTCAGGGGTGCGCGGGAAGTTCCACACGCGATTTCAGCAGGGTACGTGTATTCCAGGGGTGCGCGGGAAGTTCCACACGCGATTACATCAGGTTACGTGTTTTTCAGGGGTGCACGGGAATTTCCACACGCGATTGGGCCCGTGCAAGCAGGGTACGCGTATCTCAGGGGTGCGCGGGAAGTGCCACACGTGATTTCAGCAGGGTACGTGTATTTCAGGGTGCGGGGGAAGTTCCACACGCGATTTCAGCATGGTACGTGCATTTCAGGGGTGCGCGGGAATTTCGACACGCGATTGGTCCCGTGCGAGCAGGATATGCGTATCTCAGGGGTGCGCGGGAAGTGCCACATGCGATTTCAGCAGGGTACGTGTATTTCGGGGTGCGGGGGAAGTTCCACACACGATTTCAGCATGGTACGTGTATTTCAGGGGTGCGCGGGAATTTCCACACGCGATTCCATCAGGGTACGTGTATTTCAGGGGTGCGCGGGAATTTCCACACGCGATTGGGCCCGTGCGAGCAGGGTACGCTTATCTCAGGGGTGCGCGGGAAGTGCCACACGCGATTTCAGCAGGGTACGTGTATTTCGGGGTGCGGGGCAAATTTCACACGCGATTTCAGCAGGGTACGTGTATTCCAGGGGTGCGCGGGAAGTTCCACAAGCGATTCCATCAGGGTAGGTGTATTTCAGGGGTGCGCGGGAATTTCCACACGCAATTGGGCCCGTGCGAGCTGGGTACGCGTATTTCAGGGGTGCGCGGGTAGTTCCACACGGAATTCCATCAGGCTACGTGTATTACAGGGGTGCGCGGGGAGCACCACACGTGAATTGCACAGGGGCCTACCCTGCACATGTCCTGCAGGCACCCCATCCACCATGGCCATGCCCCCCAGCCAATCCACATGTCAACTTGCACTACTGCCCACCAACGCATGTCCCCCTGCACCCCCAGCCACCAGGGGCACCCTCCACCAGGCCCCCACCCATGTCTCCCACCCACCCCACCCCCCAGCACTGTGGGGCACCTGCCAGCAGGCCCCCACCCATGTCCAACTCATGTTCCCCACCCCCCCACCCCCCAGCCACCAGGGGCACCCTCCACCAGGCCCCCACCCATGTCTCCCACCCCCCCACCCCCCAGCACTGTGGGGCACCTGCCAGCAGGCCCCCACCAATGTCCAACTCATGTTCCCCACCACCCCCACCCCCCAGCACTGTGGGGCACCTGCCAGCAGGCCCCCACCCATGTCCAACTCATGTTCCCCACCACCCCCACCACCCAGCACTGTGGGGCACCTGCCAGCAGGCCCCCACCCATGTCCAACTCATGTTCCCCACCACCCCTACCCCCCAGCACTGTGGGGCACCTGTCAGCAGGCCCCCACACATGTCTCCCATCCCCCCACCCCCCAGCACTGTGGGGCACCTGCCAGCAGGCCCCCACCCATGTCCAACTCATGTTCCCCACCCTCCCACCCCCCAGCCACCAGGGGCACCCTCCACCAGACCCCCACCCATGTCTCCCAACCCCCCACCCCGCAGCACTGTGGGGAACCTGCCAGCAGGCCCCCACCCATGTCCAACTCATGTTCCCCACCACCCCCACCCCCCAGCACTGTGGGGCACCTGCCAGCAGGCCCCCACCCATGTCCAACTCATGTTCCCCACCACCCCCACCCCCCAGCACTGTGGGGCACCTGCCACCAGACCCCCACCCATATCTCCCACCCCCCCCACCCCCCCAGTCACCAGGGGCAGCCTCCACCAGGCCCCCAACCAGTTGTCTCCCATCACCACCACACCCCAGCAGCGCAGGGGCACCCACCACCAGGCCCCCACCCTTGTCTCCCAGCACCCCCACCCCCCAGCCACCAGGGGCAGCCTCCACCAGGCCCCCACCCATGTCTCCCAGCACCCCCGCAGTCACCAGGGGCAGCCTCCACCAGGCCCCCACCCATGTCCAACTCATGTTCCCCACCACCCCCACCCCCCAGCACTGTGGGGCACCTGCCAGCAGGCCCCACCCATGTCCAACGCATGTTCCTCACCACCCCCACCCCCCAGCAGTGCAGGGGCAGCCACCACCAGGCCCCCACCCATGTCTCCCAGCACCCCCACCCGCCAGCCACCAGGGGCAGCCTCAACCAGGCCCCCACCCATGTCTCCCAGCACCCCCACCCCCCCAGTCACCAGGGGCAGCCTCCACCAGGCCCCGTCTCAGCACTGTGGGGCACCTGCCAGCAGGCCCCCACCCATGTCCAACGCATGTTCCCCACCACCCCCACCCCCCAGCACTGTGGTGCACCTGCCAGCAGGCCCCACCCATGTCCAACGCATGTTCCCCACCACCCCCACCCCCCAGCAGTGCAGGGGCACCCACCACCAGGCCCCCACCCATGTCTCCCAGCACCCCCACCCCCCAGCCACCAGGGGCAGCCTCCACCAGGCCCCCACCCATGTCTCCCAGCACCCCCAACCCCCAGTCACCAGGGGCAGCCTCCACCAGGCCCCCACCCATGTCTCCCACCACCCCCACCCCCCAACACTGTGGGGCACCTGCCAGCAGGCCCCACCCATGTCCAACGCATGTTCCCCACCACCCCCACCCACCAGCAGTGCAGGAGCAGCCTCCACCAGGCCCCCACCCATGTCTCACACCACCCCCACCCCCCAGCCACCAGGGGCAGCCTCCACCAGGCCCCCACCCATGTCTCCCACCACCCCCACCCCCCAGCAGTGCAGGGGCACCCACCACCAGGCCCCCACCCATGTCTCCCAGCACCCCCACCCCCCCCAGTCACCAGGGGCAGCCTCCACCAGGCCCCCACCCATGTCTCCCACCACCCCCACCCCCCAGCAGTGCAGGGGCAGCCTCCACCAGGCCCCCACCCATGTCTCCCACCATCCCCACCCCCCAGCACTCTGGGGCACCTGCCAGCAGGCCCCCACCCATGTCCAACTCATGTTCCCCACCACCCCCACCCCCCAGCACTGTGGGGCACCTGCCAGCAGGCCCCCACCCATGTCCAACTCATGTTCCCCACCACCCCCACCCCCCAGCAGTGCAGGGGCAGCCTCCACCAGGCCCACCCATGTCTCCCACCACCCCCACCCCCCAGCCACCAGGGGCAGCCTCCACCAGGCCCCCACCCATGTCTCCCACCACCCCCACCCCCCACTCCCCAGGAGCAGCCTCCACCAGGCCCCCACCCATGTCTCCCAGCACCCCCACCCCCCCAGTCACCAGGGGCAGCCTCCACCAGGCCCCCACCCATGTCTCCCAGCACCCCCACCCCCCAGCCACCAGGGGCAGCCTCCACCAGGCCCACACCCATGTCTCACACCACCCCCACCCCCCAGCCACCAGGGGCAGCCTCCACCAGGCCCCCACCCATGTCTCCCACCACCCCCACCCCCCCAGTCACCAGGGGCAGCCTCCACCAGGCCCCCACCCATGTCTCCCACCACCCCCACCCCCCAGCAGTGCAGGGGCACCCACCACCAGGCCCCCACCATGTCTCCCACCACCCCCACCCCCCAGCACTGTGGGGCAACTGCCAGCAGGCCCCACCCATGCCCAACGCATGTTCCCCACCACCCCCACCCCCCAGCACTGTGTGGCACCTGCCAGCAGGCCCCACCCATGTCCAACGCATGTTCCCCACCACCCCCACCCCCCAGCAGTGCAGGGGCAGCCACAACCAGGCCCCCACCCATGTCTCCCAGCACCCCCACCCCCCAGCCACCAGGGGAAGCCTCCACCAGGCCCCCACCCATGTCTCCCAGCACCCCCACCCCCCCAGTCACCAGGGGCAGCCTCCACCAGGCCCCCACCCAAGTCTCCCAGCACCCCCACCACCCAGCACTGTGGGGCACCTGCCAGCAGGCCCCCACCCATGTGCAACTCATGTTCCCCAGCCAACATGTCATCACAATCTAGATCCCTGGTCCCTATGGTCAGCCTCCAAATGCAAAACACCCACCCGAGTATTGCATCCACCCACTCATAATTTGCAATTACATCACAGAACACCAATTGCAAGTTCCAAACCTAACACATTTCCCTCACATACACCCAATGGGTGTCAGTGAATCTCAAAACACATATCATGAAATGCATGAAACCTATGAGATACCACACATTGAAGTTCACCAAAAAAAATATGTATTAAAGGAAACATAAATAGAATAAAAAATTAAGAAACAGAAACGTGAATGTACAAAAATGAAAAGAAGCATGTCCGTTAAAAAAAGCAAAACCAAAAATAAAATTCCAAAGTAATGTTGTCCAAAGTCAATGTCCACAAACAAAATCCAATGGGAAATAAAAAAGAAAGCCATTGCTCCATGGTTAAAAAGTGAAAAAAAAATACAATCCAACTGTGAACTATGTACATGGGAACATGTCCATTATCCCAACAAAATAAAGGAAACCTATCTAACTACACTAACTAATAAAATAAACTATATACAAAAATGTGGCCAATGTCCGAAAGGTCCAAATAAAATAAAAACAAAAATGAAACCTAACACTACCTACATAACTATGTACAAGGCCAGCGGGCTAGTTTCACGACTCACTTGTGGATGTCCCGGGCCAGGGCATCATCGAACTCCTCCTCAATGTCCCGGAGGCGGTCCTCCACCATGGCCCCGAGGGTCCGCAGGGCCGTCGACGTCTCCACCTCCAAACCCCTGCGGATTGCCTCGAGGCACTCGGCCCACCTCAGGGCCCTCCGCATGGAGTTCTCTGCCCTGACCATTGTGAGCCGTGCCTCTTCCGCCCGCTGCCGCTCCGCATCTATGGCGTGGCCCAACCGCTGCCACACGGAAGACACTCTCTGTCCTGGGTCCTCCTGCCCTCCGGCCGATGCCTGCCCCTCCGATGTTGAAGGCCCCGAGCCTTCATGGCTCCCACCACGTTGCTGCTGCTGCTGTGCCTCTGCCCGTGCACTGCCTCCTACTGCCTGCACATCCTCCGCCGGCTGGGGTGCAGTCGTCGATGTGGCCACCCCTGCTCGACGTCCGACTCCTGACTGTGGCAGGGATGCCTCCTCCACCAGCCTGGCCGCACCGTCAGAGGCAGCTCCACAGGGCACCCAGGTGACTGATGGGTGGGAAGATGGCACAGAGGACGACTGGCGCGTAGGGGGTCCAGTTGAGGAGGGGGTCGGAGCAAGCCCCATCAGACAGAGGAATCTGGCCTGGGTGACCTGTCCCAGCAGGCTGACGTGGTCAACGAGCCATTCGAGATGACTTGCAGTCTCTTCATGAAAAGACTGCAGGTCACCTCGCATGGCCTGTTGACGCAACGCCACACCAGCCAGGACAGGCTCAACCCGGACCTGGATAGCCACGTCCGCAGGCAGAGGAAGGCCAGTTGACGTGAGCTCATCCCCTGCCTGAAAACGGGTCTGGACGTAGGCATCCCTGCTGGTGCAAGATGATGCAGGGACAGGATCAGGGACCGGATTGCACACAGGCACCTCTGCGGCGGCCTGTGCTGCCTCCTGTCACTGGTCCTGCACTACACCACTAGCACCAGTGGGATCCCCACCTCCAGACCCCATCTCTGGTGCTTGCACGGCCTCCTCCTCCACCAAACCCCCCACCAACCTGGATGACTCCGTGCCATCTTCCCCTGTTGGGCCCTGTGGGGTCCCAGCTGCCCCTTCTGCTGCCGAGGAATCCAACTCCAACCTCCGCCTCTTGGACCTCCCCCCGGCAGCTGCGGCCTGGGACGCGGCACCGGACTCCTTACTCCCCGACGAGATGACAACATGGGAGGGGAGCCGGGCCTTGCGTCTCCGGCTGGCGGTGGGATCCCCGCCGCTGTGCGCCACAGCACCTTCTCCGCCCTCTTCATCAGTTGACGCTGCAGACAGGGAGAAACAAAACACAGGCATCAGGGCACTGTACAATGGACACATACACACATGACAGTTGTACATGAGTGGCATTGGCAAACCTCAGACATGTCATCACAATCCCCAACACACATGTCATTACAACTCGCAAACATGAGCCATACCACAGCCATATCGCAACTGCCACCACCATCCATACACATACAACAGCATGAGCAGCCAAAGGTGAGCCAGACATCACATGCAACACAGGAAGTGCACCACACATGTACACACACCACCACACTTGCATGCATGTGTACACCTCTGCCAAGTGTCGCAGTGTTCAGACGGGCATCCATGTCACATCTGCCAATCAGGCTTCCACATACCGCTGTCACATGCATCCATGTTGCATCACTGTTGCACCCTTGTCAAATACACACACATGCACATGTACACAGTGCTGATACATGCAGCCAAAAACAACATACATGCGTCACATCACGGACATGTCTACTTACATACACATTCATCCAAACATGTGTGCCCACACAACTGCATTTGGCATGCAAGCCTACACACACAAGCACCATCCATGTCTCACACATTACAGCCCTCGCATGTGTCAGCCCCACGGCCCTGTACACCCCCACCCATACTCGACCCCATACAAACAGATGTGCAACCTGCACACTACTGAATAATCACCACACGCACTGCTCACAATCAGGATGCATGTACACTCACCGCTCGACTCCAGACGGGTCTGCTACTCAAGGACCTGGACGTGGAGTACTGGGGATATGCATTCCAGGACCCTAGTCTGTTCTTCCGACAAGTGGCCCCGGCGCCCCTTGGCTTCCGCTGCCTTCAAGAGGCACCGGGCCTTGTTCAGGGTCCTGGACCTGAAGTCCTCCCAGCGCTTCTTGACATGTTGTAAGTCGCAGACTGCCACCCCCTCTGCGTTGATGGCAGTCACGATGTCAGTCCAGATCCGAGTCCGTCCTTCCTTGTCGGCACGGGAACTTCCGAAGAGGACATCATACTGCCCCAGGACTTGCTCCACCAGGACACCAACTTCGGTGGCACTGAAGCTGGTGCCCCTCTGCCTCTCTGGCCAGGGGTTGTCAGTGGTCCCAAATGGTGTTTGCCCCGACATGACAACCCCAGAGGCAGGAGTGGGTGGGCAATTGGGTCCTGGGGCTGGGCTGTGGAGCGATGGAATCCCAGTCGGGAGTCTTCGGTTCCAGCAGGGGTGGTCACAGCAACAGCACCCCTGGCTGATGTGCAGGCAGCAAATGGCAGGGCACGTGGGCAGCAGGCAGTCAGGCAGCAGCAGATGGCAGGTGGGAGCGTGCTCGGGGCTCTGGGGGGCAGTTGTTCAGCCTTCTGGGCAGGAGCGTGGTCTTCCGTGTGCTTACGCGTGGCCAGCTTGATACGGAGTGATTTGGAACGTGAAAAATCTGCACGTCAGCGTGTAATTCGAGGAAAGGCCCTTAGCGTGTAAGCGCGTCTGCACGCATACGCATGTTCATTGGACAGAAGGCCCCTCAAGCGCAAGCGCCCCTGTGACGTGACGGGTACAGACGTGCATGGGCATTTCAGCGCGCATGAAAAACTGCACGTCCGCGTGTAATACGAGGAAAGGCCCTTAGCGCATATGCACGGCAGCACGCATATGCGATTTCATTGGACCAAAGGCCCTTAGCGCGTGAGCGCGTCTGTGACGTGACGCGCGCAGGTGTTTCCCTCATTGCACGTGATGACAGAAGACACGTGGATTTCCACCAATCGCGTGTGAAAGTTCCCAGCACCCCGGAACACACGTACCCAGGCTAATCGCGTGTGGAACTTCCCGCACACCCCAAAACACACGTACCCAGGCCAGTTGCGTGTACGCTCACTTCCCTCCGATCATACGCGATGACACTCGGACCGTATCCGAATACGGGAAACCCGCGCACGGCAAAAGACGTGTACAGGCGTCAACGCGTCCGCCCACACGAAGGCAGGCGGAGCCGTCCCCGCGCACAGCATAAAAGTGCGCGCTAACAACAAACGCGTATATACAGCTACGATGAATGCCCCATTTGTCGCTGCACTGATCGTGGGACACCGCAGGAGGAGGAGAATAGCCAGGGCACGCATTTTCGCACCACGGACAAGCCTTTTTGGGATGCCTGACAACCAGGTCTATGGTAGGTATAGGTTTCCACCCCATATCATCCTAGACCTGGTCAGGGAGTGGGAAGATGACCTCACATCCCCCACACTTTGCTCCCAAGCATTGAGCCCCTTGGAGAAGCTGCTCAATGTCCTGCATTTTTTGGCCACTGGGTCATTTCAGGGGACCACTGCCATAGTGGGGGGGGTCTCACAGGCCACGCAGTCACGCTGCCTACACCAGGTACTGGCAATCATGACAGCACGCCCCTCAGTCCGCAGGCACATATACATGCCCAGAACACCTGCGGAAAGGCAGGCCGTTGTCCTGGATTTTTTCAGGGTGGCACACTTCCCCAAAGTGCTCGGTGCCATAGATTGCACCCATGTGGCCCTACATCCCCCTAGGGCCATTGAGCACATCTACCGAAACCGCAAGCACTGGCATTCCATCAATGTACAGGTGGTATGTGATGCAAAGGGAATCATCACCTCTGTCTATGCAAACTACCCTGGCTCCACCCATGACAGTTTCATATACAGAATGTCCGCCCTGAGCCGGGCCCTGGAAGCTGGGCAGCATGGCGACACATGGCTCCTAGGTCAGTACAAATGCCCTTGCACATGCATGCAAGTCACACACAGACAAATATCCAAACCCTAATAATCTCAACTATTATCACCTCCCCAGGGGACAGTGCCTACCCTCTGAGCAACCACATGATGACGCCAATCCGGAACCCCACCACACCACCCCAGGTAAGATACAACGCCGCCCATATTACAACCAGGGGCATAGTGGAGCACACATTCGGAGTGCTCAAGTCACGTTTCCGCTCCCTTGACCGCTCTGGTGGGCAACTACTCTATGCACCACCAGTAGTGTGCAGGATCATTGTGGCAGCATGTGTCCTGCACAATGTTGCAACACGGCAGGGCGTCCAGGTGGACATGGTGCTGCCCCCACATCCCCAACCACAGGCACAGGCGCTGCCCATGGGAGGGGACAGGGCACGTGGCGAGGAAGCCCGGACCCAGCTTGTGGCCACATTTTTCACCTAAACTCCCACCCCTGCGGAGTGCACACAGGCCTGGCACATACCAGGTGACAATCGATGATGACAAAGAGACAGTCAACTGTCACAACCCTACCACCCTGAGATAGTTGCCATGGAAGTGCCACATCGTCTGCATCCCTAGCTACTTAAACACAAGCTATCCTGTGTGACCAAAAGGCACACATATGACATATGACATGATATGGGCCATACACAAATATTCCAAGGCGCAATGAGGCAGGGAGGGGGGAAACAAGGGAACACAGAGAACGGTACTACTAGGCCAGGTGTCATTGAGATTGTGCAAGTGCAGGGGTGGGGGGAATGGGAAAAGTGCAAGGGTAAGGGTGGGGGGGAGTCCAGTACAGGGGAAGTAGCCCAAAAAAATAATACATACGTCGTCTGGTGGCAACTACAAAGGTAAGTGCAGACAAGTGCTGGGAAGGGAGGGCTGTAGGGATAGAGAGACAGTACTGCAGTGCAGGGGTTGCCAGGGAGGCAGTGCAAGTGGAGAGTGGCTGGGCCAGGGACCGAGGTCGGTGAGAGTGGCCGAGTTGCAGCTCCTGTGCAGTTCCAGTGGAGAATTCTGCAAGGGAGAGGCAGACAGTAAGCAGAAGCAAAGAGGAAGGTCTTGAGGTGCTTCCAGAACTGGAGATGGTTCCCCTCAAGTTCAAGTCAGGCCGGAAGTCTGTTCCAGGGGGAGGGCCCTGCTGCGGAGAGAAATCTACCCCCAGCTAGTTGCTCTGACATCACACACACCTGCAAAACAGGCCATGGCCCTCACTGTCATGTCACTCAAACCCTCCCAAACATCAACATGACATGGCAAGCAATACCCATACACCAATCCAGTAACGATAAGGTACACATTGCCATGTCCTAAATGTACAGTGGCATCGGACACTGCTGCCTGACCCAGAATCAGATGAAATGACAGATGAACAAAATCTCCCACCCAAAATAAGTCATTTCCAAATGCATTACAACAGTCGTAGACGTAACATCACAATGAATGCCTGTCTACATGCACATTATGCATTGCAAAATCAACACTGCAGCTCATGTGTGCAGTGTCCTACTCCTGCATCACACTGCTCAGCGCACAGCACAGTGAACAGCCATTGTGTGTGATGCACACCCTGAGCATCACATCTAAGTGACAGACCACGTCAAACATCAAATTAGGCATGTACTGGATCCATGATCGGTCACAGAACATGTGCTGCCGGGGCACAGTGGGCACCAGAAGGCAAACAGTGTACACGTGGATATGCAAGGGTGGGAGTACATGTAGTGCATGAGAGTGCAAGTGTGTGGTTCTGCAAGGACATGCACTCCACATATGCATGTGCACTCAAGTGACCATCAGTGTTCCCTACACATCACATGTGAACATCCACCATGTGTACACCCCAGCATGTCAAACCACAACTATCCCCTCGCACCTGAAAGGAAAACACAACACATGAACAGGCATTGATCAGCAGAACACAAAATGTACATAGGATACCACCATTACTATGTCAGAGTTCCCATCACACTGCAGGGCAAGGCAACTATCAACAACAACCCCCCCCCCTCCCTCACAAATTACCATGACCCACTGAACAACTGCACCTGGGTCATGGAGCCTCCAAACCTCAATTCCACCTGGCCACAGGATCACCTTCACCCTTCGTCACCATCTCCCACCCTGTGTGTAAAAAGATGCCTGAACCCTCAGAATCCACACTCATTTCCAAAATCACAAAATCCAAGGCATAAAAACGAACCCGAACACCCTCCAGTAGATGACTTGACGTAGCAGTACCTCAGAAAGGCCAAGTACTACCACAATGATGCAACAACCAAGGTAGCACAGCAAAACAATGTCACGACAGGATGTGAGACATGTGTGGTACATGACATAGGATGATGCACCATGAATGGATGTGTACTGTCACAGGTCCCCTGTACAGACGCGGGAGTGTCACGAAACAACCACCCCCACCATGTCCCAGGTGCCTGCAAGGTCAAACTCACACAGGCCCCTGAGACCCTGGTGGGGAATGAGGTTCAGGGATATGCAGTCGGGACAGGTGTTGACACACTGGATGACTGGAATGAGTGGCAGGAGAGGGGAGGAGGAATGACACATGATACTAGGGAATGCACGAAAATGTACAACCTGCATGAACACATACACAATCCAAACAAACTTGGACATCATTGTCATGGCCTTCTGTAGTCCAGGCTCAGGAGTGGTACGAACCAACCACCCCCTCTAGGGTTTTGGCGCCTGCAAGTTCGGGGCTTACACAGGCATCCGCAACCCCAGTGGGGAAAGAGAGTCAGGGAACGTTGCTTGGATAGACACGGGAAGCAGGAACACCGGGTAGAGGGTACAGGTTTCAAAATTGCATAGGATCACGGGTGATTAGGGAGAAAAAAACATACCAAATTGAACCACACAGACATCCATGCATCAGTACACTCCCCAGCAAGCCTATGCAGAGCAGTTCGTAAGAAAAACAACAAGACACTTAGCTCTGGTTTTGAGTGCTGGCCTCCTGCCTGTGCACTCTCAGGTCCGGTTACAGGAGCACTGCAATGCTGCAAAGAGAGCCACAGTCAACAACCTGTACGTGCCAATTACACAAAAACACAACACCAAACATGCCCCATAGCAACAAACTACTCTACAAACAGACAATCTGTGGTTGATGCTTCGTACCCATATATAACATCACCCCTGTGACGGGTCATACACAATGCAGTAAGGCAGCCGCTGGTGGGTGCGTGGCAAATGGAACACCAATGTGTCACAATTCACGCAACATGCAATGTTCCCTCGGTAAGCAGACAGACCCATATAGCAAGCCATGACTACAGAGCAAATTGCGTACCACCATGACCGAAACAAAGTTGGCAGTGCATTTATCATGAAGTACGTGGAAAAGACATGCACTGCACCCGAGTATGTCCCTTGCTGTATGTCCCTGTGAGCTGCCCCTTTCCATGTCTCGGAAGGCTACATGGTTGATACAAGTGCCTCAATGGACCTTGGTGTACTGGAGGGTATGTGCCACTGCCCCTGCATGTGTCCCAGACAACCCTACTATCAACAGCCATCAGTCCACAAACACATCTGAGCTGCATTGTGTGCTTCAACACCAATATTCGTCTAAGCTCACCCTCAGTGCTGTGACGTAGCCTGCATGTGCAACTCGCCTGGTGCAAGCTTTGCTGTGTCGTGGCCCCCCTGTGATGCTCACCTTGCCTGGAGTTCCTTGGAACATGTCAGCAGTTCTAGGATGTGGGTCTGCAATCACTGTGCCTCTGCTTGTGCACACATGTGCATGTGGGCACCAACAAATGGGTCCAGAATTCCGTCGTCCAATGGGCCATGTCTGCTGGCAAAGGTGCTCTGGAGGCTCATCCCCCTGCAGAAAGGGCATGAAACACATGATTAATGCTTCAAAGTCATCTGTGTGTGTCTCATCAGGCATCTCATTACTTGACCATGTCAGAGAGTCACATCACAAATCACACCATCAGTCCGTCTTTCACCTCCAAAGTGTGGAACACTATCTACAGCATGAATTGCAACAAGCACATGTACAGGAAAGATATGAAACATACTACACAATGCATAGCAATCAATGTCCACATTAATCATGACACACCCCATCTAGCAAAAGCTGAACAGTGGACAATGACACCTAAATCATCCCCACTAGGGGTGTCAACACAAGTCACACAGCACCAGACATGCCACAGATATGACAGTCCAAAGCCCTTGTGTAAAATGCTGTAACACCGAACCATCCTTGCGAGCCCATGGATAAGGGAGGCAGGACTGGCATATGTGAGTCAAGGACCCCAAGCAGCAAACACATACACAAGACAACCATGAAGGGCCCAGCTGGAACAGACAGTGGATGCCTTCAAAAGCCACAAAGCACCGCACCGTCACATGAAAGCACAATAAACTAGCAATTTTAAACTAAATCAACTATTAACTAATTACACTAACTATGGAAAACCTACATTACCTATTTAAACTAACTATCAAACAGAAACTTAACTAACTAAACTAAAAGAAAAATCAAAAATGGCCACATACGACCCGGGGGGGAGGGGAGGCATCCAGGAGGGGGGAGGTACAGAGTGCTGCTCAACATCCACATGCGATGATGCTGAGCCAAAAAAAAATCCTCCATGGGCTCAACGCCTGCACAGCACGACCTATGTGGGAGATAGATGGTCGTCCGAGTCTGGCTCATCCTGGAAAGGAGGACGTGGCACAGTAGCCTGGCCACGCCTAGCCGCAGCTTGCCCCTCGTCGGCAGCAAGTCTGCCGGACGGGTGAGCCTGGTTCTGTGTGGCGATGTGACGTAGGTCTGCATGCAGAACCTCACGTGATACACGTGCTTCCTCTTGTAAGGTAGCACGTGTAACACGGAGTTCCTCCTGCAAGGCCTGGCTGGACAACCGCTGCACCTCTCGGCAAACCTGTAGCTCAGCCGAGATGGTACGCTCAAGCTGTGCAAACCTCTCCTCTGACCGCTCCCTCTGGGACATCAGAAGGACACCCAGAGCGGATCTGAGGGAAGCATACTCCTCCCTCAGGGCATCCAGGTGCGCCTCTGCATGAGCAGCAATTGCTTGACGCAGAGACGACATTTCAGCCTGGCGTGCCCTGTCTGAGGCCGCCATGCCCAGCCTGAGCGAGCGGGCCGTGGACTGTGCCGCCTGCTGCTGGAGAAGCACCTGCCTAGCAGTGGGGAGCACAGATCGGGCCACACGCTCCATGCTCTCAGCGATGTTCTCCATTGCTGCCCCCTGCCGTTCGGAATTGGCAGTCATGTCTTGCTCCCACTCAGTATACAGCGGTTGCGCGCGGCGACCGCGTTGCCGGGCTTGACCCCTGCGGGACCCAAGGACCGGGGGTCCTCGCTGTGTTGGCACCGCCTGCGGCTGCACGACTACATGCCCCCATCGACGTGATGTCCCAGGCACATCAGTGACTGGTGTGGAGGGTGACCCTGCGTCCCGATCCACCACGGGCGTAGGAACCAAGACTGTCTGATCCCTCAGTGCAGGTGTCGCAGACAGAGGAGTGTCCACATCAGAATCACTCACCCCTGACACATGGACTTGATGCTCATCCAACTCAACATGGACGTCAGAGTCGTCATCAAAACTGGACTCATAGGCAGCCAGAGACAAGATGGACTGCAGCACTTGGGGGTTTTCGTGGCCTACCACCCCACGACCCCCACTAGTGCTGGGTTGATGTGGTGTTACCAACCCTGTGTCTGGCATGACAACACCATCCTACGCCTCCATTGCGTCATCACCTGAAAAATAGAGAGAAAAAGGTCAATACACATGTCAGAAGCACACGACACACACACACACCGACAGCAAAGGCATCCGGCAGACATGTGACACACAACATATGACCTGGCATGCATGCTGGGTATACTTTGAATAGCTTCTGTGATCAGACCTGTTGAAAGGTGGCAGTTTCCATGGAAGTGGGTCTATGCAGTGCAGAAAATGTGTATGCCACTCACTACCTACATGTACAAGCACTACATGGTGTGTGCCAGGAAATGTGAAGGCAGTGCAATGTCAAATTCAGACATCACGTGCATAGTGCATTCAATGTGTACCATGTCTAGAACCCAAGCACCCCTCCACCCCAGTACCAAAGCAGGGATGCCTGGCATGGTATCAAAAGGCTGACCATACACCTGTGTATCGACAGGCAGTGTTGACTGGCATCAACAGCTTAATGTGATTCAAATTACAACACTGCAAATGATGCCGGGACAGTGGGCAGGACACATGATGGAAACTCCGGAGGCCGCCCACGTGTGAAGAAGACACAACAAGAGTTGGACACAGTCATTGGCCATTGAACAGGCTGAGGCCTGTGAGCCACACAGATTGTCAGAGCCTAAACATGTGTGCAATGCAGGACTGAGCCACAGTTGACATGGGAAGGCTGATGAGATGGCAGGCAATGTATGTAACCAAGGACTTATATTACAGTGATCATCCAGTCAAGGACACATAGGGGCATGCGTGCAATGCACATGGAGCATGAATGGGCACTCATGTCCCTGCGGGACATCTGACCCAGGCACAGTACAAGTGAGATACCCTGCATCGAGTACTAAGGCTGTACCACACGGCATATGTCTGGCAGATTCTACGCTGGAAGTTAGCATATACACAGGACACATGAACAAGAAAGTACACATTGGCAAGATTGAAGCAAACCAGTGCAAAGGTGGAACTGGGGTGCAGAGTGGTGGAGGAGGGGCAAGGGAGCATGCCTACATGGAGTCCCGCATGCAGGCAGAAGAGACATGCATGACGGT
Organism: Ambystoma mexicanum; assembly: GCF_040938575.1. NCBI lineage: Eukaryota > Metazoa > Chordata > Amphibia > Caudata > Ambystomatidae > Ambystoma > Ambystoma mexicanum. Next base: position 995,859,870 of record NC_090932.1, on the reverse strand, counting down.
AGCATTGCATTACTTACACATCAGAACCATGTACACGTCACATGTAGCAGCAATCATGCACAACACATCCCACAAGTGAAACACACACGTCCTCAACAAACACGCATCAGCACTCACTGGACTGGGCATCAAAGTCCAGCTTCTCTCCCACTCCTTCGACCAATTCAGGTAGTATGAACTCCGCAACGAGAGCCTCATGCGGAGTGAGTTCTTCCTCCTCTGGTGCAGGCCCACCGCCAGTCACCAGAGTCAAGTTGTAATTTGAGAAACGCTTGGCCTTAGTGCTGCGCTTAATGTCATTCCAACGCTTTTTGCACTCCTGCGCCGTGCGCACCTCATGGCCGAATGAACTGACATGTTCCACAACATGCTTCCAGTGGGTGTTACGTTGGACAGCCGTAGTCTGACTATTGGCACCCACTAGCATGTCACGGCTGTGGCCCCGCACGTAGTCCACGAGGAAGGCCAGTTCCTGCTTACAGAAAGGCTTCTTCCTCGACGTGCAGGAGGTCGTGGCTGTGTGTGGGGTCCCAGCCTGTGCTGCAGGTGCAACCTTCCTCCTCTTGGACTGTGGCGCAGACCCTGGCTGGCTAATGCCGCCCTGACCAGTATGGCCAGTGGGTTCGGTGGATTGAGCCAAGGGAGTGGCAGGTGGAGGGATAACCAAAGGCCTGACTTGTTAATATGATATTTGACTGGTTAATTGTCACCAGTCTACTGGAAGGACTCGTGTGGATATCCCACTAAATTTCTTCTTATTTACTTTGTATAGAAGTTGTCTTTTTGTATTTGATTTCTTCAATAATTCTTGAGAAAATGTTGATAATTCCGATGAATTTATGGTAAAAATATTTTTATTCAATCATTTGTATTTTTGTGAGGCCTTTAGCAAACATTATACTGTTCAATGCATTTCGGTCAATAATAGACCTTCATCAGGAACTGTTAATAGTAAAGAAAAGAATAATTAACTAAAGTTTTTGTGTAATTTTGCATTAACAAAGAGATAATCATGTATTCTGAATTGTAACTATACACATTGTGAAAAAAGTACCTGTGTAAAACGTTGCTTCAAATCTTTGGCCTGATTTACTATTTTTCCTTATTGGTAATTCCAATTTCTCTTCACTTAAGCACATTTGTTTATGTTAGCCGTTGCATGTCTTTTAATGTCACTTCTTTGACTTCCTGGTAATATAAATAGTAACCAAAATATATTCAAACTCTAACAAATATCATATATAAATTATTCTGTTGGTTAAAGTTCACCCTCCCCACAGTGGGAGTCTTACCTGTTGTGTAGACCAAAGTAATAGCATCCGGGCACCTTGCTCGCGTGAAAACGCGTTGCTGGTTGTCCCGTTTGCTTTTATGTTGAAAAAATGGCGCCGGCACACAACGCAGTGACGTCATCAACGTGATGACGTCATTGCGCGCCGGCGGCCATTTTGAATTAGTCAAAAATCGTTGTTGGATCATTGTAAATAGTTATGTTCATGTGTAAAGCTCTTTGAATGAAACCTTCTCATTGCTAAACTCCAAGGGAACCTCCTAAGATCCAACATACTTGATAATTCGATATAAAAATAAACACAAATTAAAGACATGATCTAGTGGCTATATAAACTATGGTTGCTCCATTAAAAGTGATACATGTGTTTTCAAAGTTATTAGAGCACGACAATATACATTTGATCTTTTTCAATGTGAACTGCTACTGATATAAATGGGTTACTTGCTTATTAGAGCTCTATTACCATGTAATTCAGTCTTTTACACACATTATTGAACATGTTATAGTTAACAACATACTTATGTTCTAAAATGCAAGGTATAATTTCAACTTTATAGTTGCCTTTAAAGAAAACATGCAAAATTACATTCCTCGTTGAGACCATCCGGTTGCATGGAGTTGAGTTTTTCAATCCAGAGAGTTTCTTTTTGGTTTAAGAGTCTGTTAATATCCACTCTCTGTCCTTGATGAACTTCTAGTACATCCAAAATTTGAAATTTCAATTGTGCTATCTGGTGTTGAGCTTCTTTGAAATGTCTCGCTACTGGGGATTTGGTGTTGCCTGTGCGAATGTTAGAACGATGTTCATTCCATCTAATTTTCGCTTTACGAGCAGTCTGTCCCACATAAAATTTGCCACACGGGCACTTGATACTATATATGACGTTCATGGTGTCACATGTTGCAAATTTTTTCAAGTAGATTTTGTGTCCTGTTTTTGGGTGGAATACAACATCCCCCTTCTGGACCACATTACAATTTGAACAATTTAAACATGGATAAGTTCCCTTCTTTGTTGTTCTTTGTTTTTGTTCTTGAGAGTCACTGCGTATAAGCATATCCTTAATGTTCTTACTTCTAGTATAAGCAAACATTGGTGGAGTGGTGTACAGATACCCCAATGTTCTGTCTTCTGATAAGAAATGCCAATGTTTCAGAACAATTTTCTTGACTTTGTTGCTTTCTACAGAGTATTTAGTAACATAGATAAGCGGAGTTTCTTTGGTTGTCTGTGTTTTTCAAGGATCTCTTGTCTGTTGATTGTGGTCACTTTAGAGACGGATTTGTTAATCTCTTGTGTTGAATACCCTCTTTGTGCAAATCTCGTTGCCATCTCTTTGATTTGTTTTTCGCATTCTACTTCATCTTGCACTATCTTCTTAACTCTTAGCATTTGACTGTAGGGGAGACTGGTAAGAGTGTTCTGAGGGTGAAAACTTAAACGATGTAATAAGTTGTTGCGATCACTGGATTTACGATACAAAGTAGTGACAAGCTTAGAATCTTGATTTGACACAGTAACGTCCAAAAAACTCACTTCCTTTGTGCTGTGAGTTGTTGTAAATTGTATACGTGTATCAATGGTGTTGAGAAATCCTGTGAATTGTATAAACTGTTCTTCACTTCCCTGCCAGATTCCGAATACATCATCGATGTATCTTCCCCAGTATTGAAGATGTTGTTTCCAAGTATCATGATTTAATATATGTTCTGTTTCAAATTTGTACATGAAGCTATTAGCATAGCTTGGCGCCATTGTGGCTCCCATGGAGGTGCCGCTTGTCTGCAGATAATATTGATCACGATATCTGAAGTATGAATTTTGTGAGATGAAATCCAGAAGGATCATTAAAAATTCTTTTGATGCTTCTACCCCTCTGGTGTTTAATAAGAGCCATTCCACTGCTTCTTGTCCTTGGTTATGTGGAATTGAGGTATATAAGCTACGTACATCTGCAGTAAATAAGATGGTATTGTCATTCGTAGATATGTTGGTTAGAATATTCAGAAAATGAGTAGTATCTTTGATATAAGTATTAGTATTTTGTATTATCGGTTGTAAAAAATAATCCAAGTATGTTCCTAGTGGTTGTAGAATACTGTTGGTGGCTGATACGAGTGGTCTACCTGGTGGTTTTATTAGTGTTTTGTGGATCTTGGGGATAGTGTAAAACACTGGTGTTCTTGGACTCATAATGGTTAAGAAACGTCTGGTCTTTTCTGTAATCCATTTGTTGCTCTCCGCTAGATCTAATATGTATTCCAAGTTCTGTTGAATCTCATCAATTGGATCTTTATCTATAGGTTGGTATACTGACCTATCCATAAGTTGTTGCATACATTCCTGATGATAATCTTCCGTGTCTTGGATTACCATCGCTCCTCCTTTGTCTGCAGGTTTAAATGTTATGTTTTTGTTTGAAAATAATCTGCGAATGGTGCTCAAGTCTTGTTTGCTGAAGTTGCCATATCGTGGTGGTTTATATGAAAGCTTCTTCAAATCAGTAGTAACCATTCTTTGAAACAGATCGATTATAGGATAATTAACAGGAGGTATGAAAGTGCTCTTGGGTTTGAATTCTTTGTACCCAATTTCTGGTATTGACTGTTCTATGTTATCTTCTTCAATTGTTGCAAAAAATGCTTTTAGTCTAAGCTTTCTTGAAAATTTGAAAAGTTCTATTTTCTTTTCAAAAAGAGTAGAATGATATGTTGGGACAAAGTTAAGTCCTTTCTGTAGTAGAGTATTTTCTTGTTTAGACAAATGATATTTGGACAAATTGACTACTAGGTTTTCCTGGGATTCAGTCGTGTATGTGGACGCTGTCAATTTCTGTCTGCGTCCCCTCCTTGTCCTTTTCCGCGTTGGTTTCTGTCTAAAAAAGTACCTCTAAAGTTAATACCTCTTCCTGTTGGGCGTTGATCGCCTGTGCTAGTGCCTTCTCCTGCGTCTTGTCGCTCAGCGTTCGATGACTCTGGTCCACTTGTATCTGCATCTGATGAACTTGTGGAATTTCTTGGAGTTGGTCTCTGATTAAATTTGTTCATCCAAGTGTAAACCTCATCGTTCAAATAATCATATGTGTCTCTACGATATTTTCGCAATTTCTTAGTTTCTAATTCCGTTCGATATTCAGTAAGATTATTGTTGATATCTTCTAAAATCTTGTCTAAATCGGTAACACTTAATGCTTCAATCAATTCTGTTTGAATTTCTTGAATTTCTGATGCTAATTTATCAAGTTCTTTGGAAAGCTCCTGTATTGTTAATAATATTAGATCTAGAGAGCATCTGTTCAAAATCTGTTCCCATTTTTTTACAAATTCATGACTCTCCTTACATAGGGTAGGTCTCAGAGGAATCCTCAAACATCTCGGAATTCTTTGTGCTTTATAGTACTTGGTAAGTGTAACAGCATGTAATTTCCTGTTTATCTCTTTACGTATGAGGCGTTCCAGTGTTTTAATTCTTGTATTAGGATCTATTGAACTAGAACTTCCTCTGGTATCTTTTATAGAATTGAGAATAGCATTGGCCTCTTCAGGAGTAAAACTCAATATTTCTGCTTTCTTGTTCGTTAAACCACTTAATTCTTCATATGACATTCTTGTTCTCGCTTTGAAAGTTTAGTGTGCCTCTCACTCGTTATGCAAATCGAATTGACAATGTCCAAATAAGAGAAAGAGTGGGCACTACTCGTTAGTTAATAAGGTAGTCTATACTTGGTGAGGTATTTAGTCCTATCGCCAGATTCCTCCCCGTTGCTTAGGGAGGTAAAAAATGTTAATATGATATTTGACTGGTTAATTGTCACCAGTCTACTGGAAGGACTCGTGTGGATATCCCACTAAATTTCTTCTTATTTACTTTGTATAGAAGTTGTCTTTTTGTATTTGATTTCTTCAATAATTCTTGAAAAGGCCTGACTTGTGTCAGTGGCAGCTGGGTGCCCACTAATGGACCCTGCGCAGCAACATCAGCTGTGGCAGGGTCATTGACCGCAACGGTCCTGGTTGGCAGACTCACAACCGGGGTGCTGTTGGGTGCATCTGCCCCTGCACTTGCCAACACCCGGCTGTTCGGGGAAGCAGATGACATGACTGCCCCAGGTACACGTGTCTTGTCTGAGCAGCCCGGCCTGCCCCTATGGTTTCCCCCCTGGCCTGTTGGAGATCTACCAAGGGCTCTTCAAGTGCCAACGCAGCCTGCGCTGGCAGACCCTGAGCCTGGGTGGCGGTGTCCACAGCTGCACATGCAGCTACCACTACCCTTGGGCCCGTGGCAGTTGATGGAACGGACTGCCGGGTCATATGGGTGCCAGTGCCAGATGCAGGAGCTGCATCCCCCGGAACCACAGGGGGTGGTGGCATGGGTGCACCGACACATGGCACAACATTGTGCTCAAGTGGCGCACCCCTGCCTCTTCCCCCTCTGTGGCTGCCCTGGGCACCCTGGAGTCCCCCTACTCCCTGGTCACAACGGCCACGTCCCCGACCACGCCCGCCACGAGGAGTATGCCCAGCTGAGGCGCCCCTCACCTTTGGTGGCCTCCCAACCATGGCACAGATGTAGTAGTGCTGGCACAGATGGAGTGGTGCCAATGGGAGGTGTACACCACAATTGACCTGGGCAATTGCGGTGAAGGGGGTGGGAAGCAATATGTTAACAGCCCCCCTGCACCTGCAAGCCTGTATGTGACCCCGGTGATGTTGTGACGGAAACCGCAACGCTCAGGCACCCCAAAACTGCAGTAAAACCGTGCACACAACCCTGCAGCCTACGTGCGTGGATTCAACCTCCCGCAGTACGCGGTGGCACCCAGTAACACGAATAACGCGTACGCGTGGGACATGCAGGCTACTATGACATCGAAAATGGGTGCGATAGACAGGGGCACCCGCAGTGGGAAAAAGAGCGTGTGCGACTCACCGTCTGACTAGCGCGATGCAGAAAAACACGCGTAGCCAATACCCCCGCCAAAAGAAGAGATACGTCCTTGATAGCTGTGAAGTTGTGATGGCGCGCGAAACAACAGGAAGCAGCAACACACGTCGGTCTCCACGAAAGGCACGTACAGCGAACTGCTGGGCCCGCTCACCTTTAACCCGTGCTGAGGGAAAGGCACGCGCGCGTCACGTCACTTACGCGCATGGGCCCTTTCCTCGTATTACATGCGGACGTGCAGTTTTTCACGCGCGCTTACGCGCATGGGCCCTTTCCTCGTATTACACGCGGATGTGCAGTTTCCACGTGCGCGCATGGGCCCTTTCCTCGTATTACACGCGGACGTGCAGTTTTTCACGTGCGCTGTAATGCCCATGCACGTCTGTACGCGTCACGTCACAGGGGCGCTTGCGCTTGAGGGGCCTTCTGTCCAATGAAAATGCGTATGCGTGCAGACGAGCTTACGCGCTAAGGGCCTTTCCTCGAATTACATGCTGACGTGCAGATTTTTCACGTGCCAAATCACTCCGTATCAAGCTGGCCATGCGTAAGCACACGGAAGACCACGCTCCTGCCCAGAAGGCCGAACTACTGCCCCCCAGAGCCCCGAGCACGCTCCAACCTGCCATCTGCTGCTGCCTGACTGCCTGCTGCCCACATGCCCTGCCATTTGCTGCCTGCACATCGGCCAGGGGTGCTGTTGCTGTGACCACCCCTGCTTGAACCGAAGACTCCCGACTGGGATTCCATCGCTCCACAGCCCAGCCCTAGGACCCAGTTGCCCACCCACTCCTGCCTCTGGGGTTGTCATGTCGGGGCAAACACCATCTGGGACCACTGACAACCCCCGGCCAGAGAGGCAGAGGGGCACCAGCTTCAGTGCCACCGAAGTTGGTGTCCTGGTGGAGCAAGTCCTGGGGCAGTATGATGCCCTCTTTGGAAGTTCCCGCGCCGACAAGGAAGGACGGACTCGGATCTGGACTGACATCGTGACTGCCATCAACGCGGAGGGGGTGGCAGTCCGCGACTTACAACATGTCAAGAAGCGCTGGGAGGACTTCAGGTCCAGGACCCTGAACAAGGCCCGGCGCCTCTTGAAGGCAGCGGATGCCAAGGGGCGCCGGGGCCACTTGTCGGAAGAACAGATGAGGGTCCTGGAACGCATATCCCCAGCGCTCCACGTCCAGGTCCTTGAGAAGCAGACCCGTCTGGAGTCGAGCGGTGAGTGTACATGCATCCTGATTGTGAGCAGTGCGTGTGGTGATTATTCAGTAGTGTGCAGGTTGCACATCTGTTTGTATGGGGTTGAGTATGGGTGGGGGTGTACAGGGCCGTGGGGCTGACACATGCGAGGGCTGTAATGTGTGAGACATGGATGGTGCTTGTGTGTGTAGGCTTGCATGCCAAATGCAGTTGTGTGGGCACACATGTTTGGATGAATGTGTATGTAAGTAGACATGTCCGTGATGTCACGCATGTATGTTGTTTTTGGCTGCATGTATCAGCACTGTGTACATGTGCATGTGTGTGTATTTGACAAGGGTGCAACAGTGATGCAACATGGATGCATGTGACAGCGGTATGTGGAAGCCTGATTGGCAGATGTGACATGGATGCCCGTCTGAACACTGCGACACTTGGCAGAGGTGTACACATGCATGCAAGTGTGGTGGTGTGTGTACATGTGTGGTGCACTTCCTGTGTTGCATGTGATGTCTGGCTCACCTTTGGCTGCTCATGCTGTTGTATGTGTATGGATGGTGGTGGCAGTTGCGATATGGCATGGCTCATGTGTGCGAGTTGTAATGACATGTGTGTTGGGGATTGTGATGACATGTCTGAGGTTTGCCAATGCCACTCATGTACAACTGTCATGTGTGTATGTGTCCATTGTACAGTGCCCTGATGCCTGTGTTTTGTTTCTCCCTGTCTGCAGCGTCAACTGATGAAGAGGGCGGAGAAGGTGCTGTGGAGCACAGCGGCGGGGATCCCACCGCCAGCCGGAGACGCAAGGCCCGGCTCCCCTCCCATGTTGTCATCTCGTCAGGGAGTGAGGAGTCCGGTGCCGCGTCCCAGGCTGCAGCTGCCGGGGGGAGGTCCAAGAGGCGGAGGTTGGAATTGGATTCCTCGGCAGCAGAAGGGGCAGCTGGGACCCCAAAGGGCCCAACAGGGGAAGATGGCACGGAGTCATCCAGGTTGGTGGGGGGTTTGGTGGAGGAGGAGGCCGTGCAAGCACCAGAGATGGGGTCTGGAGGTTGGGATCCAACTGGTGCTAGTGGTGCAGTGCAGGACCAGGGACAGGAGGCAGCACAGGCTGCCGCGGAGGTGCCTGTGTGCAATCCTGTCCCTGATCCTGTCCCTGCATCATCTTGCACCAGCAGGGATGCCTACGTCCAGAGCGGTTTTCAGGCAGGGGATGAGCTCATGTCAACTGGCCTTCCTCTGCCTGCGGACGTGGCTATCCAGGTCCGGGTTGAGCCTGTCCTGGCTGGTGTGGCGTTGCGTCAACGGGCCATGCGAGGTGACCTGCAGTCTTTTCATGAAGAGACTGCAAGTCATCTCGAATGGCTCGTTGACCACGTCAGCCTGCTGGGACAGGTCACCCAGGCCGGATTCCTCCGTCTGATGGGGCTTGCTCCGACCCCCTCCTCAACTGGACCCCCTACGCGCCAGTCGTCCTCTGTGCCATCTTCCCACCCATCAGTCACCTGGGTGCCCTGTGGAGCTGCCTCTGACGGTGCGGCCAGGCTGGTGGAGGAGGCATCCCTGCCACAGTCAGGAGTCGGACGTCGAGCAGGGGTGGCCACATCAACGACTGCACCCCAGCCGGCGGAGGATGTGCAGTCAGCAGGAGGCAGTGCACGGGCAGAGGCACAGCAGCAGCAGCAACGTGGTGGGAGCCATGAAGGCTCGGGGCCTTCAACATCGGAGGGGCAGGCATCGGCCGGAGGGCAGGAGGACCCAGGACAAAGAGTGTCTTCCGTGTGGCAGCGGTTGGGCCACGCCATAGATGCGGAGCGGCAGCGGGCGGAAGAGGCAAGGCTCACAATGGTCAGGGCGGAGAACTCCATGCGGAGGGCCCTGAGGCGGGCCGAGTGCCTCGAGGCAATCCACAGGGGTTTGGAGGTGGAGACGTCGACGGCCCTGCGGACCGTCGGGGCCATGGAGGAGGACCGCCTCCGGGACATTGAGGAGGAGTTCGATGATGCCCTGGCCCGGGACATCCACAAGTGAGCTGTGAAACTAGCCCGCTGCCCTTGTACATAGTTATGTAGGTAGTGTTAGGTTTCATTTTTGTTTTTATTTTATTTGGACCTTTCGGACATTGGCCACATTTTTGTATATAGTTTATTTTATTAGTTAGTGTAGTAAGATAGGTTTCCTTTATTTTGTTGGGATAATGGACCCTGGATTGTATTTTTTTTCACTTTTTAACCATGGAGCAATGGCTTTCTTTTTTATTTCCCATTGGATTTTGTTTTGTGGACATTGACTTTGGACAACATTACTTTGGAATTTTATTTTTGGTTTTGCTTTTTTTAACAGACATGCTTCTTTTAATTTTTGTACATTCACGTTTCTGTTTCTTAATTTTTAATTCTATTTATGTTTCCTTTAATACATATTTTTTTTGGTGAACTTCAATGTGTGGTATCTCATTGGTTTCATGCATTTCATGATATGTGTTTTGAGATTCACTGACACCCATTGGGTGTATGTGAGGGAAATGTGTTTGTTTCGGAACTTGCAATTGGTGTTCTGTGATGTAATTGCAAATTATGAGTGGGTGGATGCAATACTCGGGTGGGTGTTTTGCATTTGGAGGCTGACCATAGGGACCAGGGATCTAGATTGTGATGACATGTTGGCTGGGGAACATGAGTTGCACATGGGTGGGGGCCTGGTGGCAGGTGCCCCTGGTGACTGGGGGTGGGGGTGGTGGGAGACATGGGTGGGGGCCTGGTGGAGGCTGCCCCTGGTGACTGGGGGGGGTGGTGGGAGACATGGGTGGGGGCCTGGTGGTGGCTGCCCCTGCACTGCTGGGGGGTGGGGGTGGTGTGGAACATGCGTTGGACATGGGTGGGGCCTGCTGGCAGGTGCCCCACAGTGCTGGGGGGTGGGGGTGGTGGGGAACATGAGTTGGACATGAGTGGGGGCCTGCTGGCAGGTGCCTCACAGTGCTGGGGGGTGGGGGTGCTGGGAGACATGGGTGGGGGCCTGGTGGAGGCTGCCCCTGCACTGCTGGGGGGTGGGGGTGGTGGGAGACATGGGTGGGGGCCTGGTGGTAGGTGCCCCTGCACTGCTGGGGGGTGGGGGTGGTGGGAGACATGGGTGGGGGCCTGGTGGAGGCTGCCCCTGGTGACTGGGGGTGGGGTGTTGGGAGACATGGGTGGGGGCCTGGTGGAGGCTGCCCCTGGTGACTGGGGGGGTGGGGGTGCTGGGAGACATGGGTGGGGGCCTGGTGGAGGCTGCCCCTGGTGGCTGAGTGGTAGGGGTGCTGGGAGACATGGGTGGGGACCTGGTGGTGGCTGCCCCTGCACTGCTGGGGTGTGGGGTTGGCTGGGGAACATGCGTTGGACATGGGCGGGGGCCTGCTGGGAGGTGCCCCACAGTGCTGGGGGGTGGGGGTAGTGGGGAACATGAGTTGGACATGAGTGGGGGCCTGCTGGCAGGTGCCCCACAGTGCTGGGGGATGGGGGTGGTGGGAGACATGGGTGGGGGCCTGGTGGAGGCTGCCCCTGCACTGCTGGGGGGTGGGGTGGTGGGAGACATGTGTGGGGGCCTGGTGGTAGGTGCCCCTGCACTGCTGGGGGGTGGGGGTGGTGGGAGACATGGGTGGGGGCCTGGTGGAGGCTGCCCCTGGTGACTGGGGGTGGGGTGTTGGGAGACATGGGTGGGGGCCTGGTGGAGGCTGCCCCTGGTGACTGGGGGGGTGGGGGTGCTGGGAGACATGGGTGGGGGCCTGGTGGAGGCTGCCCCTGGTGGCTGAGTGGTAGGGGTGCTGGGAGACATGGGTGGGGACCTGGTGGTGGCTGCCCCTGCACTGCTGGGGTGTGGGGTTGGCTGGGGAACATGCGTTGGACATGGGCGGGGGCCTGCTGGGAGGTGCCCCACAGTGCTGGGGGGTGGGGGTAGTGGGGAACATGAGTTGGACATGAGTGGCGGCCTGCTGGCAGGTGCCCCACAGTGCTGGGGGATGGGGGTGGTGGGAGACATGGGTGGGGGCCTGGTGGAGGCTGCCCCTGCACTGCTGGGGGGTGGGGTGGTGGGAGACATGTGTGGGGGCCTGGTGGTGGGTGCCCCTGCACTGCTTGGGGGTGGGGGTGGTGGGAGACATGGGTGGGGGCCTGGTGGAGGCTGCCCCTGGTGACTGGGGGGTGGGGGTGGTGGGAGACATGGGTGGGGGCCTGGTGGAGGCTGCCCCTGGTGGCTGGGGGGTGGGGGTGGTGTGAGACATGGGTGGGGGCCTGGTGGAGGCTGCCCCTGCACTGATGGGGGGTGAGGGTGGTGGGAGACATGGGTGGGGGCCTGGTGGAGGCTGCCCCTGGTGGCTCGGGGGTGGGGGTGCTGGGAGACATGGGTGGGGGCCTGGTGGAGGCTGCCCCTGGTGGCTGGGAGTGGGGGTGCTGGGAGACATGAGTGGGGGCCTGGTGGAGGCTGCCCCTGGTGGCTGGGGGGTGGGGCCTGGGAGACATGGGTGGGGGCCTGGTGGAGGCTACCCCTGGTGGCTGGGGGGTGGGGGTGCTGGGAGAAATGGGTGGGGGCCTGGTGGAGGCTGCCCCTGGTGGCTGGGGGGTGGGGGTGCTGGGAGACATGGGTGGGGCCCTGCTGGCAGGTGCCCCACAATGCTGGGGGGTAGGGGTGGTGGGGAACATGAGTTACACATGGGTGGGGGTCTGCTGGCAGGTGCCCCACAGTGCTGGGGGGTGGGGATGGTGGGGAACATGAGTTGGACATGGGTGGGGGCCTGCTGGCAGGTGCACCAAAGTGCTGGGGGGTGGGGGTGGTGGGGAACATGAGTTGGACATGGGTGGGGGCTTGCTTGCAGGTGCCCCACAGTGCTGGGGGGTGGGGGTGGTGGGGAACATGAGTTGGACATGGGTGGGGGCCTGCTGGCAGGTGCCCCACAGTGCTGGGGGGTGATGGGAGACATGGCTGGGGGCCTGCTGGCAGGTGCCCCACAGTGCTGCGGGGTGGGGGTGGTGGGGAACATGAGTTGGACATGGGTGGGGGCCTGCTGGCAGGTGCCCCACAGTGCTTGGGGGTGGGGGTGGTGGGGAACATGCGTTGGACATGGGTGGGGCCTGCTGGCAGGTGCCCCACAGTGCTGGGGGGTGGGGGTGGTGGGGAACATGAGTGGAGGCCTGGTGGAGGCTGCCCCTGCACTGCTGGGGGGTGGTGGGAGACATGGGTGGGGGCCTGGTGGTGGGTGCCCCTGCACTGCTGGGGGGTGGGGGTGGTGGGAGACATGGGTGGGGGCCTGGTGGAGGCTGCCCCTGGTGACTGGGGGATGGGGGTGGTGGGAGACATGGGTGGGGGCCTGGTGGAGGCTGCCCCTGGTGGCTGGGGGGTGGGGGTGCTGGGAGACATGGGTGGGGGCCTGGTGGTGGCTGCCCCTGCACTGCTGGGGGGTGGGGGTGGTGGGGAACATGCGTAGGATATGGGTGGGGCCTGCTGGCAGGTGCCCCACAGTGCTGGGGGGTGGGGGTGGTGGGGAACATGCGTTGGACATGGGTGGGGCCTGCTGGCAGGTGCCCCACAGTGCTGGGGGGTGGGGGTGCTGGGAGACATGGGTGGGGGCCTGGTGGAGGCTGCCCCTGCACTGCTGGGGGGTGGGGGTGGTGGGAGACATGGGTGGGGGCCTGGTGGAGTCTGCCCCTGGTGACTGGGGGGTGGGGGTGGTGGGAGTCATGGGTGGTGGCCTGGTGGAGGCTGCCCCTGGTGGCTGGGGGTGGGGGTGGTGTGAGACATGGGTGGGGGCCTGGTGGAGGCTGCCCCTGCACTGCTGGGGGGTGGGGGTGGTGGGAGACATGGGTGGGGGCCTGGTGGAGGCTGCCCCTGGTGACTGGGGGGGTGGGGGTGGTGTGAGACATGGGTGGGGGCCTGGTGGAGGCTGCCCCTGGTGACTGGGGGTGTGGGTGGTGGGAGACATGGGTGGGGGCCTGGCGGAGGCTGCCCCTGGTGGCTGGGGGGTGGGGGTGCTGGGAGACATGGGTGGGGGCCTGCTGGTGGGTGCCCCTGGTGGCTGGGGGGTGGGGGTGGTGTGAGACATGGGTGGGGGCCTGGTGGAGGCTGCCCCTGCACTGCTGGGGGGTGGGGGTGGTGGGAGACATGGGTGGGGGCCTGGTGGAGGCTGCCCCTGGTGACTGGGGGGGTGGGGGTGGTGGGAGACATGGGTGGGGGCCTGGTCGAGGCTGCCCCTGGTGACTGTGTGGGTGGGGTGGTGGGAGACATGGGTGGGGGCCTGGTGGAGGCTGCCCCTGGTGGCTGGGGGGTGGGGGTGCTGGGAGACATGGGTGGGGGCCTGGTGGTGGGTGCCCCTGCACTGCTGGGGTGTGGGGGTGGTGGGAGACATGGGTGGGGGCCTGGTGGAGGCTGCCCCTGATGACTGGGGGGGTGGGGGTGTTGGGAGACATGGGTGGGGGCCTGGTGGAGGCTGCCCCTGGTGGCTTGGGGGTGGTGGTGCTGGGAGACATGGGTGGGGGCCTAGTGGTGGCTGCCCCTGCACTGCTGGGGGGTAGGGGTGGTGGGGAACATGCGTTGGACATGGGTGGGGGCCTGCTGGCAGGTGCCCCACAGTGCTGGGGGGTGGGGGTGGTGGGGAACATGAGTTGGACATGGTTGGGGGCCTGCTGGCAGGTGCCCCACAGTGCTGGGGGGTGGGGGTGGTGAGAGACATGGGTGGGGGCCTGGTGGAGGCTGCCCCTGCACTGCGGGGGGGTGGGGGTGGTGGGAGACATGTGTGTGGGCCTGGTGGTGGGTGCCCCTGCACTGATGGGGGGTGGGGGTGGTGGGAGACATGGGTGGGGGCCTGGTGGAGGCTGCCCCTGGTGACTGGGGGGGTGGGGGTGGTGGGAGAAATGGGTGGGGGCCTGTTGGATGCTGCCCCTGGTGGCTGGGGGGTGGTGGTGGTGTGAGACATGGGTGGGGGCCTGGTGGAGGCTGCCCCTGCACTGCTGGGGCGTGGGGGTGGTGGGAGACATGGGTGGGGGCCTGGTGGAGGCTGCCCCTGGTGGCTGCGGGGTGGGGTGGTGGGAGACATGGGTGGGGCCCTGGTGGAGGCTGCCCCTGGTGACTGGGGGGGGTGCTGGGAGACATGGGTGGGGGCCTGGTGGAGGCTGCCCCTGGTGGCTGGGGGGTGGGGGTGCTGGGAGACATGGGTGGGGGCCTGGTGGTGGCTGCCCCTGCACTGCTGGGGGGTGGTGGGGAACATGCGTTGGACATGGGTGGGGGCCTGCTGGCAGGTGCCCCACAGTGCTGGGGGGTAGGGGTGGTGGGGAACATGAGTTGGACATGGGTGGGGGCCTGCTGGCAGGTGCCCCACAGGGCTGGGGGGTGGGGGTGGTGGGAGACATGGGTGGGGGCCTGGTGGAGGCTGCCCCTGCACTGCTGGGGGGTAGGGGTGGTGGGAGACATGTGTGGGGGCCTGGTGGTGGATGCCCCTGCACTGCTGGGGGTGGGGGTGGTGGGAGACATTGGTGGGGGCCTGGTGGAGGCTGCCCCTGGTGACTGGGGGGGTGGGGGTGGTGGGAGACATGGGTGGGGGCCTGGTGGAGGCTGCCCCTGGTGGCTGGGGGGTGGGGGTGCTGGGAGACCTGGGTGGGGGCCTGCTGGCAGGTGCCCCACAGTGCTGGGGGGTGGGGGTGGTGGGGAACATGAGTTGGACATGGGTGGGGGCCTGGTGGTGGGTGCCCCTGGTGCCTGGGGGTGCAGGGGGACATGCGTTGGTGGGCAGTAGTGCAAGTTGACATGTGGATTGGCTGGTGGGCATGGCCATGGTGGATGGGGTGCCTGCAGGACATGTGCTGGGTAGGCCCCTGTGGTGTGAGCCACCTGCAGGGGCCGTGGAGGGTGTAGAGGGAACACCTGGGAGGACCCACACGTGCAATTCACGTGTGCTGCTCCCGGCGCACCCCTGTAATACACGTACCCTGATGAGATTGAGTGTGTAACTTCCCACGCACCCCCGAAATACACGTACCCCGCTCAATCGCGTGTGTGACTTCTCGCGCACCCCCGAAATACACGTACCCCGCTCAATCGCGTGTGTAACTTCCCGCGCGCCCCCGAAATACACATACCCCGCTCAATCGCGTGGGTAACTTCCCGCGCGCCCCGAAATACACGTACCCCGCTCAATCGCGTGTGTGACTTCCCGCGCGCCCCCGAAATACACGTATCCCGCTCAATCGCGTGTGTAACTTCCCACGCGCCCCCGAAATACACGTACCCCGCTCAATCGCGTGTGTAATTTCCCGCACGCCCCCGAAATACACGTACCCCGCTCAATCGCGTGTGTAACTTCCCAGGTGCCCCCGAAATACACGTACCCCGCTCAATCGCGTGTGTAACTTCCCGCGCGCCCCCGAAATACACGTACCCCGCTCGCACAGGCCCAATTGCTGTATTTTGCCACTTTTGTGATGCGCTGGGACTCTACCGCCTGCCTTCGTGTGGCGGACGTGTTTCAGCTTGTGCGTGTCTTTGGCTGTGCGTGGCTTTGCCCTATTCGAATCCATGAATACGTGTGGTTCGAGTGCGTGTGGGCGTTCCGTCTGCTTCCCTGCAGTACATCCCCAGTTACGCCCTTATTTTCGCGCGTTGTTCCCCATTCCGCGCGTTACGCCCCGTGTCCCACCCACTTTCTGGTGTATGCGCCGAGGTTGTGCACTTTCACTGTGCGCGTCGCGCACGCCTTTCGGGATGTTGCAGTGATTTGTGCGCCATGCACGGGTTTGGCGCACATCCCAAGGTGTACACGCGCAGGGACTTCCATGAATCGCACGCGTGCGCGTGCGCCTGTTTTTTTCCGCTTGCGCCTGCTTGCGCCTGCTTGCGCGAAGATTTTCGGCGCACGCTTGTTCCATGAATCGGCCCCTTTGTGTTTGAAGGACCAAGCTTTGCCACCAGACATCTTTATCACAATATCACTCATAATGAAATCACATATCTTACATTTTTGAAGTTTAAATAGACAGTGTCTAAATTAGCCCTGGCCAGCCAATTGTTCTAAGTTAGAAGTCTGTATACAATTGTGTGACAGCATGGATGTTAAAGAGGGGCTTTATGGAAAGCGACAGAAGTGTGTGAATTTAAAGCGAGTTTGAGAGTTAGTCAAACTGGCCAGTGTTTTCTAAAAATAGATCTGATCATGTTTTCTTGTTGGTTAAAGGTGATGATACATCTCACCTCACCAGAATCAGATTTATTTTTCTTTTTATTCACATCTCTTGAGTTATTTTCTATTTTTGGATTTCACTTTCTCAAAAGACCTCTTGGTATTATTGAGAGAATAACCCCGTTTCAGAAAACGTTCTCGTATGATAGTAGCTTCTCTAAAGAAATTCTCCTCTGTGGAGCAATTTCGTCTAGCCCGCAAAAATTCACAGAGCCACAGTTCGAGGAACATAGGCTCCCCCTACTCCGACATAATTCCCTTTCCCATACAAGAACTTTGCATCCACCAGAGCCACCTGCCTCTCCAAATGTCTTTCTCAAAATGCCAAGCCTCGAAGTGTGTGCCTTATAAAAGTGCAAGGTTGATCAAGTGTGACCGTTATTTGCCCGAACCTGGACAGTTTTAACTTGGTCAAACTCATGGAAATCTGGAAGATTTAAGTTTTGCTCAAACCGGTTTGATGTTTTAAAGCAGCCACTGTCAGTGTTTCTAATACATTTGACTATTGATGCTGCCTGAGAAATCGTGGTGATGAAGTAATGACTACTTAACAAAGACAAGCTTTGGCTAAACCAATAGTGTTGTCTTACACATAGGCATTCAATAGGTATTTGCATGGCATTGCAAAACACTTGCTTATAAACTCACAATATGTGTCAGCTGCTTCCATCTTATACCAGGAAGTGCTATTGTTTGCCTCGTATTCACATCATGTCAAATACTGCCTTGCATACAAGCCATTGCCCTCTAACGCCCCTTTTTGCTGAGTAGTAGTACCATTTTCAGATTCTGCAATGAGTAGCCATTGCACATATATCATTACCTGGTAGGGCCTTTGCATCACCACACTGTTGCATCACCATGTAGGCACACCTGGCCATTGCTGGAATGGATTAGAACTTGGGATAACTTATCACACATGTACTCTTCAAACTGAGAGCTATGCTTTCTTAATGCTATCTTGTCATTCCAAAAATGTGAGATTTGCTACATGGGTCATTCAGAGACTGTTATTGTTAAAGTCCTGCCTTATTCACGTATAGAAATGCTGTCACGTGAACTACTGACCATCGTGCTATCCGACCATTAGCCACTGTACTGTATTGTAATGTTCTGTACTGTTGTGAGCCCTTGGAAATAGGCTAAGCCAAAGTGCAAGAAGTTATATCAAAAACCTGGCGATCCCATATGCAAATGCATTCTCCCAAGTGCCAATTTAAAACCATAGACCATGTTACTGCTTGCACGCCCTAACTTAGAACATGGACATTCTTCAAATGTAACTCATTGGACACGTGCAGAGAGATAAAATAAGTTGCCCATGGCTTGCAGAGTGCCGATTGAAAATGCCGAGTATTAGAAGAAAGGCCAGCCCTAAATAAATGAACAACTTCAGGGTCGCTACACTTCCGCAAAGGGTGATGGCAGGCGAAGCAGCGCCAGTCGTTTTTCAAAAGTGAGGCTCTTCATCGGCTATTTCCGAAGCGGAGCCCACCCCTACAGAACATGACAGACACAGGAAAATAGAAGTGAGGAGTGCTTACACCACAGCTAATTAAAAACTGGAAAGGTGAAACAAATACAAACAGTCACAAATGTCCGGTTGTGTTTTTAAAAACGCACAATTTACCTATAGATTAGACACAGATTCCTAGATCCCAAGGATAACGTTATATGTAAATAAATAAAATAGTATATTTCTATTTTACCTTTGCGTATCCCACTCCCTGCTCCTGCCTCTTGCCTCCTGCACGTCTCTCTAAGGGCGGGTCCTTTCGAGATATCGCTGTGGGCGACCTGGAACTTTGTCTGCAGTTGGCAGAGAGCCCCGATTCCAGTCATCTATTGATCGTTTAGCACTGAACATCCTTGCCTTGCTCTTGAACAAACACAGTGCTCTGCGGCGTGTTTACTGATCTTCACTGCACATGGGTCACTGATTTACTTGTGCAAAGAGGACAATCCGCATGTGGCATACATGGCTAAGGGAATGTGGGACTTCATTACAGGTCAACAGCACCACATGACATGTAATGTAGCTTAATTGGGCCCGGGGTGGACTGAGAACCAAAAGTGACCCTGAAAATAATGTTCAAAGTGGCCCGATATTGCCCATTTTGAGCAGCCCCTACACCTTTTCCATGGGACATTTGGAAATAAAGGCGCATCATGCAGATGCCTATGGAAAATCACCACAGTTACCTCTGCGCCACTTGCTGAGCGCCCCCTCTCCCCTCGCATCTCCGCCCCGCCCTCCCCCCCTGATTGAGAATTTTACTGCATATCTTCCACAATGTTGGCAGCAGCTTGACACTAACTCCTGAAAGAAACAAGGACGTCGTGATCTTTTCAGAAGGAGGGGAGCGACAGAATGAAATCCCAGAAGTGTTGGCACATCCATCTTGTAAACACCAGAGCTCGCGAAATTCCAGCTGAGCTGCTTTAGGACACCTGGGAATTGTTTTCCAATATGGGAGAGCCAGGTGGTGTTTTTCTGCTGTTCGCTAAAAAGGATCCAGCCTGTCGAAATTGTTGTTTGTGACGGGGTTGTAGCGTGGTGGCATCATTGCTAAAATGGAGAACAGTGTGTTGGATTGTAGGGAGAATGTCCAAGCGCTCAGGCTACTGCTTTGTGTGTTTGGTGAATTCTGTGTCTAGTGGAAGGTAGGCAGGTGAGGATGAGTGGGTTAGTTAGAGGGAGGTCGGTTATTAGATGCTCTGTCAATTGCTATAGATCTTGTGAACAACATTGACAGTCTGCATGGAATCGTATGGCTCACTTCATTCTCCATACTGTGAAGTCACCATATCAAAAAGTGTAACGCTTCCATCATCCAATGTACCTCCACCAGGATGCCTCATCAAAGAATACTGCCCTGGATAAATACCAGCGAACTACAGACACCTAGGCCAAAGAGCAGAAGACAAGCAAGCAGCAGAATAAAAATGAGCAGAATCCCCACAACTCCTTAATGTAGTGGGCATTTCAAAACAGCAGGAATGTCAGGGTTTTTAGCTATCATTCATTAATACTGTTGAGCGTTTTAGCCTAATAGTTTAATGCATATACCATAAATACAGCACAAGTTTGAAATGTAGGGGAATTGACATTCAAACAAAAAAGCATTGCAATTCTTCACCTCTGTAAAACCGAAAACCATAAGGAATACAAATGTCTGGTGACCAATTAGCATAGTTTAGGCTGAGTGATGTGGCTTTGGGGCCATCTGAGGACTGCATTTATGACCCCCTCCATGACAGAGGCCCTGTAGGAGGTAAACAGAGGCACTGCATGCTTTCCGGTCCATCACCCACCTTAAGAAGGTCACCCATCCTTTGAACACTAGTGGACCCCACAACACGATAGGACAGGACACTTGTAAGCAGTGGCAATGCATGAGCAAGTGTCAACTGCTGCAGGAGCGAGGGGCCCAAAGGTTAATCTGGTAGATCTAGAGGGGAGGCTGATGATCTCAAACAAACACCTCTGAGGAAAGAAAAACATCCACCCAGTAAACCACCCTAATGACCTTAGTACAGATAAGTCAAGCCCTCATGTTGGGTGTAATCAAAAGCCCCCCAAACTGACAGAACTGAAGGGCCCACTGGGGAAATGACCTGCCAGCATTCAGAAACCTGCATGCTGAAAAGGACTATATTTAGGAAGACTATGTGGGTGTATTTCTGCAGCTGAAATCCAGAGAAAGCTAAAACAAATATGTAATCCTAAGTGCAGATTGGAAAAGCTCATCACATTATTGGCTGAAAAACAAATGCAGCATTTTCACTGAAAGATGGTGCACTGTAACAAATCAGACCCACTTTTCAGCAGAAAAACGAATAGCAGATCAAAATGTATTTTATTAATGACTGAAAGAAACAGCCCTGTACTTTCAGCACAACAGCTAAGTGAACTCTAATCAGTAAAACACACAGTATGTCAAAGAATCAAGGCTGATGTTAGAAAAAGCAATATCTGAGTTCCTTTAAGCCAAGGACAAATGGTGTGTCTCTGGGCAAAAGTCACAAAGTGCTCCCCTCTAAAAGCATAGCTTGCATCCCCACTATTTACAACTGCAATAAAATGTGGCCTGCCCGAAGGGTGTCAAAAATCAAAGTTTACATAGACCTGCTGTCTCTGAGGGCAGTTCTGTGCAGGCCAAAAGTTGTAGCCGGTGCATGACCATAATGTAGGGGGAGATGTGTAAACAGAAGCTGCAGTCAAGGCTGAGCTCTGAATTCAAACAACCATGAGGCTAATAAAAAATAAAATAAAAAATTCTCTGATAACAGGCTGTCTAATAGTGTCAAATGGACTGGAGGAGGGGAGGCTCATATTTGCACATATGAAGATTCCCTTAAATGGACATGTACAATTGTTGCATTTTCCCAGAAACCACAAGTCACACTGATTACATGTATGTTTCATTTTTAGATAATTTTCTGGTGATTTTGTCCACCTGCGACTAAGAGATTTGTAATGACCAGCTAAAATGTATTCTTGGCTGCTCTAAACATGTCTGAATTTGAGAGTTGGCAAACTGGTTGAGGATAGAATTAAGAATGTGGGCAGTAAATGACATGCTCATAACGATTATGTTTTTTGTAAAAACGGCAGAAAATTGCCAAACGGGCATTCAACATGGTGCGGACTAATCACTGATCTCTTGTTTTGTTAAATTCCCCATGATTAGCTGAACCCAAATTAGCTCAAATTTAAAAACCTAGTTAAAGGGACATTATGGTTAAGTTGCACTAACAAGAACCCATGAAATTCAGTGAAAAAATCATTGTCAAAGGGACGTTATGGTTACAAAAATTAAACCAAAAAACTTTGAAATTCATAAGTTATGGTACGCTAAGCAACCATAACTCGCGCCACCACCGTGCACTGCTAAGACTAACACCCAGGACATCAAAGATGATATCCCAAATGTCATTGATGACATCACTGCTGACATCACATGTCTGGCCCACTCTTTTTTGTTCACTGACATATGTAGGGCAGGTGGTTTTCTTCATTAAGAATCAGGAACTGAAAATTGAAAAGGTACTTTATTTATAGACCTTACGTTTCTCGTATGTTCTTACACTACTTTCCTTAAGCTTCAGGCACATCATATGAGTCATATACATAGGGAAATTAGCAAGGCTGCAACACAGCAATCAGTTGTGTGCATGAAGATAATCAGTCAGGTTATTAACACTTTAGAGTAATACTGCTGCTTTTTTGGTTAGTTTACTTTCCTTGTATGTGTTTATATTTGTATGCGTTGTGGTCTGTTTATGTTTTGTGTGTAGTAGTACAATTATGTACTAAGTGAGGCATTGGTAGGTACTTATTACATGTATCAAAGTATCAAAGTATGCAAAACTTTAAAACAAAAGCATTGATCATTTTTACTATGCAACATGGCAAGACTTTAAATATAGCACCTCTATGGTGCATTCTACAGACAATGACAATGTTTCTGCATGAGTAGGTTCATGTAATGGAAAGAAGTCTGTAATGCAATGGCGTTTATAGCAATGCATTGAATTATCTATCTCATGATAGTTCTCTGAATGACCTCTGATAGTTTTGTGGCAACATTACATTGAGAATCCCTTGTGCAGGCTTTTCGTGAAAAGTAAATGCACATGTGATTTCATCAGTGATGTCAACAATGACATTTGTAATGTCATCTTTGCTGTCCTGGGTGTTAGTCTTAGCAGTGCACGGTGGTGGCATGAGTTATGGTTGCTTGGTTTAACATAACTGGTGAATTTCTGGGTTTTTCGGACCTTCCTCTTTTCTTTTGCCTTCGCTCCGCCTCTCCCCTGCTGATCTGTTCTCTCTTGGCACCATGCACCTGGCCACCCTCTGTCCTCCGGACCAACGTACCTGCTCACCCTGCCACCCTGCCGCACTGCCTCCAGACCACCCCTTGCAATGGGATCGGTATCTGTACCCATAAAGCCCCCCTTTTTCTTCCTGCACTTATCAGACCTACCCTGTCTGCTGCTTTAAACATAGCACTTGCCAATTGATGGCTGAACTACCACGGTGTGTTGACTTTATCAGTTATTTATTTATTATTTATCTGTTTCTCATTTGCTTCACACATTCCACTTCTTCCCCCTTCCAAACACTTTTCCCCTCCCCCTCTCCCATGCACTTGTGTGTTCTCAATGGCACTGGGCCTAGTAAGATCGTTGTTTTGTTCTCCCCTGTTCCCCTCCCTTGTCTTGCCATGCTCTGAAACACTTGTGTACGAGCGCGATAAGATATCAGTATCAATATCAATAACCATAACGTCCCTTAGGCAAAGTTTTTTCTTTGAATTTCATAGGGTTTCATTAGTGCAACTTAACCATAATGTCTCTTTAACAAAGTTTTTTCATTGAATTTCATAGGTTTTTACCAGGATAACTTTACGTGCTATAGATATACCATATGATATACAGAAACCCCTTGCCCATGGTGATTATAGGGTGTCCGCGGACTATGCGAGTGTGCAGAGATGTTTGGAAACATCCATACTGGCCAAAAGCTCAGGGAGTATGTCATTTTGTTGTACATACAATAAACAACCTAAAAAGGTTGTAACAGCAGCGCATAATTAAATTACAAAGAAAGATGTACTAAATGTAGAAACTGTACTCTTGAAAAAACAACAGTGCAATTCCATGGTTACACAACATAAGGGAACACACCAAAACTGAAAATAACCTATGCCTCCAGCAGAATTATCTCACTACTGGTTCATACTGAAAGTACAAACCAACTGTCACCAGCATACCTTGAAAACCAATAACAGTACAACCTAAGAACAAACTGGTGAGTACACTACATTTATGTATACAGCAATACACTTTGTTCAGAATAGTGCACCAAAAAAGAATGTATCTTTTTTTGTACACAGAAATGGCTACTAACCTGGACTGGCTAGAAGAACATTGTCCTTGAGATTAAATGACTGAAGGCAGTGATACCATTAGTACGCAATGCAGTTTATAAAGTAAATCAATTAATGCACATTGTTTTACATGTACCTGCCAATTTTATTTTCTTTAACTGTACAAACAGACAATCACACCAATGCCCCAGAAACAGTAAATCATGTTCAACTGCAAAAGGATATGGAACAAGAAAAAGACAGTTTAGAAAATCATGTAGTGTGATTAGAAGAAAAAATTTATCAATTAATGAATAATTTTGTAGATTTGAAACACTTTGTACAAAGACATATCATGGAGAATATTAGACATCGCTTCCACACAAGCACCACCCACACCACCTCCACCATCACCTTCCCAAAGGCCTGGAGAGTGGAACAGGCATGGAGATGCAGAGAGGGATGAAGAGGAAGATGAGGTACTGGAAGTCCTTACTAGTGCCGGCCAGCGTGAGTCTTGGGTGTGGAGGCTATTTACCACATGTGGAGGGATACCCAAGGCACGTGCAGACAAGATGGGTTGCACTGAGTGCCAGATGGAGCTCAGCTGTGGCAAACCAGGGCTGTATAGCTACAAGACCAGCTCCATGAGGCGACACCTAAACTCATTCCACAAGGCGGCAATTCAGAGGGTTGTCCCCTATAAAAGAACTAGTAATGTGGACTTTCTCTACAGCATCCTCTAAATCTGCTCCTGTCAACACAAGAGACAATCCTGTGGGGCAGTGCATCCCTGAACCAACCTCGCAGGCCATTCACGATGCAGTAGACCCTTACCTTTCAAGGGTCACTGTAGTATGTATGTACTGCAATGCAGTACTCTGCAGGGGGGAGTCATTTCAAAGTGCTTTTGAGGCTGCAGTCCGGAGAGCATGAGTAAAACTGCCAGCTACCTAAGTAAGGCTCACTGAACATCTTCCTCTCTCCACCTGGCTTTTCTTATCCCTGTAGTTGGTGCCCCTTCCTGACACTCCCTACCCTTCCTTTCCTTGTGTGTCATATAAAAAACACCAAAAAAATACAAAACCACAAAAAAGGTTCTTTTCAGAGCCACATTTCACAGTTTAAAAATAGAAGTGCCAATAAATTGTTGCAGGCGCCAGTGCAACCAGTGAAGTCTGTGGACAGTCCGCATACTTTTAAAAGAAATTGACAGCAGTGATATCAAAAATATTGCACTGTTTAACGAAGTGAAAGTGGTGGCTCTGAAAAGAGCCTTTTGTGGTGTTTGTTTTTGGAAAAGTTGAATTGGCCAACTCCTACTGGAGAAATGGTTGCTATACTTCCAAAAAAGGCTGCAATGCATTTTGGATATTTCTCAGAAAAAAACTAATTGCCATCATCAGTAAGATGAACTCCATCTCTGCAAAAAATGTTTGTGCTACAAAACATAATATTTTCATTGTGGAAAGAGGACATGCCAACATCTCTCAGAAAGGCACAAACAGCCTTGTTGACATTGTGCCTCGCTTTCTCCATTTGAAGAAGAGTGCAGCCACATTTCCATAACTTTCCCAAGTCCTTCTTTCATTGCAAACTGCAATGAGATTCCAGTAACATGTCCTAAACTGTTCCCTCCACAATGAATAAATAATATTGTCTGGAAGAGGGTGTGTCATCATAGTGGCACAAAGAGGAACCAAATCCAGCCACTTTGTCTGCCGCACTCCATACCACTGCATATCCACATGATAGAATCCAAGATCTGCAGCCACTCCATATTTCTGTGTATGCACCTCCAACCAATATATCCATGAGTCTCCCAAAATCCAAACACTCTGCTTCCTAAAAGACATAGCCATAGTCATAGGCATCTACTCTCCTCTAAGCAAACAGATCTTCTGGCACAATCTCTCCTTACAAACCACACACAGTAAACCTTATTCACCAATCCCTGATGTGCACAGTCCCATTTCCATGCCTACCAACCTCATAATCTCCGGATGTAGCATGCACGTTCCACTGTCTACTGTGGTGTCCGCGGACATATCATACAGTTTGAATGGATAGAGACACATATTTCAACCAGGGTAGGAAATTTCAAATGTAAAGGTGGCTCTGAAAAGAGCCTTTTTTTGTTTTTTTAAAGATGCTTGTAAACAAACACCTTTTCTTTTTCTGTTTTTGCAGGTTCTTCTCTTCTTCACATTCTCACAGACTTATAGGAACCTTTTCAAAGCATCCCTGTACCACAAAATGTAATTTCCAATAGTGGACAGAGAAATGCCATCTGTATTGAAAAAAGTTCAAAGTCAGAGAATTCATATTGTCAATGTCACAAGAGAACATCCCACAACTGCAAAGAAATGCAGACATACCCCTGTTAACAACACACCTTTAAACATCTTGCTGGGTACATAGGACATTGGGATTGCTCCACAGTGCTATAGGTGGTATATATGAGAAAATCACCTTCACAAAACAACATCAGTTGCTGCACCAACCGCTTCAAGTTTGGAATCAAACTTCCAGCACTAATATATCCCAAATACTCTCCTCCACAGTGCAGTACCAACACATCAGGATTACCAATAGTAGCCATATCTTTGCACAAATCAAACAATGCATGCAAATTACGGCCTGGCACAAAGTACCAAAAGGCCTGCACACCTGGAAAACCAAGATCTCCATAAATGCTTCTTGCCTCAGCATACCTCTATAGATAATGCACAAAAATATCTCCCACTATCCACACAGTAATTCCCTGTCTTCCTCTTACACCTGCCATCTCACTACACAGCCAACAAAGTAATGACACAAATATAACCCTCCCTTCCTATAAAACACAGTGTTAAAACTTGATTGGCTAATCCTCAAATACACCCCCATTTCCATGCCAGGCAGACTCAGAAAGCCTCAGATGTGGCACGCCCTGTCTGCGGACCACCACGGTGTCCGCGGACCCTGTAACACAGAGACAGCCCTTCTTCCCTTTCCACTTCACTCACTGCACCACTCCCTGATTGGCAACTGTTGGTAAGTCACTCAACTATCCACCAACCACATCCAAGACCTCTATATCTAACTCTATCATCACAGTTCAGCAGATTAGATCTACTGTTCAACACTTTCACTGCAAGTCTCCTGTCATTGGAAAACACATACAGCAACAATGACTGTAATACTCTCCGAGATGTCTGCTTCCAGATTGATCTACATCTACATACATCAACACAAAATACAGGTATGAACACTTTCTGTATATTAAATTTGCACCTGTTTTATAAATGTAAATAAACAGGCTACCTGCACTGACCCTTCAGAACCAACAAAATAAATATACTGTCATTTCTCTCATATCCTATCATCAAGTCTCACTTGCAGAGCTGTCTGCTTTACAAGTTTCAATTTACCAAAATCACTCATTGTAATATGCAAACTGTAGTTCTTATTATTTCAATTTTTCATTTTCACAACCACGTCCTCCTTCACACACATGTTATCAAATTGCTAAAATACACATACAACTGGAAACCTGCTTGTATCTTACCAAACATTACATGTACACAGACCACATGCATTTGAACAGGTTGTCTGCCACTTACCTTCCATAATCTAGTAAATAATCATACAGTCATTGTTCTCATTTCCTAACATCAACTTGCATTTACTTACAATGCTGTACCCTTACAAACGTTCTTTTAATGCCCACTTTCATATATTTTTTAAACATCATATTTCAATTACATTAGCACTCTCTTTAATGTATTTTCAAATGGAAAAAAGGTATATTGGAATCATGTTTAAAGCAAGTTCAAGCAGCAGATCCTATGTAAAATGCCCACAATATACACCAAGAAAGGAAACTGCATATATATTAGCAAACCATAGCAAGTGCATCCTTTTCACAACTAACAAAACATGCCATTACTGCAATAATCTACATAAAGAAAAATGTATCCACTTTTTACACACAGAAAGATTCTCCTCTACAATCTATATATCTTTCTAAACCTTTTTTTATCACCCTCCTACAACTTCCACTAATCTAATTACACAGTAAATACTACAACAACACACATAGTTTCAATAGTGCACCGCATACAAGACAATTACAAATACTCCACTAACTTCCTTACAATGATAATAATGCTCCAAATTACCCATTCATATACACACCTCTACAATTTAACAGATACAGTACCTCAACTTGACAATAACTCTTTCTGCAAATTTAACTAATCTATTTTTCAAAAGCAATTACTTTACAATAAACACATTTATGTACTAACTTCCTTCTTTTCCAATTACAGTGAAGACCACACTCATCAAGGCCAGTGGGGTCTCAAGAACAAAACAGAACCCAGAAGAAACCTACTTTTTAGAGCCAAGCGTAATATTATTGTAGTATTCTACCTATTACTCAGAGAGTGCACTGTTCTTTTGTTGTAAGACATACAATTGTATAAACTCAACAGCATTTCATGCACTTTTACTGATTGCACCTCAGCAGGTGCACACTTTGTAATGTCATGTGAACACCAGCATGGTAACACACAGCTATAAGTACAGCCTTCCCAACCTGATCTAGCATCCCATTACACAAGCACATACCTCTACATGTATCCCTACTCTCATACTCAGACACTCATGCACAGTGCACACATATAGAGTGCACAACCTCCCAACCCAAAGTTTCTTTTTTTTCTCCAACAGACAGCAAAGAATGCCTACAAAAAGCAACTCTGTAGAAAGCAATGCAGAAATAGAGCAGATCAAACTAAAATCGTACAAAATAAGCATCCTCCTCTAGCCGAATGTATCCTCAAAGTTCACACAAAACAGCTAATACAGTCACTAAGGCAAACTGAAACACCTTGCAGGAAATAAACTCCTCTTTCAAAATGTAAGAATAAAAAGAAATTCTCTAAGAAGCTTTCAGCAACCACTAGTGCTACCACTGTACCTACCAAGGTTAATATAGCCTCAAGAAACCATTCCAAAACATTAATTTTACAAAAAATGTTCCACAACAGAGTCCTTCAGAACCTTTTAAAAACAGGCGAAAAGCCACGCTAAACCCTTGTGTACCACAGAAAACTGATCCTGGAAGCTCTCGTAGACAGTGCAATGTTGCTCAAAAGGAAAATCTTTATATTAACTTTAAACAGAATAAAACCACTAACAACATTAATAAGTAAACTACAACTACTTTGAAACAAACGCAATATCAGCAGAGATAAGTTTGGAAACATCTGTACAGGTGAGTGGTGTCACACCACCAGCACAGAGCCATTTTTCAATGAAGAGCCATACAAACAAAAGCAAAAAAACCAAATGGCCATACATAGCAGTGGGTGAGGGTATGAATACGTAGACAATGTCATTATGGAAGAAGGAACACTGATTTCAACCATACCCCCAGCAAACTTAGCATCAACTCTCCAAACCACAGAACCAATACGCCCTGTCTACAAATGGCTGTGCACATCAATGTGTAAAGTGCACAAACAAAATTTCAAATCTGTGCAAGTAAAAATTAAAATACTGCAAACTATGGATCCTTGTCCACTGCACAAATACACAGGACTACGAGGACATTCATTAGCCTGCATTTTTGGACCTGCTTGCAAAAGCACCTTCCACCATATCAAAATGTTAACAATGCACCGTTCTGGTGTAAGAAATATCATTCATAAACCTTACTTTGCAAACAATCCTGCTTTGGCACTGGACCATTTCAATAACATTCTCCTACATGGTACAGCCAAACAACTCCTCGAACAAATAGAGCACATCAAAAGTAAATATGTTGGAATTGAAGAGCACTCTGAAAATCCAGTAACTTTAGAAAACAATACCAACACCCTTCCCAATGTCAAACTTCTATTCCAGACATACAAAAAAGAAATAACAAAGTTTAAGAGAACATCTGCTGAAGTACCAAAAGTTTTTATAGAAATAGCATCAAAACTGTAGATTTAATGCACAAAATCGAAGGCAATGAGGAATCCGAATGGTTCCAATTAGCTCTCTACCTTATAGCAGAAAACAAATATGAAATTACCAGCCCCTCAGTAATGTGCATATACTGCACAGCAAAACTGGACAATAACGAAATGCTTTCACAAGCTATCAGTGATAACCTAGAAATATACCCAACTGTCAAAACCACTCCAACAGCTTAATTTATATGAGAGCATTATAATCCAAACAGTACACCCATTTCAAGCGACAATATTCCTTCATCCAAAAACAGCAAAGTTGGCTCCCTCTGAATTACTAATAGGAATTTGTGGCAAAGTAGTCTTAATTTGCCATTAGATCTAAAAGAAAATGTAGGTACTCTAGGGGTACAACGTTCAATAGATCAATCTTTGATTATCTTAGTGAATGCTGTACCTACAAAAGACAAAAAAAAATGGCAATAACTAGTAGACTTAAACAATGGGCCTGGCGCTGATGGGTTAACGGCGCCGTAAAAGGCTGCGGCACCGTTAACCCATTAGCGCCTGATTACGAGGTCCCTTTGCGGGACCCGAACTTAACGGCTGGTCTACACCAGCCGTTAAAGTAGGGACCCGCAAGGGGACCTTGGTGCTAAGTACGGTACCACAATTTGCGGTACCGTACTTAGCGCCTTCCCAATTCCCATAGAGCCCTATGGGGCGAAAATGGGAATGGGGAAGGGCCATGGTTCAAAGGAAAAATTACCGCCCCGCCAACCTTGGAATGGGGTGGTAATTCCCCATTGAACCATGGCGTACCCGTTACAACACCGGCACGAACCATGGTGCTAATAGCGCCGTGGTTTAACGCCGGTGTTGTAATGAGGGCCTATGAATACTATAAATAAATAAACATTGAAGAAAACCTGAGGGAAACAACTGAAATAATTCAGGATGCCTCAGAAACTGGACAATTTCAATGTTTAGATCACACTGCAGCCTCCAATATTTTAGACCACTATACAATTCACCCACTACACTCCAAGGACACCATAGACGATGCACTGGAAACATATCAAATGCGACAAGATAAAGGATCTCAAATCAGCATATGGGAAAAAAGTAGAAGCACAAGCCTTTCCTCTACTTTATCCTACTGGAAAAGGTGGAAGGTACGATGAAAGGTGCAGACAGATAACTGCATCAGAATACCTCTCTTTATGAATGTATTCTGAGGACCCCAAATTCAGACAAAATGTTGAATATATATTACACCTCCTGTTTGAAAGTGAACTAGCAACTCTATGTTACGGAGTTGCACACACATTAAAAACAGGTGCCCATTTTCAAAACATATCTACTATGCAGATACTGCAAATGGTGCAAGAGAAAGATGAAGTTTCACAATCCAGTATTACAAATCTCTTGGCAAACATGTGTTGAACAAAATGGTTCTGGTTCCGACATCACACAGATGTACGATGTATGCTTCGCAACTTGGGCCCACCCACATGGTTTGTCACTTTAAGTTGCGCAGAGTATGCATGGGAAGACTTGCACGACTTCCTACGCATAGCTACCAAAAACAAAGCAGGTATTGACATAAAAACACCAGGAGAACTCTGTTCTCTGGATCTAGTAAATGTATTAAGGTACTTCCATCATCGTTTCATTGCCATGCTCTACTTCATTTGTAATAAAACAGTTCCTACCCTCGGAGCAGTGGTACACTTCTTTTGGAGAAAAGAATATCAAGCCAGAGGAGCACCAAACAACAACATGCTTTTGTGGATTAAAAATGTGCCAACATTTGGTCAAGACAGTGATGCCACTGTTTTGAACGTCATTTACAAATATGTCATATGCAAAATCCCTTCAGAAACTTCACAGAGGGAACTACATGCACACATTATGCAATTTCAGTGACACAAATGTGGCAAAACCTGTCGGCGCAAATATAAAAACAAAGGGAAATATTACACCAAATGCCGCTTTGGTTTCTTCAGACCAGTTTCAGCAACAGGCCAAGTGAACGGCTTCATGTCTTCAGTTAAACACAGTGTGAAAGGTAAATCACCTAAGAGCACATACAACATAAAACGAACCGAAGCATCAAAGTACATAATTAATTATAATACAAGTATTGTCCTCCTATGCAATGTAAATATAGATGTGCAGTTCATTACAGACAATTCCATTGCAGTTGCACAATATGTCACAGCCTACTTAACCAACGCAGAGAAAACAGAGCTGAAAGGCCTCTGTGATGACATATCATCTGACAAAACACTGACATAACCCCAGACTATGGTACTCGGGCACCTTGGACCCTGCCACAGAACTCTAACAAGGCCAGAAAGGCCCACTTCAGCCCTTCACGGATGTCTTGGACGCAATCTTGGCAGAGTTGGCATCAGGCTCATTTGACGAGTATGGGTTCTAATGGACAAGGGGTGAACATAGCTGCCCCTGCAAGGATCATCGGGGAACTGCAACAAGTGGTCTAGCATCAGGACAGGGTCTGCCCCAAAGGCACCTGGGATACCTGCCAGGTATTTAAACCACGTCCGACCCGAGGCACGTGCTTCACGTTTTTCTGCTCTTGCAGCGTGACGTTCACCGGGTCCTGCTCTGCATCCTGGCCTGTACGGGCGAGATACTGTAAAGAACCACGCCATCCTTACCTGTTCAACTCCAGCTCCTCCATCCAGTCGGAGCCTTCGGGAACTTCTCCATCGTTCTCCTGCTACATCCCAAGGACAACAGAGGCAAGAATCAGAAGCTACTTAATCAGCTCTTCTGGAAGTCCTCCGCCATTCTGAACTTCATCCTCGGCAGTTGGGCCCAATATATCGCTGCTTCCAGGAATCTTCTGCGACCTGTAAAGAACAACAGCACATGTCAGTCAACTTGCAAGGACACTTTCAGCACTGCTTGTAGCGCATCCTTATCTTCTCAAACACTGCCGTTGGCCTCGCCTCACTCCACAAGCCCCTGCAAGACAAGAAAAGAAGGTTATTGGAGCGTTTTCAGTACAGACTCAACTCATAAAGAAAACACTAAAAGACTTACCTGAAAGGTGGAGTCACAGCCGGTCTGGACTTCAGGCTATCGCCAGTGAAGTAACTCGGTGGACCAAGACAACAATGATGTACCCCTGCCCAGCACGGCAGGATGGAGAGGGTGACATTCCAAAAATCAGGGTGAGAGAAGTCCCAAGGGGAAACCGCGAGGGGAGAACGTAGGGAGGTGGGTCTCTCGAGGGAAGGAGAGGTCGCTAAAATCCACCTCCTGTCTTCTAGAACTGATTCCTGGCAGAAGGAACCCCGGGGAAGGTGCAGTGCACCTGGAAGCATCCCAGACCAGTCCCTGTGGATGCAAGGTGAGCATTACAGAACTCAAAGCCGTACTTAATAATCCACCTGGACGCCGGTATGGAAACATCAGAAACTGATCAGTTGGTCCAATTGTTGGGGCAGTTGTGTGCAGAGGTCCACTCATCGCGGCAGGAAACCAACACCTTGCGGGGGGAACTAATTGTGACCAAAGAAAGAACGGACGACCTTAGTAGGCAACTTCTCTCCTAACAAGCCGGACAAGCACGTTGCCAGGAATCGCCCCTTCAACGCCAACTCCAGCGAGTAATCCGGTCCAGATCAACCTACCTGGAACAGTACCATTAGCCCCTCTGGAGCGATTCTCGGGAGATCCTCGACGATATGCGACTTTTATGAACCAGTGTCGCCTCCATTTTCTGTGTAGACCCGGGGCATTTCCCACCGACCAATCGCGTGTGGCCTTCGTCCTATCCTACCTGAGTGGAAGTGCTGCAGATGGGTCGGTGCCACTTATCAGTCGGGATGACCCCCTGTTACAGGACTTTGGAGGGTTTCTACAGGAGCTGGAAAAGCTTTTCGGCCGACGCCACCATGGACAGGCTTTAGATAATTAACTTTTGTCCCTTTGTCAGAGGAACCAGGACTTGCTGACATAAATCGCCACTTTCAATAGACTGGTGGTAGAGGCAGATTGGCCTGAGGACAAACAGACCACCCTGTTCCACCGGGGTCTGCGAGGGGAGCTGAAGGACATTTTGGCTCAAGTGGTGGACCCACCGCTGAATTGTGCTGAGTTCATTAGCCTAGTGGTGCAACTAGATCAGCAACTGCAAGACCGAAAAAATGATTGTGGTAAGCTGGATGCCTGCCCTGTCTTTGTGCGACCCAAAGACCAAGCTACTCAAGGATCCGAAGGTTCCATTGAACCCATGCAAATAGGAGGAGTCAGACCTCCCTTGACCAAAGCCGAACGGGAGAAAAGGAGGGAGATGCAGTTGTGCTTGTATTGTGGAAAGGCAGGCCACTTCCTTAAAGAGTGTCCCGTCAAGACGCCGAGAAGGACTGTCGGGGCTACAGACATAGAGAGCCCCGGTGAGGAGCCAGACAACTGCCAAGCCTGGCAATTGTAGGGGTCCAATTGTCGAGCGAGGAAATTCAACTGCAGACCTCCCATTTTGCTCTACCTGTGATCTTGATCACCCACCAGCAGCCATCTGTCATGCATTCAACAGAAGCTTATATCAATAGCGGAGTGGTGGGGAACTACATAGATCAGGACGTTGCAGCAAAGATGGGCTTACCTCTCTGCCCTAACCCAACTGTTGGGATGGTCACTACTGTTGATGGCACCTAAATGGCCTAGGGTCCTGTGTCCGAATGCACCACAGAACTCACCCTCTTGTGTGAGGATGGGCATCGCGAGATCATCACCTTCGTTCTGATTAAGGCATTGAAGTTTCGGCTAATCCTGGGAATGCCATGGCTAGTCGCACATAACCCACAAATCAACTGGCAGGCTCGTGAATTGGTTTTCGCCCATGGCTGCGTGCACACTTTCTACCTAAAAGGTCGAAGGGGAAGCATGCCAGTTCTCCTGTGCGTGAGTGTGCAGTGGGCATCCTGGGAGGGGTCGCTACGCTGCCAGTGCACTATCAAGACTTTCAGGACATTTTTCAAAAAGAGCAAGCAAATACATTGCCACCCCACAGACCCTACGATTGCCAGATCGATCTGCTGCCTGGATCCCAGACTCCGTGTGGGCGTATCTATGCGCTCACAGAACCTGAAAACCAACACCTGAAAACCTATCTGAAGCAATACCTGACCAACGGTTTCGTCCGCCCATCCAAGTCATCGGCCGCGGCTCTGTTATTCTCCGTACCAAAAAAAGAAGGAGACTTGAGAACGTGCATCGACTACCGTGCTCTGAATCAAATCACCGTCATCGTGATCCCGGAATTACTAGACCAGGTTAAAGAAGCCCAGATTTATACCAAGTTGGATCTAAGAGGGGCCTACCATCTAGTGCGCATTAAAGAAGGGGGCGAGTGGAAAACGGCATTCCGCACCAAGTACGGCCTATATGAATATCAAGTAATGCCGTTCGGTCTTTCTAATGCCCCAGCCATGTTCCAATACTTCATGAACGATGTGCTCAGAGAACTCATTGATGTCTGAGCCCTTGTGTACACATGGACGTCATTTCACCAAAATGCCAGGGGTAGCGGAAGTGACATCACATAACCCTTGACCCCCTGATGACATCACAGAAAGTGATGCCATTTGACCCCACCCCAAAGTGATATAGCGGGAAGTGATGGAACACAACCTTTCACCCGTTGACAAAACAGGAAGTGGCATCACATAGCATTGTACACTACGAAAAATATGGTTACGATATCACTATAATGTGATGTACCTTTCATACCTGAATGGATCGCCATACGTATCGTTAAGATCAGTGTGTATAGGCCCATATTACAAAATGACTGTGATTGCAAGCAGATGTCCATGACCAAATGATAATGATGTGTTGTTATATAGCACTTAAGCTTAAGCGCTTTACATAGAAGAAATATGCACCCAATATCACCCAACCTTTGTTGGTACCCAATTATCGATCTCAGAAGGACGAAAGGCTGAGTTGAGGCGTTTGAGAACAGACTAAATCAGTGACTCACCCCCTGAAGTGTGCCTGAAATAAACCTTTAATGAGTCTAGCAATTATTGTATAGAATTCCAGAAAGACACATTTTTTGGCATTCCTTTTCTTTCTTATTTAGTTTCAGTGCTGAAAGTGTTAGACTTGTGGCCTTCATGTTCTTATTTTCTTCTTTTTTTAAGGGGCCTGAACAAGAAAGATAGCCACTCCAGAATTAAAGAGCCACATGGTGCTGGCTACAGCCCAGGAGTTTGCATTGCAAAAAATATATATATATATATATATATATATATATATATCTTTTTTTTGTTTTTTGTTTTTTAGAGGTTGCAGGGGAGACCACAAAGGTCGCAAGGGAGACCTCAGAGGTCGTACTTGCGACCTCTGGTGACCCCCAAATGACGTCCCTGTGTGTACATCGATGACATCCTGGTGTACTCAACATCTGAACAAGAACACGTAGGGCATGTACGGGCAGTCTTGACCAAGCTTCACCAACATGACCTCTACGCTAAACTGGAGAAATGCTCGTTCCATGTTACGGAAGTGGAGTTTCTGGGTTTCGTCCTTTCACCTAAGGAGATATGCATGGATGCTCACAAGGGTGACGCTGTTCTCAACTGTCCAGCACCAAGTTCAATCAAGGGTGTCCAGAGTATGCTGGGTTTTGCGAACTTTTACCGCCGCTTTATTACCGGGTTCTCTCAAATTGTGCATCCGATTACTTCATTATTACGAAAATGCAACAAGACCTTCCGCTGGCCAGAAGAGGCACTCAAGGCGAAGTTTACCACCTCCCCTATCTTGAGGCATCCACGTCCAGATCTTCCTTATATTGTGGAAACAGATGCGCCTAGTATGGCAATGGGAGCAGTTTTATCCCAGAAGGACCAGCATACAGGTCAACTAAATCCAGTGACCTTTTGGTCACGGAAATTCTCGCCGGCAGAGCTCAACTATGCCATTTCAGACAAGGAGCTGCT
The DNA here is from genome assembly GCF_040938575.1 of Ambystoma mexicanum. Classification (NCBI taxonomy): domain Eukaryota; kingdom Metazoa; phylum Chordata; class Amphibia; order Caudata; family Ambystomatidae; genus Ambystoma; species Ambystoma mexicanum. The sequence continues at coordinate 995,823,423 of NC_090932.1, read as the reverse complement.
GGCCATTAAGGCCGCATTCAAGGCTTGGCGACCCTACCTATTGGGAGCCAAACATACCATCATTGTGATAATGTATCACCGAAACCTCCAGTATTTGAAGGATGCGAAAGCTCAGTCATCTCGGCAGCTACGCTGGGCCCTTTTCTTTGCAGAGTACGATTATGTAATCACGTATCGAACCAGAGTTAAAAATGGCAAAGCGGATGCCCTTTCTCACATGGGCACCAAAGAAATGGCACATGTACCTCCAGATCCCGTGGCCATTATCGCAGGGGACAGAATCCTAGGCATCACCACCACCATGACCCAGGATGAGCTCCTATACGAAGTCAGGCAAGTGCTAACTCAGGAGCAACTATGAGAATGGAATTGTGTTAAGGACCAATTGCCTTACTACAGGAACTGGCTATTCGTACCAGTAAAGGAACTGCAAGAACAAATCATTTCAGAGTATCATGACTCTCTCATCGAAGGACCCCCGGGAATTACAAAGACCTTGGCTAAAGGGAAGAGGAGTTACTGGTGGCCAACGTGACGCAAATATGTAATCGAATTCATCACTTCTTGCGGCATCTGTGCCCAGAACAAGTCTTCCAAGCAAAGGCCTGCAGGGCTCCTTCAACCTTTGGACATTCCGCCAGCCCCATGGCACACGCTATCCCTAGACTTTATCAAAGATCTCCCTTCTTGTCAAGGTTACGACACCATTCTGGTGGTCGTGGACATATTTTCCAAAATGGCTCACTTCTTTCCATTCAAGGGTCTGCCTAATGCCTCCGGCCTCGCCCGAATGTTCCTCAAGCATGTAGTGCACCTGCACAGATTCCCTTCGGCCCTAATATCGGATCGAGGGACTCAGTTTGTCTCCAACTTCTGGAGAAAATACTGCTCTCTAGCTCAAATAGACATCCGACTGTCCACTAGTCACCACCCCCAAACAGACGGTCAAACGGAGAGAACAAATCAAACCCTCGAGCAGTACTTGCGCTGCATGCTCCACCAGGTGGAAGGTGATTGGAAAGATCTTTTATGGGTCGCTGAGTACGCCTACAATAACTCCTTACATAGTAGCACAGGACAAACGCCGTTTTTTTCTGGTTTACGGAAGACATCCGCACATGTCCAAGCTAGACATTCCTACGACTCTAGAAATGCCAGCATCACAACCCTCCACACGACCATCTCACAGGCTTTCACAAGAGCTCAAGAACATCTGCAACTAGCCAAGGCGCGCCAGAAAAAATACGCAGACCAGCATCGCACCAAGGCCCCGGACTACCGAGTAGGGGATCAGGTGTGGTTAGCCTCAAAAAACATACCTATAAAAAGTAAGCGGACATTTCGGCCTGCGGTTTCTGGGACCATACCCTATGGAATCCATCATTAACTCAGCTGCAGTAAGGTTGACGTTACCAGCCCACATGAGGATACACCTGATGTTTCATGTATCTCTTCTAAAGCCGGTGAAGCCGGGAACTCGATTTACTACTCCACCACGGCCTATAATTATTCATGGGGGACCCGAGAACGAAGTAAAGGTCATCTTGGACTCTAAATATATTAGGACAAAACTTTACTATTTGGTGGACTGGACGGGGTACAGTCCACAGGACAGCACATGGGAGCCCAGTGGGTACATTCATGCTCCGCGCCAGCTTCAATGTTATCATTGTGAACACCCTGACAAGCTAGGACCGGACAGGAGGATCACCGTGAGAGGGGCCTTAGGGGGGAGTGCTGTCACAACCTTAATCCCAGACTATGGGACTCAGGCACCTTGGAACCCGCCACCGAACTCTAACAAGGCTAGAAAGGCCCACTTCAGCCCGTCATGGATGTCTTGGATGCAATCCTGGCGCCGTTGTCATCAAGCTCATTTGACGAGTATGGGTTCCAATGGACAAGTGGTGAACATGGCTGCCCCCTCAAGGATCATCGGGGAACTGCGACAAGCAGTCTAGCATCAGGGCAGGGTCCGCCCCAAAGGCACCTGGGATACCTGCCGGGTATTTAAACCATGCCGACCCGAGGCACGTGCTTCATGTTATTCTGCTCTCGCAGCGTGACGTTCACCGGGTCCTGCTCTGCATGCTGGCCTGTACGGGCGAGAGACTGTAAAGAACCACGCCATCCTTACCTGTTCAACTCCAGCTCCTCCATCCAGTTGGAGCCTTTGGGAACTTCTCCATCATTCTCCTGCTACATCCTAAGGACAACAGAGGCAAGAATCAGAAGCTACTTACTCAGCTCTTCTGGAAGTCCTCCGCCATTCCGAACTTCATCCTCAGCGGTTGGGCCCAATATATCGCTGCTTCCACCCCTGTGGATGCAGGTGAGCATTACAATAGTCTGTCTAAGCCTTGGTCCTGCTGCATCTAGAACAAGAGTTCTCAAATCATACCAAGAGAAACAATAGCCAAAAACGATCCCAACAGCCAGGACATTGTGAAAAACAACTTATTAGACACATACTACGCAAACAGAAGTACTGCTTTGGAAACCATGTGCCTACACCATATAGCCCAAAACTTCTCATACAAAAATGTTATTAAACCAGATGAGAAAAAAGGTAAATAAATAGTGAAAGGTTGTGCGGGCATTCTAGTTAAACTTACCAAAGTCAACCTCATTAATCATATGAAGCTATCTTTAAAAACTCTTCAACATAAAGAACTATACTACATGTCCCTACTCCAACTTTTTAAACCATGGAGAAAGGAAGATGAATTATTAGACACCCATGACTCATGTGAAGATGCTTTCAATGCAACTGAAAGCACTATAACAGACACACATTTTACACAGTACAAAAACATTTTAGACAATGAACGCCAACAAGAAGAAGAATTTCAAGAACAACTAAATATAGACACTCCTGAGAGCAGTGAACCTTCTTTAACAGGAAGCCAAGAACGACTTGGACAACCACTTATAGCAAATGAGGCAGAATTAGCCATGACAGAATTAGAAAACACCATGGGGGTCATTACGACCTTGGCGGTAAGCATTAACGGTGCCGGTAATGGTGCCGGAGCCGTGAATCCCTTATCGCCCCATTATGAGTCAGCTCACGGGACCCACAAAGGGCACGTGGTAAAACCAGGTGCCCTTAGCAGGTCCCGCTAGCAGACTAGGCAACGGCCCGTTTTTAGCTCCCTCCCCATTCCCATTGAGTCCTATGGGGACTCGAATGGGAATGGGGATGTACCGGGTCCGAGTTCCTTGAATGAAGAATTACCAGGTCCTCCAAGGTTGGAATGGCCTGGTAATTCCTCATTCAAGCAACCCGGACCCGGTAACCGGTAAGGGGGTAACCATGCCACAAATTGCGGCATGGTTACCTCCAAGGTCATAATGCCCCCATGTGTCAGTATGAGCAATCTACAGAAGACTTTGCTCTAATGGAATCACAACTAAACAATGAGCAGTGTAGCATTTTCCTAGAAGTAAGTAAATAAATTGAACATGGTATACATGCACGAAAGTAAAACTTGTACCTGTGAACACTATAAACCTATACTTCTCTATGTACGTGGTCAAGATGGTTCAGGCAAATCATTCTTAATTAAAATCAACTGCAAGTTCCTCCAACAATTAACAAATAACAATCTTTCAGCTATTGTAACTGCCCCCACAGGTTTAGCAGCCTACAACATAAGTGGTGTCACTTTACACAGATTGCTACTCCTGCCCGTAGAACACCAAAACAAATTAGACTACTACAAACTTTCAGCAGAAGCTGCTATGGAGCTATGCAGAGTTTTAAAACAAATGAAAATGCTACCAACAGATGAGGTGAGCATGTTCTCCAATCTAATGTTGGCTATAATTCACCTCAGATTGCAAGAGGCCCTTAAAACAGATTACAATCAACTCTTTGGTGAAAAACATGTTATTGTTTTTGGAGATCTTCTTCAATTAACACCAGTGAATGCAGAACCTATTTTTAAAACCTTAGAACACAAACTGTGCGGTAAAACTCTAGATAGCATAGGAAATGTAAATCTCTGGCAACATTTCCAATACAAAGAACTAACAGAAAACATGCATCATTTTGCAGACCTCACCTATGCAAACATTTTGAAAAGTATTTGCATTGGTGTACTATCTAAGGAAGCACAGTCTATCTTCAATACCAGACGCATCCATGACCTGTACGGCCATAACACGTGTGCTACTGATGTCATGGATCAATTAGCACACAAAAATGTAAAATGTATGTCCTTAATGCCAACTCTTGCAAGCTGTGCAAAATTCACTGAAACAATGCTGAAAAAAGAAATGCAACCACTAGTACAAATCGACTCTATAGACAAACTGGATGTGCGCTGTATGACACTAACTATGTGTCAACAAGCCACAGCACGACTAAATACCTTAGAAAACTCTATCTCCAACACAGCTGGTTTAGACAAAATATTAATACTGTGTTTAAACTGTAGAGTGATGCTGAAGCCTAACATTGATGTGGAACAATGTTTAGTTAATGGAGCACTGGGTACAGTTGTTGGCTTCCAAACATACCTACGTGACAACAACATTCAGTTTGTCAATGTTCACTTCGACAAACTTTCAGAAGTAAAAAGGATAGGACTCTCAACAGCCCTATTCCTTCTCATGTATGGACGCAGAGAATAGTTTGCTCTGTCTCTAGCATACACAGTCACCATTCATAAATGTCAAGGTCTAACCCTAGATCAAGCATTGATTGATATTAGGAGCACAGTTTATAAAGAAGACAAGAGTTATGTAGCACTATCACGCCTATGTACACTTGGAGGACTATTTCTAGTGAACTTTGATGCAAGTCAAAACTGACATTCCTTGCATCGTAGAGTACAATAGACTACTTTCACTCTACACACCCCATCTCAAAATGTACCCTGTTCTTCAAAAGCACAAACTTTGTAAAAAAAACTCAAGCAATTAGAATTTATACAGGACATTACAATAGTACCACAAAAGAAATTGAAATCAGCTCATACTCCATCTACTAAAACCACAAAAGGATGTGCTGAAAAGTCAAATGCATACCCAACTCCACAAAGAAAAACTACCTCTGCAAAGAAATTTCATGGACGTCCATCAAATGACTCAGACACAGAACTGCTTGGTCCGCTCAAATGTTCCAATACAACTGGTGTAAATTGCTATGCAAATGTAGCAATCAATATTCTGTTCCAATTGCCACCAATTCTTGAAACTATTTACTTAAATGTCACAGACCAGTTGTGTTTGCAAATGTTAGTCCTTCACAGAAATCCAACAAACAATCGTAACAACACCTACAGTGTTTCTGGACAGGAATTGGACTACTGTGCAGGAATGGTGAGATTCACACTAAACATCCAAGAGGATCCACAAGAATGTCTAATGTACTTACTGCAAGTACTGGAAAACAAGAACATACCTATAAATGAAATCTTCCAGATGTCATACAAGTGGAAACATACATGCACTCTCTGCAACCATGTAGTGCAGGAACAAGTCCCTAACAAATGCTTTGTATATGTATCCATACATAGCTGTGAATCCATTCCATTTCAACAGTTGGTACAAAATGCAAACCATGACATATTACATACTACTTGCAATTCCGATAATCGGTCCACTTTACAAATACAATCGCATAGACAATACATAATAAAAATGCTTTTACGTTAGAATGCAGATGGTACCAAAAACAACGCAAGCTTAATAGCTTCACACTTGGGCAAGTATCACTTGGCAAGAAAACCTTCACAACAATGGGCATAATCTACCACACAGGCACCACAACCAATGCAGGTCACTATACTGCATAAATTAAAAAGAAATGTGGATGGTTTGAATGCAATGATACATCCATTACTCTCAAAGATTACCAGCAAATCTTGCAAATGCCTACTTAATATTCTTGAAACCAAAATGTACTCACTAATCCACAAAATTATAATAACTTATAAAAGTCCATTTTATGAGCAACTACAAACCACAACTACAACACAACTCACGATCAGTTTACCATACTTGGCACGACCGCTATTAGGATTGCCTCATTGGTCCCACGGCGCAACAGACTTTGCCTCCAACCGCCTTTACCGGAGTCTGGTGTTCTCTAGTCACTGCATTTAGCATGAACTTTGCATCAAGCCTGTTACTGTACTTTCCGTGCCTTATTGCTGCCAGTGTTAGGCTCTGCATCTAGCCTGTTGCTGTATCCTTCCAATACTCCTTCATTTGAGCATATTGCGAATTTGCCTAATTTGTTCTTGCCCTCTGGTATTTATTACAACCAAGCACAATTCGAATCTGCCTTCCCTGTACTAGCCAACTTGATGTGCCCATAGTTATACATTGCACAGTCTGCTATTTTGTTCTATATGAGCACAATTCGAATCTGCCTGCCCTGTACTAGCCAACTTGTTTTACCCATAGTTATACGCAGCACAGTCTGCTATTTTGTACTATATGAGCACAATTCGAATCTGCCTGCCCTGTACTGGCCAACTTGATTTGCCCATAGTTATACGCTGCACAGTCTGCTATTTTGTACTATATGAGCACAATTCGAATCTGCCTGCCCTGTACTAGCCAACTTGATTTGCCCATAGTTATACGCTGCACAGTCTGCTATTTTGTACTATATGAGCACAATTCGAATCTGCCTATTTGGTTTCTGCCCACTGTCATGCTTTGCACTTCTGCTATTTTGTACTACCTGAGAAAAATGTGAATCTGCTCACCCTGCAGCACTAGCTAACCTGTTGTACCCACTACTATGCTAGGCAGCACTAGCTAATTTGTTGCACTCACTAATATGCTAGGTTTGATGTTATGCTATGCTTGATGCGCCGTCTACCCATCTGAATCTGCCTATCATACATCTCTTCGGCAGATAGTGCGACATTTAGAATAAGTCATGTGGCTACTGCCATCTACTTGCCACTACATCTCCTACCACTGGATCACCCTGGTGTACCTAATTTTTAGTCAAAGGACCGAACCTCTTAATACTACTGACTACTCCCCTTCCTCATATCTGTGCACCATGTCACAAAGCACCAGCATCATAGCCAACCCATACTACAATGACCCAGCCTTGTGGATACAGCACTTCGCTACCAAACCCACACCCAATCAACCATGCGCTCTTCAGCTCAGGAATCACAGACTTAGATCAAGATTACCTCCTGCCACATCTGTCCAGTGCAACCTTACCAAAACCTCACAGTCCCCTATACATAGGACACCCCAGCCCGCTGCTCCTACCAACGAACTCAAAGGTGCCCTCATTAATTCTAGGTCCATCACAGCCCATGCTCTAGATATTACTGATTTAATTACAGTCCATAACCTCAACTTCATCGCCATTACTGAAACATGGCTCCACGCAGCCTCCGGCCCACTCCTTGCCCTCGCCATCCCGAACGGCTACACCATCAACAGAATCGACCAACACTCCTCTTCCAAAGGAGGTGGAGTCGCATTCATCCACAGGGACAACATCTCTATGAGAACCATCCCTAACACTCAAATCAATTTGGCTGAGTCGCTTTCGGTGAAGCTCACTCTCTCCCAGACTAACACCGCAACCATACACCTCCTTTACTGACCTCCAGGACCACTTGGATACTTCACAGATGACATTACATCCATTCTGATGAACAATACTAAACCAAACTCTCAGGTGATAGTACTTGGTGACCTTAATCTTGGCCTAACTGATACTTAGGACCACCTGGCCACCGAGGTTGCATCGACTCTCAACAACCTAGGCTTTCAGCAGCGCATTCTTGAACCCACTCATAACAAGGGTAGAATGCTTGACTGGATCGCCGATCTCAACTGCAACATTACGATAAGCGCCAACCAAGCCTGCGCCTGGTCTGACCATCACACTATTATCTTCCAATTACTAGCTACCAATCCACATACCAAACCTACCATTGCCGCCGCTATTCCCACTACGAACAAAAAAGACATTACCAGAGACAAACTTCTCCCCCTCATCCTCCCCATCCTCAACAACTGTGCCTCACAGCACAAAGACCCCACTGTCTTTGTAGACACCTTTAATCAAACACTGCGTAGAGATATTGACTCCATAGCCCCACTTAAACTTCGTAAAGCCAAACAGCGAGCCCATCTAAACTCTTGGTTCACCCCACAGCTTAGAGTCCTGCGCATAGAAAAGCAAAGAGCCAAGTCTCTCTGGAAAAGCCACCCTTGTGAATCCAATAAAGAACGTCTTGCTATCACTTCCCTCAACTACAAGGAAGCGATCCTGCACGCCAAAAACGAAACTTACAATCAGCGGATATCCCAAGCAGAATCCAACACAAGGGAGCTCTTCACAATCCTCAAAGAATTAGAATCCCCCTCCCCTGCATTGGACACCTTCAACAGGGACAGCACGAGGTGTAACAATATTCAAAGTGCTCTTCTTAACAAAATTTCCACCCTACAATCTAAAATCAATGCCAAACAAACCACCCTCATCTCCTCTCCCCTTTCCAAACTAGTGACACTCCCTACAGCCTCCTTTACCCACACTCCTTTCAGCTTCACCCCGCTTACAACTTCAGAGGTAGAAAACATTATTTGCAACCTGAAACCATCCAACTACCAAGGCGACTTCTGCCCAGCACCTATCATTAAGGAATCGGCACACGACCTGGTGCCCTTTATAACAATGTTCATCAATTCTTCGTTCCAATCTGGAATGGTACCCAACAACCTGAAGGATGCCTGGGTTATCCCCCTCTTAAAAAAAACAACTCTTGACCCCGAGGTTCGAACTAACTACAGACCCATTACCACTTTCCCTTTCCTCCTAAAAATATTAGACAGAGCAGCATACCTTCAGATTCAGAATTACCTAGAAATCAACAATCTCCTCGGCACTAGACAATCTGGTTCAGACCCAAACATGGGACAGAAACAGCTCTTCTAGACCTGAAAACTCAAATTGAGGACTTAGAAGATAACGGCAAACTTGCCCTCCTTCTCCTACTGGACTTATCCGCTGCCTTCGACTTGGTCAATCACCAAATCCTCTGTCAGCACCTAAAATCTGCCACCCACTTCTCGGACAAGGCCACCAACTGGATTAGGTCTTTCCATGACAACAGGCAAATGAGAGTCTTCTCACCTAACTCTTCTGCAGACCCCGCATCAGTCCCTTGTGGAGTCCCTCAGGGGTCCTGTGTCTCTCCCACACTCTAAAATGTATTCACCAAATCATTGTTTGATGTGCTCAACTATCTGGGTGTCACCTACACCAACTACGCTGATGACACCCAGATACTCATTCCCATTACCGGTGACTACATTGTCGACTACAAAGCTCTGAACGACATCTACCAAGTCATTCAAGCGTGGATGGCCCAACATGAGTTATATCTCAATGATGACAAGACAGAGCTCCTCATCTTGGGAACACAACAGAGGTTAAACAAACTGAACCCTCTGTTCAGCTCCTTCAATATCGACGGTAACTCCATTAAAGTATCTAAAGATATGAAAACCTTAGGAATCTACCTTGATTCCACACTGTCCCTCACCCGACAAACCAATGCAGTTGTAGCTGCATCAACCTACACCTGCAAACTGATCACAGCCTGCCGCCCCTTCCTCACCACACAAAATTGCCTCACTGTCGCCAGGACATTGGTCATGTCCAAACTGGACTATTGTAATGCCTTATACCAAGGCACCAATCAACGGAACCTAAACAAACTCCAGATTACCCAAAACAGTGCCATCAGAGCGGCACTCAACCTACCCAGATCAGCACACATCTCTGTAACCAGGAAGAACCATCTCTGGTTATCAGTCTCCCAAAGGATCTCCCTCAAAGTTCTGGCACTCACCTACAAATGTGTAAACAACTTGGCCCCCATCTACCTAGCCTCATGCTTCACCCAATACATTCCCACACAGACTCTGAGATCGGTCCACAACCAAGGGCTCTCGATCCCCAGATATAAGCTGCAAACAGCTGGAGGTGTCAGCTTCACAGTCCAGGCGGCTAAACTCTGGAATACCTTGCCACTCACCATTAGAAATTTACCATCATTCAACTCATTTAAACACAAAGCAAAGCTCTGGCTCACCACCTCAAATGAACCATTGGTCACAGCCGGACCCCCAACTTAACTAGGGGGACCATAGGATCCAGCACTGAACCAACTGTTATTGCACCTTTGTATAAATTATCTGCTACGTTAACTGTAACCCTGTTCTATGTGACTTTCCTGTTATTTCGTATGTATGTTTGTAACCTACTGTTTAAGATATATGCCTGGTTGCCTATGGGCCTGGTTGCGCTATACAAATAAAACAACTACAAATACAATACAAACTGTCCTGAAACCAACCACAGATCGTTTAATGCAACAGCTGTCAAACAATTACCATGCCAACACAAACAATACACAATACTAAAAAATGTAAATGTACCATCAAAAATGAACGTGCTTGAAAACATAACCTGCAAAATAAGAAACTGTAAGCAGTTAGAATACGGCAGCAGGTATCTAACTGCAACCATAGTACTTCAATATTACTTCCAGCAATCAATCTGCGAAAAAGAACTGCAACCATAGTACTTCAATATTACTTCCAGCGATCAATCTACCAAAAGCAACCTTCAGCAACCACAGTGCTACAAAGAAACCCTCAACAACTTCCAAACTATCAACAGTTAAAATCCGCCAACAGGTATCTCACTGCCCCCACAATTCTCAATATTACTTAGAAAATATCAACAACAACCAAAAACATAAATAAATACTGCTAAGAAGAATACATAGATAAACAGTTAGAATATGCCGACTGGTATCTAACTACAACCATAATAAACCAAATCCTTCAAAATAATGCTCTAAGTATCCCCAAGAAAGCCCACATCTCAGATACCAGAAGATCTGTTAACTGGCTTTCCACGAAAGACAACATTTTCCTTAAGTCTGTCTCACTGACACACAAATGCCTTCATGACATGGCCCCGAAATATCTGATAACAAGATTCTCTAGACAGGTTTCATACCGCCCCTCCAGAAGTGCCAACGCCAATCTACTACTAGTCCCAAGATTCAAACGGTCCCTGACTGGAGGGAACAGCTTCCCTGTTAAAGCAGCTACTCACTGGAACTCACTACCGCCACCCCTAAGGAAAGACATCCCTTACTTTCAGTTCAGGACATACATTATACAATGGATGAAGGACCATGACAAATAATACTCCCTGGTGGCTCCTCATGCCATTATCAGTGCCATCACCAATTGTATTATTGTTCAGTGTACCCTCGCTACCTCCTGCTACTATATAAACTGCACTAGATAAAATGTCTTTGATATCTGTTTACCCATGTTACCATTGTATCCCTATTGTAACTCCATGGGACGTTATTTAATTTGCTGTATGTAACTAAGCTATACAACCCTCTTACTATGTTCGCGCCTTGTTATCCTTGTGGTTATGTGCGCATTATAAATAATAAAACAAACAAACAAACAATAACAATTCCAAAATGAAAATTACCTCAATTATTGCTATAAATAGTGGTCATGTCACAAAACCAAACTAAGCAATGCAACAACAATTAAACATAGGTGTTTTTTTTTAAAAACCTACATGGATTTTTTTTTCCCACCGACCCAATGATTATGCTAAAAAAAGCACAGGAACTGAGCAGATTGCAGAGTAGACTTGCTTAAAGCATACTACTTGGGAAGTACTAACTATGAGGGTCAACACACTATACAATTGTTTGCAATATTATGCAATACAACCTTACAAGGTACCTACCCTAACATGCTATATTTTCTTTTATCACAGAGAATAAAAGTAAAATGTATAAACCATTTCCACAAACCGTGGAAAAAAACACAAAGCCCGTCAACAAAACAAACAGTAAGTATATAATTAGTGGTGTCACACTTCTTTATATTTTCAAAATATGCATTCTCTACATATATTTCTCCAATCCTTATATCAGCATGAAAATGTTGCCTGCATGGCTGTATAATGTTGTGGTGGTTGTGGTCAGGGCCTGGAGTCTTGGGTGCATGCAGCCAAGACTTCAGCCCCTGACCACAACTACTGCAGCATAATACAGCCATACACACAAACATCCGCCCACTTACCACAACACAAACACATAAAGCATATACTTCAAACCATATCCACTTTTGTACACCTTATACTCCAATACATACAACCATCACAACACAATTAAAACATCATTTTATCATCTACAATACACTCCCATACCCTAATAAGGCCTGCTTGCAGTCACTAAAGGAACTGTTTGCCCGAGGGTTGTCGGTGGACTGCCACAATGTCCGTGGACAGCGTGGACAAAACAATGTTGTATCGCACCTAAAGAAATGCATCTTATAATCCACCTTTCAGTCCCCCACCCTTTCCAGCCCTGCTTCCCAACACCAAATGATCCAAAACATGTTTTCAAGGCCCTTTTGCCACTGCGTTGTCCTCGGAGCTCTGCGGACACAAGATGGCAGGCATTTCTCAAAATGATGATGCCTTTCACGCTTCCCTCCAGCTCACATGAAGCAGCAAAAAATGACAATGTTCTGCACTTCAAAATGTTTCTATTTACTTTTTTATTGTGGATTAAGTTATACACGAGGAAAATGTTTTACTTTTTACACATATCATCACTAAATATTACAAAAGGACCTGCAAGAAATAGATTGTACAAAAAGGAATTATACTATAGTTAATCAATAATAATAAATTCGAATCTAGAGTACAATTATCAAATTATGGTAAAAAGGACAAATACTGTTTGTCACAAAGTAAAATCATATGAAATTGATTTGAATGTAAATACAATTTCTATTAACAACAGTACAATCATAAAACTTAAAATCAATGAAGAAAGGAAAAGTAAGTACATATGATTATTGTTTCAAGAACAATCATTATAAATTGCTTTTGATCAAATTCAATTTGTTTAAAAGTTTTAACAAAGCAATTGATAATGCAATCTCTTTTCCCACAGACAACCTTAGCCAAAAATATCATACACAAAGTTTGCAAAGTATTTCTTCCTCAATGTTATGGTGGTGGAACAGACTATCAGAATGTAACGCTCACCTGATTCCCACGGAGGCGCTGACCCAAACTGGACTGCTACAGTTGCTTCTATGACTATGATGAGGCGTAGAACTCGGAAGACGCTCTGGGCAGGACCTCCGAATATTGACTGTCTGGCTTGTAAGGTGAGTTTTATGCAGGTGGAAGAAAAAGGGGTAATTACAAGCTGGTTGGATAAGTTCTCCCACCAATCTTCTGCTTTTCCCACTTCTTGGTTCTCGACTGGTCTCCACGAACTCTCACCTTTGGTTTAGTAAAGCCGAGCTCTCCATCCTGCTTCTGGTGCAGGGGCGCGTGGAATCCAGTTACGTCACTGGATTATTTCATTGTTTAGGCTCAGTGTCCTTTTGTGGCTTGTAATAGTCCTTCAGGTGCCGAGGAGCTGTTGGCGACACCACCACTGCTGTGCAAGAAGAGGCTCGTGAGTATAGAAGATCTGAGGCCGCTTCTGAAGGAGCACCCTTTTATAATGTCCTTTTCTGTCTTTCAGGTGCCGAGATGCTGTGGGCGATGCCGCCGCTGTTGCACGTGCGGTGGCACGTAAGTATAACTGAATTGTGGCCGTTTCCAAATGGGCGCCTCTGATAATGTCTTTTCCTTCCTTTCAGGTGCCGAAATGCTGAGAGCGATGCTGCCACTGCTGCGCGTGAAGAAGCGCATAAGTATTACTGAATTGTGGCCACTTTGGCTCGGACACCACTAACAATGTCTTTTGTCTTCCAGGTGCTGGGATGCTGCCGAAGCGAAGGCCGCAGTGAACTCCGGTGTGATCACGGATGGATAAGGTTAGCGAGCGCAGCTGCGAGCGTGTTGCCCGTTTTCTAACCTTATGTCTTTATTGGCAGGTTGTCGGAGACTGGACTCTTGTGGCTGAATGCTGGTGAGTAGATGTTCCTGTGCCTTTTCTTCATCCACAGGTTGCTGCTCAAGAAGCTGAGGGTGTGTCTGGACCTGGAATGCAGGAGCCGACTCAGTGAGCGTCCTGCTGCGGTTGCAGAATAACGCAAAGCACGTGAATTCTATCGGGCGTGGTTTAAATAGTGGAGAAGTGCTTTGGTGCGTATTCTTCCTCCAGCCTCACCCAGGTAAGAAAAGAGTTCCAGTGTCAGAGGATTAGCATCAGCCCCACCCAGGTAAGAAAAGAGTTCCTGTAACAGAGGATTGGTCCCTCCCAGCCAGTGGCTGGGACTTCACCCAGCTTGGATTGTTCTAGGTGAGTATGCAGCATGGTCTGCCACAGGTAAGTCCACCCAAACACTACTGCACACTTGGTGCCGGGACTGTGGTACCTTATGAGCCTGGCGCCAGAGGCGCCAGGACATGGTCCAAAGGGCCCCTGTAGGGGTCTGCTGGAACCGGGGGTGTGGATGATGAGCCTGCTTCCGTGGACGCTGGGCCAGTCTTGGCTCCTCGGGAGTAGCGCTCATGACAGCACCCCCCCTCAAGGCCCCTCCCAAACTTGTCCTCTCCGGGGGTTTTGGTTTATCGGGAAAGGTTCGGTGGAATTTCCTGACTAGACGAGGAGCATGGACGTAGTCATAGGGTTCCCAGGATCTTTCCTGGGGTCCGTAGCCTTTCCAGTCGATTAGGTAGAATAGTTTTGATTTGATGATCTTGGAGTCCAAAATGTTTTTAACTTCAAATTCGGGCTCTCCATTCACCTGAATGGGTTCTGGAGGTCTGGTCAGTCTGGTTCCAGGTTGCATGGGTTTCAAAAGAGATACGTGAAACACAGGATGTATTGTCATATGGGTTGGCAAATCTAATTTAACGGCCACTGGATTAATTATGACTGTAATTGAATATGGTCCCAGGTATTTGGGGTTGAAGGTGCGAGGTCCTTTTAGCGATAAATGTTTGGTCAACAACCAGACTTGATCCCCATCCTGGTATAGAGGGGCATCGCTTCGGTGTTGGTCTGCTCCTTTTTTGTACCTTTCTTTAGCTTGTTGTAGATGTGCAGTCACTTCCTTGAAAGCTTGGGTAATAACAGAGTGCAACTGATCTACGGCGGGTGTTCCAAGATCTTGAGGTGGGTCGAGGTTGGAGGTTCGAGGATGAATTCCATACAAGATGTAGAAGGGACTCTTCCCGATTCCCGAATGAACTGAATTGTTGTATGCATATTCAGCTATCCAAAGGATGTCCTTCCAGTTGCTTTCAGACTGTTGTAGCATGCATCGTAAATATTGTTCGAGAGTCTGGTTTGTTCTCTCGGTTTGCCCGTCGGTCTGGGGGTGATGGCTGGTTGAAAGTCTTACATCGATTTGAGCTGACCGACAACAACTACGCCAAAAGTGAGAAATAAACTGGCTTCCTCTATCAGAGATTAGTGCCGACGGGAAGCCGTGTAACCGGACAATGTTTTCAAGGAATTCTCTGGCTAGTACTGAAGCTGAAGGTAAGCCTTTTAGCGGAATGAAGTGGGCCATTTTAGAAAACAAATCCACAATAACGAGAATAGTGTTGTACCCGGAACAAGAGGGTAAGTCTGTGATGAAGTCCATGGAAAGGGTATGCCAGGGACACGGTGGAATGTCTAATGGTTGCAGAAGACCAGCCGGCCTTTTCTTTTGACCTTTGGTTTGAGCGCACACACCACAGGACATCACAAATTCTTTTATGTCTTTTCTCCATGAAGGCCACCAGAAGTGTCTCTTCACTTTTTCTGTGGTTTTGGCGATACCAGGGTGACCCTCCATTAATGAATCATGATAACAGGAGATTACCTGTTTTTGTAAATCGGCGTGTGGTAGGAATAATCATCCTTGGAAATAAGGCAAGTCATTGTTTACGGTGAAGTTCTCTCCTCTTTGTAACCAGCTCTGTAAGTCTGATGGGGTCACAAGTTGTTTAGTTTTTGCCTCAATATCCTTGATGGATTGCGAAGAAATCAGACCCAAGATCCTTTGTTCAGGAATTATTGGTACGGGTTCGGGATTGACAACGTTATCTCCTATTCCAATTCAGGAAAGAGCATCCGCTTTGCCGTTCTTGTTGCCCGGGCGGTAAGTGATCACGAAGTCAAATTCAGCAAAGAATAGAGCCCAGCGAAGCTGTCTGGAGGATTGAGCTTTGGCGGTTTTCAGATACTGTAGATTTCGATGATCGGTGATCACCGTAACGGTGTGTTTGGCCCCGAGGAGATAATGCTGCCAGGCCTTAAAGGCGGATTTAATAGCTAAAAGCTCTTTGTCCGTGATGGTGTAATTAATCTCAGGCGCCGAGAACTTTCGAGACCAAAATGCCACAGGATGCAGTTGGTTAGTCTCTGGATCCCTTTGTGATAGAACTGCTCCCATTGCTAAGCTGGAGGCGTCGGTTTCAACGATGTAAGGGAGATCCGGGCGTGGGTGTTTCAGTATTGGCGCCGAGGTGAACTTGGCCTTTAGCTCTTGGAAGGCTTGTTCAGCTTCTGCAGACCATTCAAAGCGCTTATTTTTTCTTAAAGGGATGTGATGGGTTGTACCACTCGTGAAAACTCTTGAATAAATCTGTGGTAAAAATTGGCAAAGCCTAGCATGCTTTGAACGCCTTTCACTGAAGTAGGAGATGGCCATTTGAGGATTGGGTCAACTTTTCTCGAGTCCATGTGGACTCCTTTGGGTGCCAGAATAAATCCCAGAAATTCGACCTCGGTGACATGAAAGGAACATTTCTCGAGCTTGGCAAAGAGTTTATGTTGGCGAAGTTTTTCAAGGACCGCCCTAACATGATTTCGATGATCAGCTTCCGAAGATGAGTACACAAGAATGTCGTCTATGTAGACGACAACACAGATATCAATGAACTCTCTGAGGACGTCATTCATGAAATATTGGAAGGCGGCTGGCGCATTGCATAGTCCGAAGGGCATCACTTGGTATTCAAATAGCCCATACTTAGTGCGAAATGCTGTCTTCCATTCATCACCTTCCTTGATCCGTACCAAATGATAAGCTCCCCGGAGATCAAGCTTGGTATAAATACAGGCGTTTTTCACCTGGTCGAGGAGTTCCGGGATCAGAGGTAA
The DNA here is from genome assembly GCF_040938575.1 of Ambystoma mexicanum. NCBI lineage: Eukaryota > Metazoa > Chordata > Amphibia > Caudata > Ambystomatidae > Ambystoma > Ambystoma mexicanum. The sequence continues at coordinate 995,806,303 of NC_090932.1, read as the reverse complement.
GGGGTATCTGTTTTTTACTGTTATCTGATTCAGAGCACGGTAATCAATACAGGTTCTGAGGTCACCTTCTTTTTTTGGTACGAAGAACAGAGCCGAGGATGCAGGAGACTTTGACGGACGGATAAAGCCATTGGCCAGATACTGGTCTAAATACTGTCGCAGATGAAGGTTCTCTGGCTCGGTGAGGGCGTAAATCCTACTGCAAGGGGGAGTTGCACCGGGTAGCAGATCTATCTGACAATCGTATGATCTGAGAGGTGGCAAGGTGTTAGCCTGTTCTTTTTGAAAAACATCTTGGAACTCTCGATACTCTTGAGGTAATTGTGGACCGTCAGTCGTTGCTGACGCTAGGCCAATGCTGGGTCGTGGATAGCAGGTTGGTGCACACTCAGGGAACATTATCGTCTTTGCTCGCCAATCAATCTGAGGGTTGTGTTTCTCCAACCAAGGGATTCCTAGGATTACTTGGAATTGAGGAGCCTTGATCACGTCGAACACACTTACCTCCCGATGCCCGTCTTGGCCTAGTAACGTCACTTCAGCAGTGGTATGGGTTACCGGTCCGGAGGCGATTTCGGTCCCATCCACCGTGGTAATGACATCTTTAACAGCCTTTGGACAAAGAGGTAGGTTCATCCTGGAAGCCAATTCGCGGTCCACGTAATTTCCTATTGCTCCACTATCAATGTATGCCTTAATAGCATGCAAACGTTCTGGTTGCTTTGGGTTTACGAGGACCATAGGCATTATGAAGTGCGAGGTCAAAGAACTGGTTTTTAAGCTTGGCAAGCAGACCTCTACACTTGTCGGGCGAGGTCGTTTCCCGGCTCAGGCTTTTCAGAGTTCTTGTCAGAAGCTCCTACTGTCTTCTTAGGTGGTTTTACCAGGCAATCTCGAAGAAAATGTCCAGAGTTTCCACAATAGAGGCACAATTGCATTTGTCGTCTTCTGTCATGCTCTTTCTGGGTTAAGGGACCCTTTACGGCCCCAATCTGCATAGGTTCAACGGTGTCGACCCCTTTGGCATTGCTTTGTGTTTTCGTGAATACTCGGGTTTCAAACCTGGATCGGTCCGCCTTTCTGTTTTGGAGCCTATGATCCAATTGGACCACCAAATCAATATATTCCGAACAGTCCTGAGGAGGATTCACGACCTGGGCAACGACATCTTTAAGTTCACCATGCAGACCTCTGTGAAATAGCGTGATCCTTTTATCCTCGGGCCATCTAGTTTCCACGATTAACCTATTAAAAGATACAATGTAGGCTAAGAGGTCCTCGTTGCCCTGTCACAGGGAGAGGAGTTTGTTGTCCAGGGCCTTCCCTTGGGAATGTCTTGCAAAAAGTCTCTCCATACTCGTCTGGAAGGCTGAGAAGTTCTGAAGAATTGGGTCATCCTGTGTAACCAGAGGGATCGACCAATCAGCGGTGCTGCCACTAAGATACGAAAGTACAAAGGCTACCTTGGTCTGGTCAGTTGGAAAGGCTGCGGGTCTACAAAGAAAGTGCAGTCGGCATTGATTTATAAACAATGCAAATCTTTTAGGGTCACCAGAAAAGCGTTCAGGTGGTGCCAATGGCACATTTCCAGGTAGGTTGATTTGAACGGGATGGGTTGAAGTAACTGGGGTATAATTCCCCCCTGAGTTAGGTAGAGGAGTTTGCCCCGCTTGACTCTGTAATAACTGTCTGGCGAGATCGCCAGTTCGTTCTTTTGACATTATCAATTCCCTCTTAAGGGCATTCGTTTCCTGGCGAGCAGCATGGACTTCAGCTCTTAATTCCCCCAACAATGTGGGCCAATTGGTCTGTGTCGGAAGTTTCCTTAGCGCCTGGGTAGGAGATTATGGGTAGGCTTTGCATTCTGTAATGCTCACCTGATTCCCACGGAGGCGCTGACCCAAACTGGACTGCTACAGTTGCTTCTATGATTATGATGAGGCGTAGAACTCGGAAGACGCTCTGGGCAGGACCTCCGAATATTGACTATCTGGCTTGTAAGGTGAGTTTTCTGCAGGTGGAAGAAAAAGGGGTAATTACAAGCTGGTTGGATAAGTTCTCCCACCAATCTTCTGCTTTTCCCACTTCTTGGTTCTCGACTGGTCTCCACGAACGAAAGGGCTTTGGTGCGTATTCTTCCTCCAGCCTCACCCAGGTAAGAAAAGAGTTCCAGTTCCAGTGTCAGAGGATTAGCATCAGCCCCACCCAGGTAAGAAAAGAGTTCCTGTAAGAGAGGATTGGTCCCTCCCAGCTAGTGGCTGGGACTTCATCCAGCTTGGATTGTTCTAGGTGAGTATGCAGCATGGTCTGCCACAGGTAAGTCCACCCAATCACTACTGCACACTTTAAGAATATGAGCCCGGCGCCCATGGCGCCGGGACTGTGGTTCCTTATGAGCCTGGCGCCAGAGGCGCCAGGACATGGTACAAAGGGCCCCTGTAGGGGTCTGCTGGAACCAGGGGTGTGGATGATGAGCCTGCTTCCGGGGACGCTGGGCCAGTCTTGGCTCCTCAGGAGTAGCGCTCATGACACAGAATATGTTTTAAGATCTTGTATTAGACCATCTTCAAATAAATTGCAGATGCCAACAGAGGGATCTTACTTGTGCCATATATAAATTGTCTCATTGTTTTTTTTATCAAATTAAGATGAAACCGTAGTAACTCTTGTTGTCAAGATGGAATGGTAAAATATTTTAGTGTATGGGAGTACATATGTAGAAGATTTTTCACATAGGGGAAACATTCTAACACTTTTCAGACTAGTTAAATATAGTCTGGTTTAGATCCAATCATACCTCATTAGTAAATGCTTGGCTTTATTTGGATTTTCTATTAAGATCTGTTGTGTGCACTCACATTGTGCAAGTATTCTTTTAGCATCTGTGTGCAGATTGAATAAAAAGAAATAAGCCTATGTTAGGAAGATAGTGGATGTCTAGATAGAATGATTGTTCAGGAGGGACAAGGATTAGTCTGTAAACTGCTAATACTTTCCAATAGTAATGGGCATAGAGTGAATATAATCCAAGGTCATAGCTTAGACAAGAAACTGACAATGACTGTGGCAGAGTTAATGTTTGCCTCCACAGTCGGGCTTCTAGTCGATTCCAATTAACCTTACATGCACAGGGGGTGCATTGCATTCCATAAAGAAGTAACTGAATAATTTTGCTCTTATACAACTTTATTAGTGGCATTAATGAAAATCGACAGTACAAGCTTTGCAACTTTTTTATTTGGCACTTACTTTGATGTTTTTATGTGCTAAGTCAGATGCTAAGGCTTGCAGCAATGTGTTAGCTCTTAGGGTGAAGCCTAAATAGTTTACCTTTTTGACTACTTGAATTTTTTGTTTGTCAATTCTCCACAAGGATTTTATGTTTGCATTTAGTGGAGATGCATCGATGATGATACTGGATTTAGTGGGATTAATACTCAAATCATTGATCTTAGCATACGCTTCTAGTGCCGAGATAAGCTGAGCGAGCCCTAGGGGGGTGTGGTCTATGAGGTCTATATCATCAGCGTAATTTAAAATTATTGTGATGAAAGTTGAAAAATGAATATGCATATGTGCATGTATAGCAGCACTGTTTCACTGTTTCATAAAATAAAGGAAAATCAGATAAAATATATCTTTAGACCATTTTAAAGTGGAATTTAGAGCCTGCCGGTTTAATATGTTGGCAGCACGTGCCTACATTCCAGCGTTCACCGGTCCAATCTATAGGTGCTTATTAAGTCTTTCTTTTTTCCTTTGCCTTCTCTCACGTCCAATTAAATTCACCCATTAAATACTCAAACTACAAGTCCAAGAATGCAAAGAAAAAACATGCCATAACTCCAAGATTCAAAACTGTAACATGTATATCAAATAAACATATACAATATTGTGCTTTTCAAAATAATTTTACGCATTTTTAAGAAAGTTCAAAAATTCAAATCTGCATTTACAGGAGCACTGTGTCACTTTTTATTAAACAAAAGTAGAAGCAGATTAAAAAAAACATGTGTACACCATTTCAAATTGACACTCAGTCTATGCAAGTTCAATATGTTGACAGTACCTGTATAATTCCTAACATAACCCATTCCGATCGTCAGCTGCTTTTGCAGTCCTACTATTTTCTATACATTCAGTGACTTGTACTCCAACTTTCACAATGGAAAAGTGAAACTACAAGTCGACGAGCGCAAACAAAATATCGAGGACTACATATACTCCTACAGATTTGAATGCATCATGTTGGCAAGTAAGCGTATACTCCTGACATGTTAAACTTCCACACACCAACTGCCATTTAAAAGTGTACTACAAATCTTTTCCATCAACTTTTCTTCTCTTTTACAAAACATTACAGAGCTTCCACAAATGCACATACGCATTTCTTAACTTTCATGAAAATGCCAATAAAAGCAACCTTTTTCAAGCCTCCACCAATTTTATTAATTGTTTTTCCCCACCACTCCTCATTCCTTCCTAAATATAAACCTAGCTTACTAAAATTACTTTGCCATTACCACATATCCCCACTAACATTCTTTTACAATTACACAAAAGAAGCACATTACCAAACAAAACAACAAAAAAATGAATACCCTTCGCATCCAACAAAGTAAGCACATTAATGTGCCAAGTATATGTATGTAATGACAGCAGCACAGTTCCACTATATATCACCCCAGACTACTCTTTTCAAACCAACATTTATTTCACTCTATCCCATTATATTCCACCATTCACACTCTTACAATTCCCACCTACCCACCACCACTGCAACACCAACTCTGTTGCTCAAAACAGCACAATCGCCATACAGACTCTTTTACACCACCACTCCCTTACTCATTAACTCAACACCATCACAACTCTGCAGACTCTTACTCTCATTACCTTCCCAGCCACAGCTAATATACCACCTCATAATAAAACAGCACTCTATTCATCTCTACAATCATACTCACTCACCCATGCACCACACATGCCTATAAACTGCAACAACTTTCCAACGCAAACATTCTCTTTTCCCAACAGACACAACAAAATGCCTATTAAAAAGCAACTCTGTAGAAAAGAAATAAAACATAGAGCAGATAAGAAGAATGATACACCATATAGTCATCCTCGTCTAAAAGAATTTATATAAAACATTAAAACAAAAGGGCTAGCAACTTCACTCAACAAAAAATAACAGCCACGACAAAAAAAGATAAGGCTTCTCTTGCAAAAACTCAAAGTAAAATAATACGTACAAAGAAAAGCAGACATGCTAACGACCTAACTCTTTACCTACCAGTGTTAGCGTAGTTACCGTAAAGCAATCGACATTTACAGAAAATATTTCATCGTAGGGTTCTTCACAATCTTATAAAAAACAGCTGAAAAGACACGATCTACCCTTGAAAATTGTTTGTATAGATTTGAAACAAAATGAAACCACTAACTAAATTAGTCAATAATATACAAAAACTACTTCTAAACAGGTTCATTAGTGGTGAATTAGCGAATCACACATGGCCAACATGATCATTGTGTTCCAAAGTGGTATTGTTAAATATCTTCATTAACTGATTAAATTCATCCATAAAAATGCTCAATTTTCTCAATGTTGTAATTTATTCTAGATGAAATAATATGCAACAGCAGCTTCGACTGGTGGTCGTTCTCAAGGCTACCATTTCAGACATAAATGTTCAGTAAATTACATTATCCCAAAAGTCGTATCATGTACGTGTAGCCAAAGTATGATTAGATAAAAGAAACATGATATGATTATATACCATGTAAATGTATGTCCAATAGGGTTGGTACAAACATACAAAAGACAGAAAAACATGGGACAAAGGTTCATACATAATGCTTTTAGAAAATGGAGCATTGTACATTACTTCATAGTTAGTTATGTAGTGCTACAGTAACATTATTTTTAGCCCAATATTGTGCCTTTGCAATACATATTAGTTTGATGATGATTGTCATTCCATGACCAACCATACAAACATCCCATTCTGGGCATTTCTCAAATGGCTGTAAAATAGCCTCAATTGTGCAATTCCCCTAAAAAAATGTTGGGTCTGGTGAGAATCAGCAGTAAAGGTATGCTGACAGAGTGCAGTGTCAGAAACACTTCCAGTGCAGTATCATGCAGTGTTGCTATCATGAGTTGTTAATAGTGTTCATGCTGTAACGTGGTGAGAAGAATTGCATGGAGATACATGATCAGCATGTTGACTTACCTAGGGTTGATGAGATCAAGTTTCTGTGCATCACAAAATACATGACAGTAAAATTGGGTTTATAAGTGAGTATACATTTGTAACTGGAAAAAAGGTGACTATAAAGGCACTTATTATGCTAAGTTGACTTCCCCTTTGCTGTTTTTAAAGTTCCTCAAAAATAAGTAGGTGTACGTTATCATCTAATGACCTGCAAGTTATCTTCTTATTATGTCTCTGAGGTAGTATGGTTCCCTTATATAGACCTACAAGAAAAACGGACTAGTTGAGCCCTGTGAGTGACATAAGTATATCTGGTCTCCTGGAGCTATTGTCCCTATAAGACAGGGACATCATAGTTAAAAAGTGCAAACATTAAATGGTATGTAACTACATATCACTTTAATGGTACTGCTACGATTATTGAACGTGCCCCGATTAAAAAACCTGCTTTTAGCAATGCGCGTGATTTTAAATGAAAAATGAAATATAAATGCATAGGATTTCGTGTGTTAACAGTTCCTGATAGCGATTTGTCTTACCTCAATAGTTGTGATATTCTGTCATGCAGTTAGGTCCTGGTGCCTCGCAAAGTTGCCTCGCACGCAGGTGCCATGTTAATCCTTGTTGTTATAGCCAGTATACGATGACGTAATATGTCCACTGTAGTCCTGAATTAATGGCAGGTTTCTTGGCGATTGCCTGTTACAATGCTGATGGTCTTAGATGTATGTGGTTGGTTGCTTGGCAATTGCCTCTGAAATGCTAGTGTTCTAACATGCATGTTGTTGTATAATTAGAAAGAATATATGAATGAAGTGCCTTATAAAGAATAGTAAAGAATAAGCCTGGGTGACACGCTTTACCAGTCCTCATTATATTTTGTAGCATGATTCATGTATGTTGTTTATAGTAAAGTGGTGAAAATAATTGTGACGACAAACGCATGTATCCACTGTCCCTCAGTGTGGCAAGCAGAGGGCTGCAGAATAGTAGCCTTGTGATCTCTCTAAACATGTCCAACAAATCGACTAAATGAATCTGTGCAATACTTGAAATTTTTTGTCATCTACCCAGATGGGTATTTTGTTTTGCCTCATGTACATCTCCCAATGATAAATAATTATATTGTCTTGTATGGTATTCAGTATATATCATCAAGAAACAGACAGTACTTGAATGTGTTGTCAGCCAACTGCTAGGAGGCTGTAATAGTACAGAGAGTACTAGGATCAAAACTATACTAAAATTAGCACAGAACAATTATAAGACATACTAGAACCCTGGGTGAGTGAATATATTGCTTTTATGAACATAGTTTGCTTTGCAAACTTGATTTACATATAGCATACTGTAATTTAATAATATTATGACGTTTGGCAATCACATGACAAAAAACATAAATTGCATACGCACTTCGATTCCATTTGTCTCAGTTTGAGTTTGTGGTCTCCCCCTCCGTTGCCATGTTTGGCCTTCATTAACCCTATGAATTCAATATATTTCTTATTATGCATTTGGCGGTGTGTCTGCCATTGTATGGCCAATGCTAATTAGAAAGCCTGGCTATTGCGACTGGCCAGGTGTTCTTTAATTCTGATTCTCATTTGGCTTATCGTACTGCCTATATATAGTTCTTGCATGCACAGATTACAGCATATATAATTTAAGTGGATTTACAATTGCTGAAATCGTTGATAACAAGTTCCAAACCATCTGGTGCGTGATAATGTCATAATTTGCAGGTACCGCATTGGTGGAAACCGGTCAGTCCTCAACCAATCGCTGCCACTGCTAGTGGCGCGGTTGCTTATGTCAAGGAAAGATGGGCACAGTTTATTCCTAATGGTTGGTGCTCGTGTGAACACAAACCTTGCTTTACTTGATAAGAATTGCTTCAGATCTGAATCCATATTCAATAAGTGACAGTGTTTGTGCACCGTTTTATAAAGGTCATATGTATCTTTAGAATGTTGTGTGGGGATATCTAATGTGTTGTTGCAATTCTTGTCTTCATCAGAGTTGTGCTTTAACATTACATCTCTAGCTAAGGTTTTCATCCTGTCTAGCAATCATTTTTATGTGGCTGGTGGATAGCCCCTCTCTTTAAATCTTTCACTTAGTAGTCAACATTCTTTTTCAAAGTGTTCTCTTGTGCTGCAGTTACACCGTGCCCGATAGAATTCCTCTGATTGGATGTTGTTCACAGTGGACCTCCTATTGAAGCTTTCTGCGTGTAGTTTAGAATTAACTTCTGTTGGCTTGCAAAATGTTGTCTCAATACCACTCTGATCTATGTAAATATGCAAATCAAGAAAATCTATATTACTTTCAATGCAATAGCCTGTCAGTGCAATACCAAAGGTGTTATCGTTTAAATAATGTAGATATCTTTTGATGCCCTGTTGGATGCCATGACAAATAATGAAAATATCATCAATATAATGCTTCCACAGGATCACATTATCTATGAAATAATTATTGAGCAAAGCATGTGTTTGTTCGTACTGTGCCAAGAACAAGTTAGCCAAAGAAGGAGCATATGTTGCCCCATTATTACCCCCTTGGTTTGTACATATTAACACTTGTTAAAGAGAAAAAAATTATGCAAAGTGAGAAATTCAAGAAAGCTTTCGGTATATCAATGTGTTTGTAATGGGAAGCTAAAAAATCTCAATAGGTGTATTCAAAGGCTCGGATGGCTAATTTGTGATTGATTGCCGAGCATAGTGCTGTTACATCCATAGTACAAAGTAAATAGCCATCCTGCCATTGTATCTCACACAAGAGATGGAGACATTTTGTGCGGTCCCTAATATTGGATGATAGCTTCTCCACATGTCCCTTGATGGCATTATCAATATATTGTGATAATCCATAGGTTGCCTAGCCTATCCCACTCATAATGGGTCTAACCTCTGACAGTGTTACATATGGCTTGCATACCTTAGGTAAAAAATATAAAAAATATATTGTGGGCATCGTTGACACTGTAACATTGAGAACAAGTTTCTCTTCATCCATTTAACATAGTTTGTAATTCTTCAACATTTGTTTTCTTCCAATTGTTAGGCAAGATCTATAGCATCCTTGAGACTCTAGATCATTTTTAGCCATCTGTAAGTAATCCTTTGTATTCATTATCACTATGTTCCCACCCTTGTCTTCTTCTTTTATGACAATGTTATAGTCTTGGGCCAGGATATCAAGAGATTATTGTTCATTCCTGCTGTGGTTGTACTTTGTCTTAGTTTTCATATTAGCTTTCATGTCCGAATATTGGTACATTTAATTGGTGACTACCTGATGGAAGGTTTCAATTTGGTTCTCACTTGTCGATTGTGGGGTGAATTTGAATTTGGGTTTCAATTCTTGTAGCCGCAGGTCGCTCGCACTCTCCCCCAGCTCTGTGTATATGTCCTCTCCCTGATGGTGAAACTCTGGTTGTATAGACATAAGGAAGTGTAAATTCTCTATGTCCCCATAGTTAGGTAACTCAAAGGTTCTGGTCTAGGTGCTGGAATGTATGTTTTAACTTAAGTGGCAAAATGTTTTTTCAGTTTTAGTTTTCTAAGAAATTTGAAAACATTAATTTGGAAATGAGTGAGATATACAGCTATGGTAAGAGCAAATGAAAGGCCATTGTTCAATAGTCTCCTCATGTTTGCTTAGTCGTAGCTCAGTAAGTTAATCACCAGATTAATGCCCATCATTTTCCTGTTTCCTTAAGCTGGTTCTTGTTAGCCTGTCTGTGTGTCCTATGTCTTCCCCTGAATGTCCTCCTGCCCCACCCCTCGCCCCTTGTGATGTGTTCCATGTCATAGCATTCTGGAACAATGAGTCTAGGAATCTGACTTGTTTTGTGCCACTTGGCGTACCCTTTCTGTATCTCTGGATTTGTTCTAGAAAATCCTTGTTTTGTCCACTTGTACTTCGGAGATGATTGCGACTACTGCAAGGACTTGGTATACACCTTTCAGCCAAAATGTGATGAAGTGCATCAAACATCGAGGGAAAGCACACCAAATACTTCAACGGGCAGCTCAGATATAGAATCAGAAGAAGAAACCACAAGCCTTTCTGATGCCAGTACCTTAGGCACCATGACAGTTACAATCAGACAAAACAAGGGTTGTTTAGACAACCACCCAGAATGGGGATGTTTGTATGGTGCGCCATGGAATGACGATCATGATGACAATCATCATCAAACTGATATGTATTGCAAATACACAATACTGGGCTAAGAATAATGTCACAGTAGCACTACACAACTAACAATGGAGTAATGTACAATGCTCTGTTTTCTAAAAGCATTATGTCTGAAAATGTTCTCATGTTTTTCTGTCTTTTGTTTGTTTTTACCAACTCTGATGGACATACATTTATGTGGTATGTAAACATAACATGTTTCTTTTATCTAATCATAATTTGGCTACACCTACATGATATGATTTTTGTGATAATGTAGTTTCCTCAAAATTTATGTCTGGAATGGCAGCCTTGAGAACAGCGAATGGTCGAAACAAGTGTCAGCTGCATGCTGTTACATATTATTTGATGTTGAATAATTTATGACGCTGTGAACATTGAGCATTTCTGCAGATGAATTTAATCATTTAATGAAGATATTTAACAAAACCACTTTGGAAAACAATGATCAAGTTGGCACTGCAGAATTCGCTTATTCACCACTAATTAACTTGTACTTCCCTATGGTATCTTTGCATGTAGCCTCCAGGTATTAGTGACAATTCTGGCAAGAACACATTTATTTATAACTTACTTCAGAAAGCCAGTGTGCATCCACCAGCGTTTCCATCCTACACAGTTCTTTAACACTACTTCTAAACATGAGCAGTGTCAATATACAAATCTTTTCAAACTTCTGTAATGGTGAATGGATTCACACAGGCAGCACAGAACCATCATGTCAATGAAGAAGCTTATAAACAAGAACACCAAAAATCAATTGCCGTAGACAATAATGGTTTAGTGTACATAATGCTGGAACACACCATTATTGCAAAATAAACCCTTATAGAAAAAAAGTGCCCAACAATCTTTGAACCAAATACTCCTTTCACCCAAATAAACCGTCCAGTGTACAAATGGATATTCAGCTCAATGATTAATTTACGCCAACAATCCTTTAAATCTTTACGATAATTCCTTAGTCACTATGTGATACTAAAAGACAAAAGTAAAATGAAAACTTCACAAATCATAGACTCTTGTTCTGTGCGCAGTCACACTTGTCTGCGAGGAAATTCAGTAGCCTGCATTTTATGAATTGCTTGCAAAATCACTTTCCACCACATCAAAATCTTAGTGACACACCATCCTACTGTTCAGAATCTTGTGCATCGACTATACTATGCAAAGAGTCAGGCACTAGAACTGCAAATTTTAAATATTCTCCTACATGGAACAGCCAAAGAACTGCTTCAAGAAATAGAGCACATCCAATGTAAATATTTTGGAATGGAAGTTGACATAGAGAATTCTGAACCTTCAGAACACATTGCCAAAAACCTCATGAACACCAATGTCCTAATAACAACATACAAAAACGAAATAGGTACGTTTCAAAACACATCTGCTGAAATACTAGACAAATATGTGTCTGTTTGTGATGCTGGAAATGCATTGGAGGGACAGGGCCTCCATGACCTTGTCCTGTACTCTCTTATCATGTGTGTTCTGTGTTGTTTTCTACACAGGAGTCCATGTGGGACTCCTAGCAATGCAGCTCTTCCTCTTTTTGTTAGTGGTGAACAGAGACCCTCGGGATACCCTTATGGCACTCATGGGTGGAGGTACAACCCTGTACGTCTAGTGCATGTACAGAGCAGGGTATGGGCTGGTGGCAGCTCCATGCTGAATTTGACAGGTGCTCTGGGTATCCACCATTTTGTGATATCCAGGCTCTGCCTTAGAAATCAGTGGCTTCCTCATAGAAGACAAGATGGCCCCTGCAGGCTCTTGGCTTCTACTACCTCTTACCTTGTTTTCCAAAGGTCCTGGGAAGCCCTGACTCTGTCGCTTCCCCTGACTGGCTGTTGGGTGGAAGAACCATATATGGTATTGTAGGGAAGTCCAGGCCAGACTGGCTGGAGCCTTCCCAGTGACTATATGTTGTGAGTACACCCTTGGGGTTGGGACCTGGGTGAATGGAGTGTGTGACCAATATGCACTTCATGTTATATGTGTCTGGTATCTGTGTGTGACACAAAGCATGAGACAGCCCTGTCTGAAAGTGACATGAATGCAGTGTGGTGTGCTGAAAGGCTGGGGGCTTACCCCGATCCACATTCCAGGGAAAAGTAAAAGTAAAGAATTATACAAGAGAAACAGAAGATTGTTCAGGAATTTGGAGTTGTGTCTAGAAACATCTGAGGATCCTCAAAGGTCCAATAAGGTTAGTGTGGGCCTACAATCAGAGGATCTAACGGAACTCACTAAGAGTAGCTCCCATATTTTTAAGAAAGTATATGAAACAGTCTGAGGATTCAAAAGTTCAGAAAGTTAACCAAGGAGCGAGTCTGGATAAAGAAAAAGTCATTATACCTGATCAATATGATCAAAGACAGGTTTTGGAGATTGGCCAAGGAACTTTACAGTCTGTGGTAGCCTCACAGCCCATACCTTTGAACTCAAAGGAAGACCCACAAGAAGAGATTGACATACAACAAATGGGACAAGATGCAATGGAGAAATCTTTGAATCCATTTGCAATTCCAAAACTATGGCTCAAATGGTCTAATCTTACCAAGGGGCAGGGAAGGCTAGATAGAGGTTGTATTATGACCCTAACCAAACAAATTTCAGACTTCTACCTTTATTCAACGCAGGACATTGATCCCGTCAGTTTTCCGTATTATCAAGGAACATGGGTGGTGGAGGTGGTGATGAAATCTCAATGGGGTGCTAAAGCCATAATGAATGCAGCAACAGACCTTAGTAAAGTGAGTATAGAGGTCTGGCCAACACTGCCAATATTGGAGGGCGAGCACGTCCCATGTCAGGTTCCAACTCTAGCTCTACCTAGGACAGTGGCACCTACTAAATATGGGCACCTACAAAGGGGAAACAAACCCACTGAGGAAAATAAACGGGGAACGAGCAGGTGTTAAACCAAAAAAAGAAGATCTGGGTCCTCCTTCCGGGTATCATCACAGAGGTCTTTCAGAAGCTATCTGTGGCTGATGACTTCCTCTAGTGATGCAATGTTTAGGGGTGGTCAGTTGGAATATGCAGGGCTCAAATTCATTTAGGGAGCGGAGTATAAAATCTTACATTTTTGAGAATCATGATGTCGTCCTATTGCAGGATACATGGCTCAATTATATCTTGATGGCTTTATGTCATTTCATCATACCGGGAGAGGCATGAGCAGCCCCCACTTGAGGAGGAGAGTATAACTGTGACGCTGGGTATAAGGGTCAATACCAAGTAGGATCCCAAGGAAGGTACCCGTGGGAAAGGGGTTTTTGTGGGATTCATTGGGGCAAAGGAGGATTTGGAGATATGGGCCCAAAGGGTGGAAATGTGGGGCAGTGTTGGACCACTGGGAAGATGGGTCTTTATTCAGGAATGTAGGAGCAGGCCAGCAGCCGCATGGGACCCACACAGGCCCCCATATGCACAGGTAGGACCAGCCCCCTATCAACAGCTGTATGCCATGGCACCTCTGAATGTTCCCTAGGGTCCACCACACATGGCTCTACCCATTGAACAGCCCCATTACCCACAGATACCCACACCAGCATCCAACAGCACACCAGCTTATGCTATACATCAGGCACCACTGCTGATCCCTCAGGTGCCAAACAACAATGCGGTACACCACGGAACGGACACTAATTACCAGGGAGCCGGTGTGGTAGGGAGTAACCCATTTACATTTCAGGGATGTACACCTACACAGACTAGGACAGCCCACAGAGAGCTTTAGCATGCCAGCCCTGTCAGTCACTGCCATCCTAGAAAAGGAACCACTGGTGAGCATGGAAATAGGAAATCATTAGTTTTCATGGTAGACACTGGAGCAACAAAGTCATGTATCCGGGAGGGGAAATTCTTCTTATCATGTGAAGTAATGGACACGCAAGTGTTCTCTGGCGCAATGAAACCAGTTCCATTTACAGATAAATTACCCATTAAGGCAGGTGACAGTGAAGTACAAGTTCCATTGTTGTTTTCAGCCAAGTCCCCCCTGAATCTGTTGGGGAGGGATGTGCTAAGTAATTTGAACATGACAATATCATTCACAGAGGAAAGTGTGGTTTGTTAGACCCCAGGTATATGTTGTGTAAGGGCAATGGTCATTGTACATGCATTGGGAAGTGAGGGAGCAACACGAGGAGTACCTGTGCACCCAGACCTATTCATGTATGGGGTTTGCTCAATACAGTGCCAGGTGTGGCTGGAAGGATGTGGAGGGTACCAGCCAATGTTCTGTTTCGACCAGACCTGCCACACGACATGCAGCAGGGATGATAATCACATTAGACCTGGTGGGGGTGGTAGTTGCAGTAGGCAAAATAGTGTTGATAGGGACAAATGCTGAAGGAGGAGAGTGGCACATGGTCCTGTGTATTGACCCATCCTGACCATTGAGGGGGGTGTAATATGGGCAATTGTATGAGGATGCTGACAATGACAAGTAAGTCATATTGGAAGTATGTGTCCCATGTGAAATAATGTTTCAATATAGAAATGTCCCATGTCCTTCATTTACCCAGGACGACTTGGCACAAGTACCAGGCTGTTTATGGATGGGTAATCCTCATGATGCAGGACTGTTAAAGAGTGTGGCAGCAGTGCACATAACCCATAAACCAAGAGCAATATTACCAAGAGTAAAATGGTGCCTATTATCCATGGAGGCAGATGAGGGGATATAAGACACTATCACTGCATTACTGCACTAGGGCATTATAGTGCCCTCAGAGTCCTCATGTAACACAGCCATATACCCTGTCAAGAAATCAAAGGGGTCTAGTTGGAGGATGATTCAGGATTGATGCCCTTTAAACAGTATAGTACAAGATGAGCTCCCAGCTGTCCCAAAACAGCACCGGTCCTTTGTAACATACATACCACAGCGCCTCACTTCACTGTCATTGATCTAAAGAACACATTTCTCTGCATCCCATTGCATCCCGATCCCCAGTACCTTACTGAGTTCACCTATTGTGGGATGAGAATAAAGCATGCTCAACTCCCACAGGGGTACTGTGATTCTCCCACAAATGTTAACAGGGTACTCCACGCTGACCTAGGGAACACACAAATGCCCAGTAGCATAATTCAGTATGTTGGTAATTCGTTGGTATGCAGTGCAACTGAACAGCAATGCAGAGAGGACTCTGTCGCACTGCTGAGATAGTTAGCAGTCAAAGGGTACAAGGTGGAAAGGGCCAAAATGCAATATTGTCAAAAGGAAGTGCAATATTTAGGACAACTGATTTCTACAGAACAGGTATGTCTTGGACTTATTGACGGCCATGGAAGGGAGTGTGTGCAAGAAGATAAGGGTGTCATGTTGCACCTACAGCCCCACAATGATGCAGATTTGCACCCTGAAACACTTGTGTATGGGCACGATATGAATAAAATATGTCAGATTATGGGTAGTTATCACACATAATAGTTGCCCTACACTAGTTAAAGGCCAACATGGAGACAGAAACAGGAGTGAAAGCTGATGACTGGTTCGATGTCATGTTCCCCAGGGCCCCAACTTGGCTAGGAATAGAATTGAAGATATTGGTCCACATTGTGGTGTTCCTGCAGCTAATATTCTGCATGTGCAGATGGTTCTTCAATGTTGCACAAAGAATCTCCCAAACAGTGACTTCATGATGATTTCGAACAGGGAAGGTGGAGCTCATCCTATAAAAACACCAGTATAAACAAACAAACAGACAGTCCAAATAGACCCTATAAATCCCCAGGAACATTAATATCAACTCCACTGGACCCAGAAAACTATGTAGAGCACTGAGTCGACTTAGCTGGGGATAGTGATTTCCCATACCATGCATGTACTCCGAAAATATATGTCCAATATGGGGGACGTTTACATCCTGTGTGTACGGTATGGGTGCCCAAAGAGGATGATTATAAAAGAAGAGAAGCAGCTGTGTTAGTTTATGGAGGATTAACTAAAGGGGGTAATATTGAAATGTGCATACAGCTCCCATGCCCACCCCATTGATTCAGGCTCAGAAAAATTATTAGCACACAAGAAAGTGAATGTGTGCAGCTGTAGGGGGTGAAGAGCACAAGTGGGTACAAAAATTGTTTCTTTTATAGTAATCATAGAAGAATAGGTAGGCCCAGGTACAAGGCACATGTGTTAGTGTGTAGTAGTGAAATATAATTTCTAACAATGACAATGTAGACACAAGTCCTGGGTGTAGCATTTTGTATTCCCTGTTGGAGGTATAACAGTGCAGCACAATAAAGAGTTCAGATTATTTTCCCTTTCCCAAGCTCAAGAAGTGAAGCTCAGAATAGCGGCATTCATGCCAAACAGACACTGTTTTAATTTTATTGAGCTGTAGGCCTATGAAACCAGAATAGAATTTGAACGGCAGAACGAGGGTAGGGCTTCTCCCGTCCTGAAGGGAAAACCTACAAAAACCATCTTTGCATTCTCGAGCTGACAAAATATTTGGTCTAGATTAAGGGCACCAGTTCCCCCCAGAATAATGGACATCCTATTTGAACTGCCAGACAGCTGAAAAACAGAGCACCTAAATCCATCAAAATCAGGCCAAATATCTTGACACTCGAGAGTTAGGTGTACCGGGTGCGGGCAGCTGATAAGACAGGAGCAAGGAGCAGAACATCCCCTGATTTGTGATATGATGAGCATGAGGTGATGTAAACAAATCTAGTAATTCGACAGGGAGGCATGATTGGGATGCCTGCATGTCTGGTATCAAGAGAAGTGCACTATTATTTCAAAGGGTGAATTTGACCTCAGAGTGGTAGACTGAGCTCAAGCCAATGACCAGGTGCACACCATGTGTCTAGGCCAACCTACAGTACCAATAACAGCACAATCAAGAAAATACTGCAGAGAAACTGGAATATATTGCTAGCAGACACAGATTCCATTCCAGATGACCAACCCAGTATTGGCTTTCGAAAATATTGAAATTTGAAACAGATACTAAGTTCATCATTTTTTGACAACAATAAATATGCAAAATCAAAACAGCTCTAAACCCAAGGCACAAATCTATGGCTTCAACCACCGACTCAAGGCAATTTCAACTGTGGCCAATGTCAGATCTGTCCGTATATGATCAACGCTAAAAAAGAAATTCTCAAACCCAACAGTACTAAGACCACCATCAAACCTCATAACAATTGCAATAGCAAGTACGTTGTATACGGCATAGCATGTGCATGCCATAAAATATATATAGGGAACACGATCAGAAAAATTAAAATAAGAATAGGAGAACACTTAAGAGTTATAACCAACAAAGATACGCGATCACCTTTGGCAATACACTTTCAGGAATATCACCAACAATCAGATATCGCACAAATTAAGTGCTTTAGAAATAAAAAAATATTGACACCAGCAAGAGGAGGAAACATGGAAACACAACTATGTAAAAGAGAATCACTCTGGATGTGGACGCTAGCCACACTGGTCTGAACATTGACCAACAGTTGCATCATTTCATATGAAGCATTTTAATACACCCACTTTCATAAATGCACAATATATCTATTATGTAATGACCTATGTTTAGTTTGTTTTGTGGGACAAATACACACTGATATCACAAAATATATAATGTACAATGGGCGATGCATATCATTATAGCTATACAAGACATCAAGTGAATTTGAACCTCAACTATCTTTTGCCCACATTATGTGAATGAGAAGTGATAACTAGTGGCACAAAAGTCATCAACCAATATAGGGTTTAAATTAATCCAAATATTAGTCACAATATATTTTTTCACGCACTACTTACTTGTAAGGCAAAACAAGTGACGTCAGCATGCTCTACATGCTTGATGTTAACTTTATAAACAACGCTATACAGGGCCCATAACAATTCATATACTAGTTTACATACAATCGCTGTGTGCTTCCCAAACCAACATGGCGGAAACGTGTGATGTCAACGTGTCGTATATGTGTGATGTCAATGCGCTAAATATAAACTGTGCTTCCGCACACAAGGATTATCGGCAATCGGACCAGGAGAATAGATGCAAATCACAAAAACTGAATTCAAAAGTAAGCATGAGAAAGATGCCTTATTAACAACTGTATAGATTGACACAGCATCACAATAGGCGGCCCTTAACCTTAATATAAGGACTCGAGTAATGATTTAAGCCAAACTGCCAGCGATAATACCAGTAAAATGCAAGCAACAATTAAGTGTAAATGACTACAATAAAAGTATAGTACTGTATATCTACTTTCACACAGCCAGTTGTATACATCTATTCAGTAACATATAAGGTGGCCATTGACCTTAATATATGGATTCGAGTCACAACCCATACTAAACCGCTAGCAACAATACTAGATACATGTAAGCAACAAAGGGGGGAATAAATGACCAGAATACAAGTATAAGTAATGTATTTCTATATTCACACAGCTAAACTGACCATTTAAAGAGTACCCCTAAATATACACCAGCAGGAAAAGAAAACCAGTCCTTACAAACTCTTAAGCCTTCAATGGAAGGACAGCTAACATTCTATAACAAGACCCTTATTTGTTTATCAATCTTTGATCTCTTGCAGCAATGTAAATCACCAACTCAAATGTGAAAGAATATCATAGCTAAGAATTCGGGAAAAACTATTTTCGCTCTAGTAAGAGCAGAACATCAAGCAATTAGCCAATTTGCCAATATATCCCTTGAAGAACCATCAAAACCAAGACGGGGGAACACGTGTTGAGACGGGCAACTAGTAATCATTGGCATTGATACAAAAAAACAAAAACCATTGGGATAACACAAATGACACTCTCAGATGACAAAAGAAAAACTTCTATAATGTGTCATTATGAAGAGTTGAATGCAGACAAACACAATCAGTTACACGCTTGTATCATATGAATGCAAACAATTCAATGAACAAGTGGTATGGATTCTAGCTCAACAAGTTATACTTAATGAAACACATGACTGTAAAAGTTGTATTGTATGAATGAAATCAAGTCAATGAATGAAATCAATTCAATGAACAAAGGAATGAAAAACATGTCTGTAAAAAGTTGTAGCATATGAATGGAATAAATTCTTCGAACAAAAAATAAATACTTGCTGAGGAACAAATCACAAGCATACTAGTAGTCTTTTACTGCACATATTGGAAGAGTGCAAGCGTAAGATTAATTGGTCCTTCAACTTTGTAGCCAATGGTGTGGACAACTTCTTGGTTAACTCACAAATCCAGTAGCGGGGAACCAAGGTGTCATAATAGGGGAACCATGTGTTAGGGGTCAGGGGTAGATTAGGATGTGGGCAATCGGTCAAGGGAGTATTGCTGACTTGTAATTTGTATATAGGTAGTTGCCAATGAGGATATGGGATTACCACTCTATATTGTTTGTGTCAAGAGTGACACTTTCTTTCCTGAAAACTTTGTGCTTGCTTTGATCTAACAGAGAGCTCCATGTCAGTTTGGTTCTACGGGACCTTCTATCACCTTTTCCCTTTTTGTATACAAAATACAACTTGCTTTCCTTGCAAAGAGGTGCACCAACCCGTTTTCCTTAGAGGAGTGTTTTTTATTGTCTGGAGGTATTGCCTTACAATTTACAGTACATGTCACTGACATTTGTAAGATCACCTGACATGCAATGCACTTGTTACCACGATGCAAGTTATGCAGGCTCCAAAACAGTACATATTTACACATCACTGAGAGCTCTAAAGGTAAATTAAAAGCACCTATTCACAGTCTCCAGGGGGTGGTGAGTGAAACAAACCATACTGTCCATGTGAAATGTCTTATATAGTATGTCACACTGTCTACTATAATGCAAAGTGGGTACTCAGTGATATCTCCATCATGCTGCATAGTGCTTGTTGACAAAATGTGATGATCTCCAATTTATATACACTTAAACCCACTATATGAGCATAGGGTTGATTGTGCAGAGGTTTAAACACTCAACTTTGAAAATTAAGAAAATATATGAGAGCTACGTTCCAAACTCTCTGTTTGAGTGTCTCCTTTAATTGTGAACTGTTCTGAATAAAACATGAACTGCAATTAAAAAAACATACATACTATAGTCAGTTGAACAAAGTTTCATTTGACATCTTAACTGTATGCTGCTGTTGTTTATGTATTGATTGTTCTTGATTTTAGCAGTGATGGTTTGCTATGCTAGTGTCAGTTTGTCTTGAATGATAATAATAATAGTATTAAGAGCATTGTTGGGTAAATACTTACTGGATTCAATTTTAACACATTGCAACTTAAGCAAAAACAGGGGTCTGAATTGGGATGGAGAGAGAGAAACTGACTTGCAGATTGTGCTCTGTTGATGGTGATATTAAGACCTTGCACCATCTGTTATTGATATACCCTTCGACGCAGGTCTTGAGATTCCAACATCTCTTCTTGCTGATTTCTGACTTAAGGGTATATAATTCGGAAGCACTTTGGTTTCAGGATTTGTCTGGCAGAAGGATATTTATGAGTCTAGCAGTCTTACTGTTGGGATGGAATTTTTCAACTTTTAATATTTAAACTAAGCTTTTTTTGTGTAGATTTTTGATTGTATTTTCCATTGTGTTCTCTGGTTTTTATATGTTGTGTCTGGATTTAAATGTTGTGGAAGGTTGTAATGTTTATAAAAACCATATGCATAAAAAACTATTTAACAATGTGTTTCCTAGTAAAACTCCACCAATTTGTATATCAAATGTGGATATCAAATATTCACTAACAAACATTGTTGTTAAATGGGCATTACGGTTAAGTTGCACGACTAGAAAACCTATGAAATTCAATGGAAAGCCGTTGCTACAGGGACGTTATGCTTACAGGTAAAACCTAAAAACCCGAGAAATGTGCAGGTTATGGTACGGTATGCAACCATAACTCACACTACCACTGTGCACTGCAAGGACTACCACCCCTAACATCAAAGATGACATCACAAATGTCATTGATGACATCACTGATGACATCACATGTCTGGCTCCCTCTTTTTTGGTCACTGACATATGTAGGCCAGGTGGTTTTATTCACTGACAGTCATGAAGTAAAAAAGTTAAAGGTACTATATTTGTAGACCTTACCCTTCTCATATGTTCTTACACTACTTTCCTTAGGGTTCAGTCACATCATATGATACATATACATAGGGGAAAAAAGGAAGCCTGAAACGCAGCAATACTTTCTGAGCATGAAGGTAACTAATAAGGTTATGAACAGTTTCTGGTAATACTGCTGTTTTTTTCATACTTTCCCTGTATATGCTCATATTTGTATGCATTGTGGTCTCTTTATGTTGTATGTGTAGTAGTACAATTATGCAGTAAGTGAGGCAATGGTAGGTACCTATGTTTCACAGTACACAAAACTCTGAAACAAAAGCATTCTTCATTTTAGTATCCAACATGGGAAGATTTTGAATATTGCACCTCTATGGCGCATGCTGCAGACAATGCCAAGTGTGTGCATGTACTCGAAAGAAAACAGTAATGCAATGGTGTTTATAATAATGCATCACTTAATGAACTATTTGGCTCATGATAGTTCTTCCAATGATCTCTGATACTTTTCTGCCAACATTATAATGGCAATCCCTTATGGAGGCTGTGCATGAAAACTAAATGCACATGTGATCTCATCAGTGATGTCATCAATAACATTTGTAATGTCCCCTTTGATGTCATGGGTGGTAGTCCTTGCAGTGCACAGTGGTAGCACGAGTTATGGTTGCGTACCGTACCATAACCTGCACATTTCTGGGTTTTTAGATTTTACCTGTAACAATAACGTCCCTGTAGCAATGTTTTTCCATTGAATTTCATAGGTTTTTTAGTGGTGCAACTTAACCATAACGTCCCTTTAACAACATTTTTTGTTAGTGAATTTCATATGTTTTTATTAGGGCACTTTAACCATAACGTTTGTATATTATATTGTTTTGAGGAAAGGTGATGGGGTTTGAGTTGCATAAGTGAACCATAGCGTCTCTGTAATAATGTGTCTTTGACTAAATTGCATTCCATTTTTACAGTCAACCCTTAGTTTGTACAGATGTACTGTCCAACATACTGAAGCCGGAGCCTCTATAGTAATAGGCAGAAAGGTTGAGAACACTGCGTCCGTTTGCAGAGATTAGGTGGAGTCCAACGTGCCTAAAAAGGGAGGGGGGTCATAAAAAGTTGTAACATGCAGCAAAGACAAAAAAACATGTACAAACAGCAGCAAGTGCATGAATGAGAAGGAAAATGCTGTACCTATACAAAATCTGTATTTTTGCAACAAAGTGCACAAAGGCATTAGGTATGCAGCATAATGGAAAGCACTAACAAGAGAAGTGATGTTTGCCTTCATCAATGTTACCACACACCTGCTCCACAATCAAACAAAGAAGGAAGAGGCAGACGAGCAAATGGCAACTACCGAGAACAGAACCTCAGAGCAATGTGGTAAGTACACAAACATTTTTTTTTTAATTGCAAAGGTCCGGCAGTGTACAATAGTAGCAAAGCATGATGTTTTCTGTTTGTGCGCAGCAATGGCTTCCACGCTAGAGTGGCTGGAGGAGAATTATCCGCATGAAGAAGTGAGTGATGACGATAGGCCCATGTTACCCGCCGCACTGTGAAAAGGGAAAGAGATACTGCAAGGGCAAGCACCCTAGAATGGCTGGAGGAGAATTTTCCGCATGACCTAATGAGTGAGCCCAATAACCCATAGTTAGGGAACGCGGTGGCAAGGAGCACATAATCACAATGTAATACTGCATGTCAATTAACCACATTTGTTGTCTTTTAACAGAACATACCGGAAAGCAAAGCTGTACACCAGAAGCAGTACCTTTTCCACAGGCACATACGGCCACTAAAACTGAACTAAACGCTGGCCATATCAAAGTTGGCCACCTGGATGCCAAAATCGATCAGCTGCTCCTCCAATTTGCTGCCTTGAGAACGTTTTTAGAAGAACGTATAAGGGAGAAAATAAGATATCACTGCCCAACTTTCACATGTCCGCCTTCCCAATTTCCCAACCCTCCTTCCCCTCAAATTCAATGTCATGAAAGATGCTTTGATGAAACCTCAATCCCTTCTTCCCCTCACCAGCAGCTGTTAGACCCCAATATATGTATCTGTTTCTTGTCCCCCTTCCCATTCTAAATAGTTGCTATGAATGTGTGTTAACAAAGATTGATATGTTCATTTGTACGGATTGCGTATGTCCCTTTATTTTCGTTTAATAAGGCCATTGTAAGTGAGAAGGTTACAGCACTAATGGGGATCTTTGCAAGTGAGAAAAATGGAGGGGGCGGATGGCCGCCGCACCTGTGCAATCACAATAAAACCAAACGTAGGATGTCACTACTGGCTGCATGTTTGCATGCACACATCCTTCTGTAAATAGTGGCAGGAGCATCCGTTAATCAGTGCCACAACTGTGCACATATGTGTATCATTCTGTGATGCATGGTGAACACAACCGAATAAACATGTGATTTGGTTTTACTAGCTGGAAGCGTGCACCGACGTTCTGCAAGTATTTTTCCACATAAACATCCCACGTACTGTATCGTACTCACAGCAATGTACGTGTGCCATGTGTTTAAGTAGGCCGAGGATGGCAAACGTATCGGTAGGAGAACTATTCACGTGCCACAAAGTGTAATGTCCAATATACGTCCAGCAGACAAACTCGCAAATGGAGAACAATGGCAACATCATCATGGTAACATATCAATGGTGCTCATGGTCCCTTATTTGGCAGACTCGAGCCAGATCCATACACATCGAAATAGGACTTTTTTCTGCAATGTAAAGTGATCCTCCACTCTTCCTTCTAAATGTAGACATTGTAGGGAAAGAGTTATTGCTACTTTACAATGCCACATGCTCCACATCAGCCCTATAAAAGAGCACACCCCACAATTGCTCTGTTTGCCTTTCTTTAGAAGAGCACCGGTGCACATAGCTTGGGGCAGAAATTGCTTTCTCACCAATTGTCTGCCTGCAAACTACTTGTCCAATTAATGGCCACCAGATCTTTTGCTACTACCTCTGACTGAACCACACCCACACCACCAACACCACCTTCTAAAAGTTCTGAGCAAAGTGGACAAGCATCATAATCGGGGAGGACATCGAAAAGGAAAGAAGAGTAAAGTAGAAGGAATCCCCATTGCCTAAAGCCAGCAGCAATCCTGGGTGTGGAAACTATTTAGAATCGTTGGAAATGTGCCAAAATATTGTGCTAACTAGGTGCAGTGCAATGAGTGCAACATAGTACTCAGTTGAGGGAAACCTGGCTTGTACAGCTATGGCACCACCTCCATGCGGCGGCACCTGAAAGCGAACCACCAGGCAGATATTTGGAGGGTTGTCCGCTTCCAAGCAAGCAGTGGTTATTGTCCTCTGCAGCATCCTCCGCATCTGCTCCTCCCACCACTAGGGACACTCCAGGGGGCACTGCGTCCCTGCAAGCAAACTTGGAGGACAAACGCAGTACAATAGACCCCTACCTTTCAAAGGTCACTGTATTGTGCATATACTGCCACGCTGTACTGTGTAGTGGAGAACATTTGCGAAGTGCTTTTGAGGCTGCGGTCCAGGACCATGGCAAACACTGCCCCCTAACCAAGTAAGGTGCACGCTACATTTTCTGCTCCCCATGTACGATTTATTATCCCTGTGGTTGGTAACCTTTACCAAATATCCCTTCCACTGCTGGCTTTTCTGGCGTCTCTTATAACAACAGCAAACATGCTACACAGCCAGAATGTGGGGGGAACAAAAAGGATCTTTTCAAAGCCACCTTGCACTGTTCAAAAATAGAAGTTCAAATCAAGCATGCAGGCGGTGACGCTGCCTATAAGCGGTGCATACAAAGATGGTAACAATGAGCATTGTACGTATTTAAAAAAAAAGTGGTGACTCTAAAAGAGCCTTTTTGGTACTATTTGTATTTTGAATGTTAGGAGTGGTGAACAACCACTGGGAAAATGCATCCTACACTTGCAGGAAGTGCTGTACAGCATTTTGGATATTCCGCAGAAAGATCTCATTCCCAGCATCAGTCAGATGAACTCGATCTGAACGAAAAATGTTCCTACTACGAAACGTAATGTTTTCATAGCTCAACGAAAACATGCCAATGTTGCACAGAAAAGCGCAAACAGTCTGTTTTTGCACCGCGCTTTCTCTATTTGTGAGCCACGGAAGGAAGAATGCAGCCACATCTGTCTCTGAACAACGCAAGAAAATATTATGTGTGATTTTGGAAACATTTTCACGAGTTGCCAAAATGTCTCCTTCATTGGAAACTGCAGTGAAATTCCGGTAACATGCCCTAAACTATTCCCTCCACAATTAACAATAATAATGTCTATATGAGCAAGGGTCACCAAACTTGCACAAAAAGGACCCACATGGAACCACTGCATTCAACGTATTCCGTACCAGTGTACATCGACATTATCAAAACCAAGGTGTGCTGCTAGTGCACAATGCTGTGAGTAAACTTGTACCCAATGTATCCACGAGTCGCCCAACAGCCGTCTGCCTACAAAATGGCACACCCGTCCCCGTAGCCATGTCCATTCCTATTGGCAAACAGATGTTCTGGCACAATCTGTTGCTACACACCACACCCACAAATTCATATTGACCAATACCAACTCCTGCACAGTCCCATTTCCATTGCAGCGACCCTCACAATACCCGGATGTAGCACGTGCGCTCCCCCAAAAGGTACGGCATTTGCCAACACAGTGGCCTATGTACAGGGCTACACAAACACATTTGAGTCATAGAAAGTGGGCGTCTTCGTCCAAGTTGTGAAAAGTATTTATTTCTAATTTTGCTAAAGGGACATGTAAACAAACACCTTTTCTGTGCTCCTTGTTATGGGTTCCTCTCGGCTTGAGCTCCGTACATTATTACACGTGTGTCTGCAGCATACTTTGTAGATACGTCAGCAGATTACTAATTTCAATAGAGGAACAAAAAATTTGCTACCACTAACAAACATCACACTACAAGCACTAACGGTATCATGGGCTCAAAAGAACATCGTACCATAGAAAACAAAAGCAGACATACACGTGAATAGTTGAACCGTAGTCCCATTTCCATAGCAAGCATACTACGAAGGACGGCATTTAGCATGTGCGATTTCCCCAACTACCATGAGGGCCTCGGCCCAGTAGAGCAGGGCCAGTCCTTCTTCCCTTTCAAGTACTCTTTCAGCATCAGATTGGCTACTGTTAAAGTGTTACATACACATCGACCAATTACAACCAAGAACTGTGCATGTAATTCTATCACATCTAATGAACAATGCAAAACAGCCGTTACACATGCTTCTAAATCAAAAGCACCTCCACGAGAAAGTACGGGTCAACGATCTACTCGTTCTGCACCCACAAACATCAGCATCAGTACCCATCACCACGACCTGTAGGTATTACTATTTTTTCTACAGTATAGTGCGAACTAGGTTATACGTGCGGATACCTCCCAACTCACACGCTTTTGCAGCTTTCTCACCCACCAAGCTCCCTAAAGGCCCATAAGAATGGATGGGCTTTCACACGGCAATTACAAAATCGGGTGTTTTCACGCACCCAAGGACCATGAAAAGTTGAGAGCTGTGCGTGCGTAGTAACACTGTACCTAGGTATACATCTCCATAACATACTCAAAATGTGTTCTGTTGTGTCTCCCATCACCTAGCATTAAATTGCTCTTACAGTGGTAGTTGTTGGCAAAGGTTCCATTATCCCACAAGACGTGTTGGTAGATGAAACATTTTACTTTGTTCTGTTGTTCCATCAATTTTATAATGCTTTCCCCCATTACACCACCTCCTAGCAAATTTGTACAAATCGCACACACGACTATCAGGCAGCATTTCCGACCAAACTATGCAAAGTGCATCAATTTCAAGCATAACAACAGTTTCCACCTGTACATCATACATAACAACAGCAGTTAAGCAATAGAAAAAGTTGTTGCCACATTCTGAACAGTAACATACGGAAATGTGCTTAATCAAATGAAAACCCCAAAGCAATGCCTGCGCTCATGTACTAAGCATACATATGCAAATAACTGTATCCAAATGGACGCCCAAAAATATTTTGCTTTCCACTCTGTACATCTTTCTGCACCTTTGTCTCATCCTTCCACACTGCGCAGTACTGCATTTGTCAAGTAAATAGGCCTACACTAATACACACATGTTTTTCATAACCAGTGATACACTAAACTTCCAAGTAGCCCACCCACTCCCTTAGCAAACATGCTTATACTCCCAAATGCCCTTCATATTGTACAACTTCCATTTATAGACACACACTCCATCTTCCTGCCAAGACATCCCCCTATAGTTCTGAAGAATGTAATTTAAAATGTAAGCACTATGTCATTAGCCAACATATTTTCTTACCGTCTTCTTATACAGGAGCAGTACCCACCTGTCTCTGGAAAGCTACTGGAGTGTACACTTCAAAATACAGCCTAAAAGACACCTACTCTCTGCAAGCAACAAAGTAAGTACAATACCAGCATACTTTTGTATGTTTTACTTAACAAGTACACTAATATTCTACTGTAGCATATGGCTCTGTACCCATCTAGCAGGTTCCAACTGAACCTTACACACCACTGCACAGCCACACACTTGCTCTTAAATAGCTGCCTACCCTCCTATTCACCCACTGACGCACATTGCACACATATGCATGTGAACATTTGCACACCCACACTTCCCTTTCTTGGCCAACAGCTACTACACAATATTTAAAAAAAGGTAGCAGGCGTTCCTCTCCAGAAAGAATATGACATGATAACCTGTTCTGAGATGAGAGTTTGCAGCACACCCTTTTTGCTCACTGTACCTTTCACAGATGGGAAATATCCATTTGCACATCAGTCTTTGTCCCACCCACATGGGCAGTCCAACACCGAAATACTATGGCAATTCCATTCTGAACAAGAGTACCAACAGCAACCCCATACACGTGCCTCAGCCCTGTTGGTCTCATCAGTGAGGTGGAACCATGCCTCTCCGAGCAGAGTGAGCAGGGAGTCCACGTCTGGTTGCCCCCAGGTAACTCAGGGTGACCAACCCCAAGTTCATTACAAATATTTCAAAAAAGGGAGCAGGCACTCCTCTTCAGAAAGAACATGGCATGATAACCTGTTCTGAGATGACAGTTTGCAGCACAAGCATTTTGCTCACTGTACCTTTCACAGATGGGAAATACCATTTGCACATCAGTCTTTGTCCCGCCCACATGGGCAGTCCAGCACTGAAATGCTATGGCAATTCCCTTCTGAACAAGAGTACCAACAGCAACCCCACACACGTGCTTCAAGGTATGTTGGGCCTCATCAGTGAGGTGGAGCCGTGCCTCTCCGAGCACAGTGAGCAGTGAGTCCACATCTTGTTAGTGAGTCCACTATACAATTCACCCACTGCATTCCAAAGACACAATAGACGATGCACTAGAAACATATGAAATGCGGCAAGCCAAAGGAGCCCCAATCAGTATATGGGAAAAAAGTGTGGACGTATGAGCCTTTCCTCTACTCTTCCCCACTGGAAAACATGGAAGATATGAAGAAAGAAGCACTCAAATAACAGCATCAGAATACCGCTGTTTAAGAATGTATTCTGAAAACCCTAGATTTAGACAGAACGTGGAGTACATTTTTTACCTGTTCTTTGAAAGTGAACTAGCAACGCTATATTATGCAGTTGTGCACACATTAAAAACAGGTTCCCATTACCAAAACATGTCTTCTATCCAACTACTTCAAAACGTGCAAGAGAAGAACAAACTTTTAGAATCTAGTGTTACAAATCTCTTGGCAAACATGCGTGGTACGAAAGAGTACTGGTTCCGACGGCACGCAGATGTACATTGTATGCTAATCAACCGTGGGCCTTCCACGTGGTTTGTCACTTTAAGTTCTGCTGAGTATGCACAGGAAGAGTTGCACACTTTCCTATTGATAGCATCTATTATGTAATGACCTATGTTTAGTTTGTTTTGTGGGACAAATACACACTGATATCACAAAATATATAATGTACAATGGGCGATGCATATCATTATAGCTATACAAGACATCAAGTGAATTTGAACCTCAACTATCTTTTGCCCACATTATGTGAATGAGAAGTGATAACTAGTGGCACAAAAGTCATCAACCAATATAGGGTTTAAATTAATCCAAATATTAGTCACAATATATTTTTTCACGCACTACTTACTTGTAAGGCAAAACAAGTGATGTCAGCATGCTCTACATGCTTGATGTTAACTTTATAAACAACGCTATACAGGGCCCATAACAATTCATATACTAGTTTACATACAATCGCTGTGTGCTTCCCAAACCAACATGGCGGAAACGTGTGATGTCAACGTGTCGTATATGTGTGATGTCAATGCGCTAAATATAAACTGTGCTTCCGCACACAAGGATTATCGGCAATCGGACCAGGAGAATAGATGCAAATCACAAAAACTGAATTCAAAAGTAAGCATGAGAAAGATGCCTTATTAACAACTGTATAGATTGACACAGCATCACAATAGGCGGCCCTTAACCTTAATATAAGGACTCGAGTAATGATTTAAGCCAAACTGCCAGCGATAATACCAGTAAAATGCAAGCAACAATTAAGTGTAAATGACTACAATAAAAGTATAGTACTGTATATCTACTTTCACACAGCCAGTTGTATACATCTATTCAGTAACATATAAGGTGGCCATTGACCTTAATATATGGATTCGAGTCACAACCCATACTAAACCGCTAGCAACAATACTAGATACATGTAAGCAACAAAGGGGGGAATAAATGACCAGAATACAAGTATAAGTAATGTATTTCTATATTCACACAGCTAAACTGACCATTTAAAGAGTACCCCTAAATATACACCAGCAGGAAAAGAAAACCAGTCCTTACAAACTCTTAAGCCTTCAATGGAAGGACAGCTAACATTCTATAACAAGACCCTTATTTGTTTATCAATCTTTGATCTCTTGCAGCAATGTAAATCACCAACTCAAATGTGAAAGAATATCATAGCTAAGAATTCGGGAAAAACTATTTTCGCTCTAGTAAGAGCAGAACATCAAGCAATTAGCCAATTTGCCAATATATCCCTTGAAGAACCATCAAAACCAAGACGGGGGAACACGTGTTGAGACGGGCAACTAGTAATCATTGGCATTGATACAAAAAAACAAAAACCATTGGGATAACACAAATGACACTCTCAGATGACAAAAGAAAAACTTCTATAATGTGTCATTATGAAGAGTTGAATGCAGACAAACACAATCAGTTACACGCTTGTATCATATGAATGCAAACAATTCAATGAACAAGTGGTATGGATTCTAGCTCAACAAGTTATACTTAATGAAACACATGACTGTAAAAGTTGTATTGTATGAATGAAATCAAGTCAATGAATGAAATCAATTCAATGAACAAAGGAATGAAAAACATGTCTGTAAAAAGTTGTAGCATATGAATGGAATAAATTCTTCGAACAAAAAATAAATACTTGCTGAGGAACAAATCACAAGCATACTAGTAGTCTTTTACTGCACATATTGGAAGAGTGCAAGCGTAAGATTAATTGGTCCTTCAACTTTGTAGCCAATGGTGTGGACAACTTCTTGGTTAACTCACAAATCCAGTAGCGGGGAACCAAGGTGTCATAATAGGGGAACCATGTGTTAGGGGTCAGGGGTAGATTAGGATGTGGGCAATCGGTCAAGGGAGTATTGCTGACTTGTAATTTGTATATAGGTAGTTGCCAATGAGGATATGGGATTAACACTCTATATTGTTTGTGTCAAGAGTGACACTTTCTTTCCTGAAAACTTTGTGCTTGCTTTGATCTAACAGAGAGCTCCATGTCAGTTTGGTTCTACGGGACCTTCTATCACCTTTTCCCTTTTTGTATACAAAATACAACTTGCTTTCCTTGCAAAGAGGTGCACCAACCCGTTTTCCTTAGAGGAGTGTTTTTTATTGTCTGGAGGTATTGCCTTACAATTTACAGTACATGTCACTGACATTTGTAAGATCACCTGACATGCAATGCACTTGTTACCACGATGCAAGATATGCAGGCTCCAAAACAGTACATATTTACACATCACTGAGAGCTCTAAAGGTAAATTAAAAGCACCTATTCACAGTCTCCAGGGGGTGGTGAGTGAAACAAACCATACTGTCCATGTGAAATGTCTTATATAGTATGTCACACTGTCTACTATAATGCAAAGTGGGTACTCAGTGATATCTCCATCAAGCTGCATAGTGCTTGTTGACAAAATGTGATGATCTCCAATTTATATACACTTAAACCCACTATATGAGCATAGGGTTGATTGTGCAGAGGTTTAAACACTCAACTTTGAAAATTAAGAAAATATATGAGAGCTACGTTCCAAACTCTCTGTTTGAGTGTCTCCTTTAATTGTGAACTGTTCTGAATAAAACATGAACTGCAATTAAAAAAACATACATACTATAGTCAGTTGAACAAAGTTTCATTTGACATCTTAACTGTATGCTGCTGTTGTTTATGTATTGATTGTTCTTGATTTTAGCAGTGATGGTTTGCTATGCTAGTGTCAGTTTGTCTTGAATGATAATAATAATAGTATTAAGAGCATTGTTGGGTAAATACTTACTGGATTCAATTTTAACACATTGCAACTTAAGCAAAAACAGGGGTCTGAATTGGGATGGAGAGAGAGAAACTGACTTGCAGATTGTGCTCTGTTGATGGTGATATTAAGACCTTGCACCATCTGTTATTGATATACCCTTCGACGCAGGTCTTGAGATTCCAACATCTCTTCTTGCTGATTTCTGACTTAAGGGTATATAATTCGGAAGCACTTTGGTTTCAGGATTTGTCTGGCAGAAGGATATTTATGAGTCTAGCAGTCTTACTGTTGGGATGGAATTTTTCAACTTTTAATATTTAAACTAAGCTTTTTTTGTGTAGATTTTTGATTGTATTTTCCATTGTGTTCTCTGGTTTTTATATGTTGTGTCTGGATTTAAATGTTGTGGAAGGTTGTAATGTTAATAAAAACCATATGCATAAAAAACTATTTAACAATGTGTTTCCTAGTAAAACTCCACCAATTTGTATATCAAATGTGGATATCAAATATTCACTAACAAACATTGTTGTTAAATGGGCATTACGGTTAAGTTGCACTACTAGAAAACCTATGAAATTCAATGGAAAGCCGTTGCTACAGGGACGTTATGCTTACAGGTAAAACCTAAAAACCCCAGAAATGTGCAGGTTATGGTACGGTATGCAACCATAACTCACACTACCACTGTGCACTGCAAGGACTACCACCCCTAACATCAAAGATGACATCACAAATGTCATTGATGACATCACTGATGACATCACATGTCTGGCTCCCTCTTTTTTGGTCACTGACATATGTAGGCCAGGTGGTTTTATTCACTGACAGTCATGAAGTAAAAAAGTTAAAGGTACTATATTTGTAGACCTTACCCTTCTCATATGTTCTTACACTACTTTCCTTAGGGTTCAGTCACATCATATGATACATATACATAGGGGAAAAAAGGAAGCCTGAAACGCAGCAATACTTTCTGAGCATGAAGGTAACTAATAAGGTTATGAACAGTTTCTGGTAATACTGCTGTTTTTTTCATACTTTCCCTGTATATGCTCATATTTGTATGCATTGTGGTCTCTTTATGTTGTATGTGTAGTAGTACAATTATGCAGTAAGTGAGGCAATGGTAGGTACCTATGTTTCACAGTACACAAAACTCTGAAACAAAAGCATTCTTCATTTTAGTATCCAACATGGGAAGATTTTGAATATTGCACCTTTATGGCGCATGCTGCAGACAATGCCAAGTGTGTGCATGTACTCGAAAGAAAACAGTAATGCAATGGTGTTTATAATAATGCATCACTTAATGAACTATTTGGCTCATGATAGTTCTTCCAATGATCTCTGATACTTTTCTGCCAACATTATAATGGCAATCCCTTATGGAGGCTGTGCATGAAAACTAAATGCACATGTGATCTCATCAGTGATGTCATCAATAACATTTGTAATGTCCCCTTTGATGTCATGGGTGGTAGTCCTTGCAGTGCACAGTGGTAGCACGAGTTATGGTTGCGTACCGTACCATAACCTGCACATTTCTGGGTTTTTAGATTTTACCTGTAACAATAACGTCCCTGTAGCAATGTTTTTCCATTGAATTTCATAGGTTTTTTAGTGGTGCAACTTAACCATAACGTCCCTTTAACAACATTTTTTGTTAGTGAATTTCATATGTTTTTATTAGGGCACTTTAACCATAACGTTTGTATATTATATTGTTTTGAGGAAAGGTGATGGGGTTTGAGTTGCATAAGTGAACCATAGCGTCTCTGTAATAATGTGTCTTTGACTAAATTGCATTCCATTTTTACAGTCAACCCTTAGTTTGTACAGATGTACTGTCCAACATACTGAAGCCGGAGCCTCTATAGTAATAGGCAGAAAGGTTGAGAACACTGCGTCCGTTTGCAGAGATTAGGTGGAGTCCAACGTGCCTAAAAAGGGAGGGGGGTCATAAAAAGTTGTAACATGCAGCAAAGACAAAAAAACATGTACAAACAGCAGCAAGTGCATGAATGAGAAGGAAAATGCTGTACCTATACAAAATCTGTATTTTTGCAACAAAGTGCACAAAGGCATTAGGTATGCAGCATAATGGAAAGCACTAACAAGAGAAGTGATGTTTGCCTTCATCAATGTTACCACACACCTGCTCCACAATCAAACAAAGAAGGAAGAGGCAGACGAGCAAATGGCAACTACCGAGAACAGAACCTCAGAGCAATGTGGTAAGTACACAAACATTTTTTTTTTAATTGCAAAGGTCTGGCAGTGTACAATAGTAGCAAAGCATGATGTTTTCTGTTTGTGCGCAGCAATGGCTTCCACGCTAGAGTGGCTGGAGGAGAATTATCCGCATGAAGAAGTGAGTGATGACGATAGGCCCATGTTACCCGCCGCACTGTGAAAAGGGAAAGAGATACTGCAAGGGCAAGCACCCTAGAATGGCTGGAGGAGAATTTTCCGCATGACCTAATGAGTGAGCCCAATAACCCATAGTTAGGGAACGCGGTGGCAAGGAGCACATAATCACAATGTAATACTGCATGTCAATTAACCACATTTGTTGTCTTTTAACAGAACATACCGGAAAGCAAAGCTGTACACCAGAAGCAGTACCTTTTCCACAGGCACATACGGCCACTAAAACTGAACTAAACGCTGGCCATATCAAAGTTGGCCACCTGGATGCCAAAATCGATCAGCTGCTCCTCCAATTTGCTGCCTTGAGAACGTTTTTAGAAGAACATATAAGGGAGAAAATAAGATATCACTGCCCAACTTTCACATGTCCGCCTTCCCAATTTCCCAACCCTCCTTCCCCTCAAATTCAATGTCATGAAAGATGCTTTGATGAAACCTCAATCCCTTCTTCCCCTCACCAGCAGCTGTTAGACCCCAATATATGTATCTGTTTCTTGTCCCCCTTCCCATTCTAAATAGTTGCTATGAATGTGTGTTAACAAAGATTGATATGTTCATTTGTACGGATTGCGTATGTCCCTTTATTTTCGTTTAATAAGGCCATTGTAAGTGAGAAGGTTACAGCACTAATGGGGATCTTTGCAAGTGAGAAAAATGGAGGGGGCGGATGGCCGCCGCACCTGTGCAATCACAATAAAACCAAACGTAGGATGTCACTACTGGCTGCATGTTTGCATGCACACATCCTTCTGTAAATAGTGGCAGGAGCATCCGTTAATCAGTGCCACAACTGTGCACATATGTGTATCATTCTGTGATGCATGGTGAACACAACCGAATAAACATGTGATTTGGTTTTACTAGCTGGAAGCGTGCACCGACGTTCTGCAAGTATTTTTCCACATAAACATCCCACGTACTGTATCGTACTCACAGCAATGTACGTGTGCCATGTGTTTAAGTAGGCCGAGGATGGCAAACGTATCGGTAGGAGAACTATTCACGTGCCACAAAGTGTAATGTCCAATATACGTCCAGCAGACAAACTCGCAAATGGAGAACAATGGCAACATCATCATGGTAACATATCAATGGTGCTCATGGTCCCTTATTTGGCAGACTCGAGCCAGATCCATACACATCGAAATAGGACTTTTTTCTGCAATGTAAAGTGATCCTCCACTCTTCCTTCTAAATGTAGACATTGTAGGGAAAGAGTTATTGCTACTTTACAATGCCACATGCTCCACATCAGCCCTATAAAAGAGCACACCCCACAATTGCTCTGTTTGCCTTTCTTTAGAAGAGCACCGGTGCACATAGCTTGGGGCAGAAATTGCTTTCTCACCAATTGTCTGCCTGCAAACTACTTGTCCAATTAATGGCCACCAGATCTTTTGCTACTACCTCTGACTGAACCACACCCACACCACCAACACCACCTTCTAAAAGTTCTGAGCAAAGTGGACAAGCATCATAATCGGGGAGGACATCGAAAAGGAAAGAAGAGTAAAGTAGAAGGAATCCCCATTGCCTAAAGCCAGCAGCAATCCTGGGTGTGGAAACTATTTAGAATCGTTGGAAATGTGCCAAAATATTGTGCTAACTAGGTGCAGTGCAATGAGTGCAACATAGTACTCAGTTGAGGGAAACCTGGCTTGTACAGCTATGGCACCACCTCCATGCGGCGGCACCTGAAAGCGAACCACCAGGCAGATATTTGGAGGGTTGTCCGCTTCCAAGCAAGCAGTGGTTATTGTCCTCTGCAGCATCCTCCGCATCTGCTCCTCCCACCACTAGGGACACTCCAGGGGGCACTGCGTCCCTGCAAGCAAACTTGGAGGACAAACGCAGTACAATAGACCCCTACCTTTCAAAGGTCACTGTATTGTGCATATACTACCACGCTGTACTGTGTAGTGGAGAACATTTGCGAAGTGCTTTTGAGGCTGCGGTCCAGGACCATGGCAAACACTGCCCCCTAACCAAGTAAGGTGCACGCTACATTTTCTGCTCCCCATGTACGATTTATTATCCCTGTGGTTGGTAACCTTTACCAAATATCCCTTCCACTGCTGGCTTTTCTGGCATCTCTTATAACAACAGCAAACATGCTACACAGCCAGAATGTGGGGGGAACAAAAAGGATCTTTTCAAAGCCACCTTGCACTGTTCAAAAATAGAAGTTCAAATCAAGCATGCAGGCGGTGACGCTGCCTATAAGCGGTGCATACAAAGATGGTAACAATGAGCATTGTACGTATTTAAAAAAAAAGTGGTGACTCTAAAAGAGCCTTTTTGGTACTATTTGTATTTTGAATGTTAGGAGTGGTGAACAACCACTGGGAAAATGCATCCTACACTTGCAGGAAGTGCTGTACAGCATTTTGGATATTCCGCAGAAAGATCTCATTCCCAGCATCAGTCAGATGAACTCGATCTGAACGAAAAATGTTCCTACTACGAAACGTAATGTTTTCATAGCTCAACGAAAACATGCCAATGTTGCACAGAAAAGCGCAAACAGTCTGTTTTTGCACCGCGCTTTCTCTATTTGTGAGCCACGGAAGGAAGAATGCAGCCACATCTGTCTCTGAACAACGCAAGAAAATATTATGTGTGATTTTGGAAACATTTTCACGAGTTGCCAAAATGTCTCCTTCATTGGAAACTGCAGTGAAATTCCGGTAACATGCCCTAAACTATTCCCTCCACAATTAACAATAATAATGTCTATATGAGCAAGGGTCACCAAACTTGCACAAAAAGGACCCACATGGAACCACTGCATTCAACGTATTCCGTACCAGTGTACATCGACATTATCAAAACCAAGGTGTGCTGCTAGTGCACAATGCTGTGAGTAAACTTGTACCCAATGTATCCACGAGTCGCCCAACAGCCGTCTGCCTACAAAATGGCACACCCGTCCCCGTAGCCATGTCCATTCCTATTGGCAAACAGATGTTCTGGCACAATCTGTTGCTACACACCACACCCACAAATTCATATTGACCAATACCAACTCCTGCACAGTCCCATTTCCATTGCAGCGACCCTCACAATACCCGGATGTAGCACGTGCGCTCCCCCAAAAGGTACGGCATTTGCCAACACAGTGGCCTATGTACAGGGCTACACAAACACATTTGAGTCATAGAAAGTGGGCGTCTTCGTCCAAGTTGTGAAAAGTATTTATTTCTAATTTTGCTAAAGGGACATGTAAACAAACACCTTTTCTGTGCTCCTTGTTATGGGTTCCTCTCGGCTTGAGCTCCGTACATTATTACACGTGTGTCTGCAGCATACTTTGTAGATACGTCAGCAGATTACTAATTTCAATAGAGGAACAAAAAATGTGCTACCACTAACAAACATCACACTACAAGCACTAACGGTATCATGGGCTCAAAAGAACATCGTACCATAGAAAACAAAAGCAGACATACACGTGAATAGTTGAACCGTAGTCCCATTTCCATAGCAAGCATACTACGAAGGACGGCATTTAGCATGTGCGATTTCCCCAACTACCATGAGGGCCTCGGCCCAGTAGAGCAGGGCCAGTCCTTCTTCCCTTTCAAGTACTCTTTCAGCATCAGATTGGCTACTGTTAAAGTGTTACATACACATCGACCAATTACAACCAAGAACTGTGCATGTAATTCTATCACATCTAATGAACAATGCAAAACAGCCGTTACACATGCTTCTAAATCAAAAGCACCTCCACGAGAAAGTACGGGTCAACGATCTACTCGTTCTGCACCCACAAACATCAGCATCAGTACCCATCACCACGACCTGTAGGTATTACTATTTTTTCTACAGTATAGTGCGAACTAGGTTATACGTGCGGATACCTCCCAACTCACACGCTTTTGCAGCTTTCTCACCCACCAAGCTCCCTAAAGGCCCATAAGAATGGATGGGCTTTCACACGGCAATTACAAAATCGGGTGTTTTCACGCACCCAAGGACCATCAAAAGTTAAGAGCTGTGCGTGCGTAGTAACACTGTACCTAGGTATACATCTCCATAACATACTCAAAATGTGTTCTGTTGTGTCTCCCATCACCTAGCATTAAATTGCTCTTACAGTGGTAGTTGTTGGCAAAGGTTCCATTATCCCACAAGACGTGTTGGTAGATGAAACATTTTACTTTGTTCTGTTGTTCCATCAATTTTATAATGCTTTCCCCCATTACACCACCTCCTAGCAAATTTGTACAAATCGCACACACGACTATCAGGCAGCATTTCCGACCAAACTATGCAAAGTGCATCAATTTCAAGCATAACAACAGTTTCCACCTGTACATCATACATAACAACAGCAGTTAAGCAATAGAAAAAGTTGTTGCCACATTCTGAACAGTAACATACGGAAATGTGCTTAATCAAATGAAAACCCCAAAGCAATGCCTGCGCTCATGTACTAAGCATACATATGCAAATAACTGTATCCAAATGGACGCCCAAAAATATTTTGCTTTCCACTCTGTACATCTTTCTGCACCTTTGTCTCATCCTTCCACACTGCGCAGTACTGCATTTGTCAAGTAAATAGGCCTACACTAATACACACATGTTTTTCATAACCAGTGATACACTAAACTTCCAAGTAGCCCACCCACTCCCTTAGCAAACATGCTTATACTCCCAACTGCCCTTCATATTGTACAACTTCCATTTATAGACACACACTCCATCTTCCTGCCAAGACATCCCCCTATAGTTCTGAAGAATGTAATTTAAAATGTAAGCACTATGTCATTAGCCAACATATTTTCTTACCGTCTTCTTATACAGGAGCAGTACCCACCTGTCTCTGGAAAGCTACTGGAGTGTACACTTCAAAATACAGCCTAGAAGACACCTACTCTCTGCAAGCAACAAAGTAAGTACAATACCAGCATACTTTTGTATGTTTTACTTAACAAGTACACTAATATTCTACTGTAGCATATGGCTGTGTACCCATCTAGCAGGTTCCAACTCAACCTTACACACCACTGCACAGCCACACACTTGCTCTTAAATAGCTGCCTACCCTCCTATTCACCCACTGACGCACATTGCACACATATGCATGTGAACATTTGCACACCCACACTTCCCTTTCTTGGCCAACAGCTACTACACAATATTTAAAAAAAGGTAGCAGGCGTTCCTCTCCAGAAAGAATATGACATGATAACCTGTTCTGAGATGAGAGTTTGCAGCACACCCTTTTTGCTCACTGTACCTTTCACAGATGGGAAATATCCATTTGCACATCAGTCTTTGTCCCACCCACATGGGCAGTCCAACACCGAAATACTATGGCAATTCCATTCTGAACAAGAGTACCAACAGCAACCCCATACACGTGCCTCAGCCCTGTTGGTCTCATCAGTGAGGTGGAACCATGCCTCTCCGAGCAGAGTGAGCAGGGAGTACACGTCTGGTTGCCCCCAGGTAACTCAGGGTGACCAACCCCAAGTTCATTACAAATATTTCAAAAAAGGGAGCAGGCACTCCTCTTCAGAAAGAACATGGCATGATAACCTGTTCTGAGATGAGAGTTTGCAGCACAAGCATTTTGCTCACTGTACCTTTCACAGATGGGAAATACCATTTGCACATCAGTCTTTGTCCCGCCCACATGGGCAGTCCAGCACTGAAATGCTATGGCAATTCCCTTCTGAACAAGAGTACCAACAGCAACCCCACACACGTGCTTCAAGGTATGTTGGGCCTCATCAGTGAGGTGGAGCCGTGCCTCTCCGAGCACAGTGAGCAGTGAGTCCACATCTTGTTAGTGAGTCCACTATACAATTCACCCACTGCATTCCAAAGACACAATAGACGATGCACTAGAAACATATGAAATGCGGCAAGCCAAAGGAGCCCCAATCAGTATATGGGAAAAAAGTGTGGACGTATGAGCCTTTCCTCTACTCTTCCCCACTGGAAAACATGGAAGATATGAAGAAAGAAGCACTCAAATAACAGCATCAGAATACCGCTGTTTAAGAATGTATTCTGAAAACCCTAGATTTAGACAGAACGTGGAGTACATTTTTTACCTGTTCTTTGAAAGTGAACTAGCAACGCTATATTATGCAGTTGTGCACACATTAAAAACAGGTTCCCATTACCAAAACATGTCTTCTATCCAACTACTTCAAAACGTGCAAGAGAAGAACAAACTTTTAGAATCTAGTGTTACAAATCTCTTGGCAAACATGCGTGGTACGAAAGAGTACTGGTTCCGATGGCACGCAGATGTACATTGTATGCTAATCAACCGTGGGCCTTCCACGTGGTTTGTCACTTTAAGTTCTGCTGAGTATGCACAGGAAGAGTTGCACACTTTCCTACTGATAGCAAACAAAAACAAAACAGGTGTAGACATCAAAATACCTAGAGACTTGTGCTCTCTCGATCCAGTAAATGTTTCACTCTACTTTTATCATCGCTTCCTTGCCATGCTGCACTTCATTTGCA
Source organism: Ambystoma mexicanum (assembly GCF_040938575.1). Classification (NCBI taxonomy): domain Eukaryota; kingdom Metazoa; phylum Chordata; class Amphibia; order Caudata; family Ambystomatidae; genus Ambystoma; species Ambystoma mexicanum. Next base: position 995,765,216 of record NC_090932.1, on the reverse strand, counting down.
ATAAAGCACTCACTCCCTGCGGAGAAGTGGAACACTTCTTTGGGAGAAAAGAATAGCAAGCCAGAAGAGGACCACACATTCATATGCTTTTGTGGATTAAAAATGCTCCTAAATTTGGTGAGAAAAGTGATGAAACAGTTTTGCAGTTCATTCACAAATATGGCACTTGCGAAATCCCTTTGGAAAGTACCCATAGTGACCTACGAGCACAAATTCTGCAATTCCAAAGACACAAGTGTGGCAAGAATTGTCGACGCAAATATAAGAACAGAGGCAAATACTACACGAAATGCAGCTTTGTTTTCCCTAGACCAATTTCAACAACAGGCCAATTAAACAGCTTCATGTCTTCAGTTCGACACAGTGGGCCTCATTACGACCCAGGCGGTACGGGGTTAACGGCACCGTAAAAGGTGTCGGCACCGTTAACCCCTTACCGCATAATTACGAGGTCCCTTTGCGGGTCCCTACCTTAACGGCTGGTTTTTACCAGCCGTTAAGGATTGGACCCGCAAAGGGACCTTGGAGGTCATTACGGTACCGCAATTTGCGGCACTGTAATTACCGCCTTCCCCATTCCCATTGAGCCCTATGGGGGCAAAAATGGGAATGGGGAAGGGCCAATGCTGAATGGGGAATTACATCCCCCATGGCGCAATCGTTAAAATAACGGCTGGGTCGTAATGACCCCCATTGTGAAAGGAAAGTCTCCTAAAAACACATACCACATAAAAAGGAGCGAAGCATCAAAGTACATCAATGATTAAAATGCAATTATTGACCTCTTATGGAATGCCAATGTTGATGTACAGTACATTGCAGACAACTCCATTGCTGTTGCACAATATGTCACTGTCTACTTAACCAAAGCAGAGAAAACAGAGCTGAAAGACCTCTTGGATTACATATCCTCTGACAAAACAATGGAACAAAAATTATACAGCTTTGGCATTAAAATGCTGTCCCATATAGAATGTGGCAGCTACGAAGCCACTGACCGCTTAACCAGCACAGTCTTATATGGAAAATATGACAACATAGTGTGGCTAAGCCTTGGGCCTGCTGCAATCAGAAGAAGAGTACTTAAATTGTACAAAGACATACACACAATAGCCAAAAGCGATCCCAACAGCCAGGGTATTTTGAAGAACAACTTATTTGACACATACTACCCAAACAGAAGAGGTACTTTAGAAGTCTTGTGCTTGTACCAAGTAGCCCAAAACTTCAAATACAAAAACGACATTACACCAAATGAGGAAAAAGGTAGATACAGGGCCTCATTACGACCCTGGCGCTAAGTGAAAAACAATGGCGGTAAATGGTTACCGCCATCGTTTTCCGCCAGGTCCGATCATGACCCGTGACCGTTAACTACGATGCCATTAGCGGCATCGTAGTTAACGCTACCGCTAACTGCGCTAAGGGTGTGCGCATGCGGCCGGCCACACCGTACTTAGCGCCATGGCGGAAAGGTACGCAAATGCTGACCCAAGCGGACATGCACCTAACGCCATCACCCAGCCCGTTAAGTACCTTACCGCCATGGTGCTAAGTACGCCATCGCGAACCAACCGTAAAGGGCCATGTAAAGTGAATGCAGCTGCCACAGGTGCACAGAAACAGCACAGGTGAAGGCAATACAGACTCAGGAAGTACAAAAAGAGCACACCCCACCCCTTCCCACACCCAGTCACACTCCACAATGATACCAATACGACTAACAATGTTGGGGCTGGAGAACCTGATAGCAATGCAAGTGCTACTACAACAACAACAACAACAACAACAACAACAACAACAGGCTGCACAGAGGAGACGCAGGAGGAGAAGGAGGGCAAGGCAGGCCCAGCAAGCCCCACCAGCACAGCCAGTGCCACCACGCAGGCAGCCCCCAATCCCACGCATCAGAGCCAATCCATTCAACCTCACTGCTGAGCAGATCCACACCCTGTACCGTATGGACCGGGACACCATCACCGCCATCGTACACATGATACACAACGACATCGTCAGCATGATAGAAACTCCAACCGCCATCCCACCCCTACTGAAGGTAGTGTCTGTACTCCACTTCCTGGCCACAGGCACCTACCAGCACACAGTGGGGCACTTGCATGGCATTTCACAACCATTATTCTCACGAACCCTCATCCAAGTGCTCGATGCCCTCCTCAAGCACACAGACGACCACATCTCATTACCACGGACTGCCCAGGACATTGCAAACACCAAAGTGGGTTTCCATGCACTAGCCGGCATACCCGGTTGCATTGGTGCCATCGACTGCACCCATGTGGAATTGGTGGTTCCACGTGCCATGGAGGTACCGTACCGCAACCGGAAACAGTTCCACTCAATCAACGTGCAAATGGTCTGTGACTCCAACAAGATCATCACACATTGTTGTGCCCGATTCCCCGGATCAACCCATGATTCTATGGTCCTGAGGAACTCCACAATACCACGCTACATGGAGCGACATGCAGGCCCAAGATCCTGGCTACTCGGTGAGTCCAATGTCATGGAAGTGGGCAGGTGAATGACGTACCGATGCATACTCCACCTGGCTGAAGGGGGGAGAATGATGCATACTCCACCTGGCTGAAGGGGGGGGGGGAATGATGCATACTCCACCTGGCTGAAGGGGGGGGGGATGATGCATACTCCACCTGGCTGAAGGGGGGGGGAATGATGCATACTCCACCTGGCTGAAGGGGGGGGGAATGATGCATACTCCACCTGGCTGTGAGCAACACAGAGAACGGAGACAGAGGATGGGCACTCACAATGCACTCAACCCCTCTGCATACATTGGGTGATGGCATGCAAAACAGGCCAGGGGAGCCATGAGCATATACTGGTTGCATTGTGTGAATCAATTAGTGCATGTAGAAGTGAGCCGAAGTAACAGTTGGATGCAGGCCATGGTGGCACATCATGTTCTTGATCAGACGACATGACTGACACATACATTCTCGCCTACATACAGGTGATGCAGGCTATCCCCTGAAGAGGTGGCTCCTTACACCAGTCCGGAACCCGCAGAACCAGCACGAGGAGGACTTCAACCGTGCACATACACGTACTCGTGTGGTCATAGAGCAAACATTCGGCCTATTGAAGGCACGGTTCGGAAGCCTCAGCAGGTCTGGAGGGGCACTCCTGTACCACCATGAGAAGGTGGCAAAGATCGTCATGGCATGTGTCATGCTACACAATATGTGCGTCAGACGGAATGTGCCCCTGCCCCCTGACGCAGGACTGCAACCACCTGACGATGAGGATGAGGAGGGTGCAGATGGGGCACCACCCCATGGAGGAGGCGACGCACAGGAGGGGCGTGCAATGCACCAAAGTATCATCGACCACTGCTTCTAGCACACACGGCTGGTGTGAATCACATGGAGACTGCACTTGGGGCACTGTGTGTCTCTGGGACATGCATACTGTGGACTGTACACCAATAAAGCACACATATGCAATGAAAATGTCCACACATTTCATTTTGTGAAAGAAAAATGTGTATTCAAACAATGAAACGTCGTGACACACCCCCTCCCCCCTGAACACCCCAACACACCCCCTCCCCCCTCCCCCCTGAACACCCCAACACACCCCCTCCCCCCTCCCCCCTGAACACCCCAACACACCCCCTCCCCGCTCCCCCCTGAACACCCCAACACACCCCCTCCCCCCTCCCCCCTGAACACCCCAACACACCCCCTCCCCCCTCCACCCTGAACACCCCAACACACCCCCTCCCCCCTCCACCCTGGAATCCCTACGAAGGTGCGGTAGTGTCTGTGCAGCAGGGTGTGCAGTAGTCCTGCTCGACTGTCAAGCCACTAATGTGATTCCCCTCCCCTGGCCCCCGGGGCACCCCTGCCCGTGCTGCGTAGATTGCGCCCTGATCTGCGGATGGGGCTGCTCTGTGCCGAGCTGGCTGATGAGGATGGTCCGGCCTGCACATCTGGACGCATGTCCCTGATGGTCTGGACAAGTTCTGTGAGGACATTGCGCACAGCCGCGAGTTCCGTGCATATGTCCTTTGTGGAGGACTCTATGGCAGCTGTGACTCGGTCTGCCAAACTCTCCATGCCATCCCTTGGCACCCCACACTGTGCAACATGTTCGTTGAGGAGGGCGGATAGTGCTGCTGGCGGGTAACCATTTCCTCAAGTGTCTGCTGGTTCTGCTGGGCCATGCCAAGTGGCATTTGCATGTGCATTGGGCTGCTCACCTCAGGCTGGGGGGATGGGGTGGCCGGCCAATCCTCGGCCTCCGACTGCCCCTGTGTGGCATCCGCCTGCAGGGGGCTTAGGGATATGCAGGGGGAATGTGGCTGGGCAGTGGGCATTTCCTCATCGATGAGCTCGATGCTGCCTGCCTCACTGTTGGAGGTTGCCGCTATGGCAGCGATTTCTCCCAGGGTGCTGCTTGCAGCAGAGCCTGTCCCTTCAGTGGGCACGAGTAGTGACATGTGCAGTGCTGCTGCTGGGTCTGTGTCTGCTGTTGTGGGGGCTGGCATTTGCCTGTCCTCTTCCCCAGGCAGGGTTTGCGGCTGGTGGTGTGTTTCCTTTCGGATGGCTGGGGTGGATGCCTGTGGCCTGGCCCTCTTGGTGGATGTGGATGCAGTGTTGTCCTCTTCCTGGAGGTCTGTGTCAGATCCTGTGGTGGAGCAAAGGAGGGAAAGTGTTATTGATGGGTACGCGGACATTGGCCGTGCATTGTGAGGGATGACATCTATACAGTGGGTACATGCAGCACATTTCAGGCAGGGGCATACAGGTTTTGTGCCTTTTGTGTGGAGGTAGCATGGTGGTATGTGTGTGCCAGCAGTTAGGTTGTGCATGCTGCATGTGTACAGGGTGGAGTCTGGATGTGTCTGTGGACATTCACCTGCCGATGTGTTGCATATGCGCTATGGGGCTACATGGTACTTCACATGATAGGACTTTGTTGAGTTTTGCATGGCTTGCTCTGGCCACCTACCTGCATCTCCTGAGGTCGGCGCTCCTCTCTCCATCCCTCCGACACCTTGGATGCTCTCCATCCCGATGGTGGATGCACATATTTCCTCCCATGCTTGCAGCTTAATGGGCGAATCCGATCCACCCCCAGTTGACGTGGCTAGGTTGCGGTTGGCTGAGAGGATGCTTCGGACACGGAGCCTCAAGTCGTCCCAGCGCTTTCTGCACTGCTGGGCTGTGCGGGGTACGGCCCCCACTGCACTCACACGCTGTGCCACTAGGGCCCATATGGCCTTTTTTTTTGCTATTGCCGGCCTTGTCATCTGCGCGGAGAATACAGCTGCAGCATTTTCTTGCAGGGTCTCTGCGAGCATGGTTAGTTCCTCCCTTGAGAAACGGTCTTGGCGCTGCCGGTCACATGCTTTTTTGACAACTTTGGGCATTTTTACTTGGCTAATTGGGTGGGTGATGGGTGTGGATAGGTGTCAGGGTTGGATCAGGTATGGTTGTGGAGGATGGCAATGGATTGTGTTTTTCAAGATGGCCGTCGTGCAGTTTCCCGTTCCGCCGCGATGACGCTATTTCCGGTTCCGCCTATTTACGGTGACCGCTAATTACGCTGACCGCTAATTACGGTGACCGCTAATTGCGGTCGCCGCTATGGTGTGTGTGGCGGTAGTGCTCCTTGCGCGGCGTGCGATGGCGGTAAGGGCCGTTTCTGGCCCATTTACGCCATGCCGTACTTTACATTAACGCCATGGCGTAATGCACGTGCCCGATGGGTCGGAATATGCGGCACTTTACGCCATCGACCCACGGCGTAAACGTTGATTACGCCATGGCGGTAATGTTCGGTACTTACCGCCAGGGTCGTAATGAGGCCCACAGAGTGGAAAGTTGTGAAGGCAGCCTGGTGAGACTTAGCAAATGCAGCCTAAATAATCATATAAAGTTTTTTTGTTTGTTTGTTTATTCATGTATAATGCGCACCAGACCCGGGGGTATAAGGGCGCAGCAGTTTACAAAAAATGCAAGGCTTAAGTTACCAGATTACAGAGTATAAATAAGATACATGGTACAGATAATGATGTTGTCAAAAGTACACAGAGAGAGAACTGCTATAATACAAGGAAGCAGGTGTATATACAAATATGGTGTAACAATGCGAATCACATCTGAACGGACCTAGTAATCGGTAGACTTGAGCCAGTTGATGCAGTTAAGTCTAAAATTCGAATAAGGTTGCTCTTCTTTGATAGGGAGTGGTAGGGAGTTCCAACGTTGGGCCGCTTTGACCGGGAAGCTGCATCCACTAACCTCTGTGGGCTTAAATCTGGGAATGGTAAGGCAGTTGGTATTGATTAGTCTCATACGTCTGGAAGAGGTTCTCCTCTGGAATCTGTCCGTGAGATAACTGGGGCTGCATTATTCAGCGCTTTATGTGTAAGGGATGCAGTTTTTAGCTGGATTTTGTTGTGTGTTGAGAGCCAGTTATTTTGGCGCCTTATCACACATATATGTGATCTTTTAGTCACGCCGAGTGCCGCCCTTAGGGCGTTGTTTTGGATGATTTGTATCCTCTGGATGATTGATTTGTTGGCACCGATGTATAGGGCATTACAATAATAAAGTCTGGAGAGAAATAGGGCTCTAGCCAGGATAATGCAGTTATCATCAGAGAGAAAGGGTTTGCTGGTTATAATAAGCTTACAGGTGTAGGCCGTGGTAGAGGCCATGACGTTCACTTGTTTGGCAAAGTAGAGAGGAGAGTCAAGGTAAAAACCGAGGGTTTTGACCTCCTTGGCCACCTTAATGAGGATGCCATCAATTATAAAGGAGGAGTCATCTTGGCATAGTTTCTTGAGGTTGGAATGGGTACCCAGAATGATGAGCTCAGTTTTGTCATCATTCAGACATAGACCGTGGGTTGCCATCCATGTCTGGATGATGAGATACACTCTATTTACCAAGGCAAAATCCTTAACATAATCCCCAGAAAGTGGTAGGAGAATCTGAATATCATCTGTATAGTTGGTGTAGGTTATACCAAGTAGGTCCAGATCATCGAAAAGGGGCTTGGTGAATAAATTGTATAATGTAGGGGAGAAACAAGAACCCTGTGGCACTCCACATGTGATGAGAAAAGGGTCTGCCGCAGCTAAGGGGGAGAAGACCCTCATAGTCCTATCACTCAAGAAAGAGTTAATTCAGGTTATAGCCTCTTTGGAAAAGTGGTTGGCTGAGTCTAGGTGGCGGAATAATACCTTGTGGTCCACGAGGTTGAATGCAGTCGAGAGGTCAAGAAGTAAGAGGAGGGCTGTTTTCCCTTTGTCTCTAAACTCATCGACTTGTGTCTTCAAGTCGATAAGGGCAGTCTCCATTCTGTGTTGAGGGTGGAAGCCTGATTGTCGCACACCTAGAAGTTTATGGAGTTCCAGATATTTTTGGATTCGAAGGTAGGCAATCTTATCCAATATTTTTAACAGGAAGCGTACTGTCGTAAAAGGGAGATAATTGTTAGATATAAGTGGATCTAAGGTTTGTTTTTTTGCAGGGGGAGCACCCAAGATTGTGTGAGGTTTGTGGGGACAGTGCCAGATGCAAATGAGCCATTAATATGTTTGGAAATGAAAGGGGTAAGGTCTTTTGCTGCGTCTCTCATGAGCTGGGCTGGGCAGAGGTCTCCCTGGCAGTTGGAAGGCTTGAGTGAGAGAATAACTTAGTCTACCTCGAGAATGGATGTTTTAGTAAAGTTGAATCGGGCCATGGATTGGGATAGTATTTCCTTTGGGGGTGTCGATAGTAGATTTGTTTGGATGAGATAGCTGATTTAAGGCTATTTTATTTTGGAGGGTGGTTACTTTGTTGAAGAGTGCCTATTGTATATCAGAGCACTATGTTTTATCTTTATTGCAGATGTCAGGAATAGGGATAGTAGACTCTAATTCCTTTAGGATAGTAAACTATTCCTTCATACTAGAGTTAGCGTTGGAAATGCGCTTATTGTAGGAATTGCGTTTGGCCAGGTAAATTTCCTTTTTGAATTGGGATGAAATTTCAGTTAGTTTACTTCTGTTGGCTTCTGTCCTTAAAAACTCCTCAACACAAAGAACTGTACTACATGGCTCTACTGCAACTTTTCAAACCATGGAGAAAAGAAGAAGATTTATTAGCCACCTACACCTCTTATGAAGATTATTTTACAGCCAGTGAAATTACAGATGAAAACTTTACATGATACAAAACCATATTGGACAATGAACGCCAAGACGAATAATAACCTCAGGTAGAACTAACTCTAAGACACTTCTGAGTGCAGTGAACCTTCGCAAACAGGCAGCCAAGAACCACTTGAAGAGCCACTCATAGCAAATGAGGGAGAATTAGCCATGACGGAGGTAACCACCGCTATGCTTCAGTATGGGCACTCTACAGAAGAGTTGGCAGTACTTAAATCCCAACTAAATCCCAACTAAACGATAAACAGTGTACCATTTTTATAGAAGTAAGTGAATCCATTGAACATGGTATACAGCACGAAAGTTAAACTTGCACCTGTGACACCTAAAATCCTGTACTGCTATATGTGAGTGGTGAAGCTGGGTCAGTTAAAACATTCTTAAAACACATTTTCAGTAAATACCTCCAACAATTAACAAACAACCTTTCTGTGGTTATGACCGCCCCTACAGGTTTGGCTGCCTAAAACATAGGTGGAGTCACTCTACACCGATTGCTACTCCTTCCAGTAGAACACCAACACAAATTAGAGTACTACAAACTTTCACCACAACCTGCTATGAAGCTACGCAGAGTTTTAAAAGAAATGAAAATGCTCCTAATAGATGAAGTGAGCATGGTCTCCAACCTTATGTTGGCTTTGATTCACCTCAGATGGCAAGAGGTACTCAAAACATTCTATGAAGAACTCTTTGGAGGAAAACATGTCATTGTTTTCGAAGATCTCCTTCAATTGACACCAGTCAAAGGTGAACCTATCCTCAAAACTTTAGGACACAAACAGTGCCGTAAAAGTCTAGGAAGCATCTGGAATGTTAATCTGTGGCAACAATTCCAATACAGAGAACTAACTCAAAACATGGATCAGTCTGCAGACCTCAGCTATTCCAACATTTTACAAAAGGTACGGATTGGTGTACTATCAAAGGAGGCGCAGTCTACCCTCCATAGTAGACACATCCATGAGCTGTACGGCCATAACACATGTGCTATTGATGTCATGGAACAATTAACTCAGAAGAATGTCAGCTGTATGGCCTCAATGCCGACTCTAGCAAGCTGCACACAATTTAATGCAAAAATGCTGCAAAAAGAACAACAACCACTAGTGCAAATTCATGCTAGAGACAAACTGGACATACACTGTATGACAGTACCTATGTCTCAACAAGACATAGCATGACTACAAGCCTTGGAAAACTCCATCTCCAACATAGAGTGTTTGGAGAACATTTTTAACGTATGTGTCAACTGTAGAGTTATGCTAAAGCGTAACATTGACATAGAGCAAGGTTTAGTGAATGGAGCACTTGGTACAGTTGTTGTCTTCCAGACATATTCACGGGACAAAAGCATTCAGTTTGTAAACATCAAGTTTGATAAACTTTCAGAAATCAAAAATATAGGATGCACAACTGCGAGGTTCTTTCTTTTCAAAGACATGTATGCACGCAGAGAACAGTTTTCTCTGTCGCTAGCTTATGCAGTAACTATTCATAAATCACAAGGTCTAACCTTAGATCAAGAAATTATTGATATTGGTAACACAGTCTTCAAAGAAGGCATGAGTTAAGTAGCATTGTCACGGCTACGTAAACTGGTCTGTATCTAGTTAATTTTGATCGACCTGCAGTCTGTGCAGAATTCCTTGCAACATAGAGTACTACGTGCACTGTACACACCCCATCTAAAAATATACCTTCTTCCTCAAAAACCAAAAGCTTTGAAAAGAAGGATCATTCCATTAGAAGTACTAAATGATTTTGGCACACTACCAGCAAAGAAATTAAAAGAAACTGATACTACAGCAACCACCAAAAACAAATACAAAATGTGTAAAATAGACAAACCATACCCTTCTCCACCCACACAAAGAAATAACTCTGCAAAGAAACCACATACCTTTCCATCAAAATGCTCAGACACAGAAGTACCTGGACCATTCACATTTTCCAATACAACAGGCGTTAATTGCTATGCAAAAGTAAAAATGTTCTATTCCAAATACCAGCAGTTGTTGAACACATTTCTTTAAATGTGCAGACCAGTTGTGTTTACAAATGCTGGTCCTTCACAGAAATGCAGTAAGAAATGCAGTAAGTAATCCTGACACCATTTACAGTGTCTGGAATTGTGAAATTCACTTAAAACCGACAAGAAGATCCTCAGGAATTTCTAATGTACTTACTACAAATACTTGAAAGAAAAAACATACTTATAAACAAAATCTTACACATTTCCTACAGGTTTAAACATACATGCACTCTGTGCAACCATATCATTCAGGAGCAAGTCCATAGCGAATGCTTTGTGTATGTATCAATACCTAACTGTGACTCCATTCCATTTCAGCAACTCATGCAAAATGCAAGCCATAGAATGTGGTGTATGTTGTGCAATTCTGATATTCGGTTGACGCTACTTATACACTCACCTAGTCAATATGTGATATAAATGCTCTTAAAATACAAAGCCAATGGTACCAAAAACAACTGCAAACGTACTGCATTCACACACGGACAGGTATCACTTGGCAAACAAACCTTCACAAAAGTAGCCATAATCTACCACAAAGGGGACTTCACCAATGGAGGCCAGTATATTGCATACATCAGAAAGCAATCGTCATGGTGGGAATGCAATGATGCTTCCATCAGTCCAAAGCACAGACTACCTGCAAATCTTGCAAATGCCTACTTAATATTCTGGAAGCCAAAATGCACTCATTGATGGACAAACACACCATACCTTACTCCCCAGCACCAATCACTACCTTCGGAAGTGGACACAAAATATTTCCTTCCACACTATCCACCTAAAGCAACATACCATACTGGAAGCATTGATGAAATGCACTACAGTGTGTGTTGGACAATTGTATCCCCAATGAACTCAAGGAGTACAGACACGCAAACAGTATGTGTACACAAAGCACAGTACCAGTGTATTCCACTGGATACATGGAAGGGAAAGTGCTAAGTATGAGGGTTCAAAACTATCCTCACTAACCTCCGAAATCACCATTTACGCAAATGAGTCACCAGCTCTCAGAGAATAGTCATACAACACCAGCACATATTGACATACCACCACGTAAATCCCTATTTGGACAGCACCAGTTCAAAATGTACACAGATGTCCAAATAAACATAGGAATGCACAAGCTTCTCTACGTGCCCTTCACAAACGGGACACTGTAAACAGTTAGAATATGCCACCTGGTATCTAACTGCAACCTGAACACGACAATGTTATTTGCACAATCACAACTACCCAACTCAACCTTCAACAACTACTGTGCTACAAACCTAGCCTCAAACACTTCCAAAGTATAAGCAGTTACAGTACGCCAACAGGTACGTAACTACGGTCAGAATGCTGCATTAGCACAGAGCAATGTCATAAAACATGGAAACCACCAGCAGAAACAAAACTCATAAAGAAACAATGGTACAAAAAGGAAGCAGTGAAACATGTACAAATCACCATCTGCTATAGAACGCCACCAAATGTAGCAACATGTATAGTCCAGATATTGTACACCATTACATGTCCTCTTACTTCAAGAGTACACCTTAAAAAGTGTTGTAACCACTCCAAACGTCACTATCATTCATTGTGCACCATAGTAGCAATGACATTTCAATGTTTTTTTAAAATTATTCAGCATGGATTTTTTTTCCCACAGGTCCAATGATTATGCAAAGAACCACAGGAACTGTGCTGATTGCACAGTACACTCGTTCAAAGCATAGTACTTACAAAGTACTAGTTTTGAGGGTCCACAAAATAAAGAAATGTATGCTAGGTGGTGGACTGCAAACTAACACAATACCTGTGCTAACCTATTGTATTCTCAGTTCCCACAGATAATGCAGGAACCAGTATGACAACATTTTCCACTCCATACACAAAACACAGTTCAGGCCTTCCTCAATCCAAACAGTAAGTCCGCAACAATTGCTATTATACTTCTCCACAATATCCACAGTGCAATAAGTGCACTTATTTCTTCTGTACACAACCAATATCACCATTTCCAATGCACATCTCTATTACAATACGCAGCTTGTGGCCATGCCCTACATGCTTCACTGTACCCTGTACATTGTAGGCCCTCCAGCCATACACTAAACATTGTACACCCTGCCCACTATTGCCGCTGCACTGCAGAACTATACATACAAACATCTATCCACTTACAACTTACCCCACACATAACACAGCCACCTACTCTTTAGTCACTGCAGTTTACATTGGCTGCTTTTTCTTCCACAGAATACGTAACCTGTTTCCGACATACACTGGTCACCTAACCCTATCATAAGTGCACACAATAAAGTAACAATACTACAGTAACCTACCCTACAATCTGCACAATCACAACAATACAACTTCATGCATGCATCAATACATTTTACGTAACTGTCCTAACTTCTGCAAAACTTGGCTCCTTGCTTTGCACTATAAACATTTAGGACATTAGATCACTTTCATTGTTATGTACACCATTTCCAAGAAACTTAACCAACCCACATTTCACTGCAGCGCCCACATCACAGCTCCCCACCCACACCCCACCACATTGCAACTGCTGGCATAATGCTTAACTTTTTAAACTTCCGCCAACCTTTTTTCTTGTGTAAAGAAAACACCATTTAAAGCCCATAACTGCCTTACAATGTTAGACAAACGTTCACACTAATTGCTTTCCTTTCCTAATCAGTAGACCCAAAAAAGGTCATGCAACACGACACCAAACTGCATATGATGGGCCACAAACCCACGTGTTCTGGAACAGCTAACACAATCTTACATTACCCACTGTTGCCTCGTAACACAATGCACATATAACTTATCCTTACCCACTGTAAAAGCACATTTTATGTATTTTGCGATCTGGGCATTCTCGCCCAATTGCTACTGCACCAACATATCTACTTCTACGTGGCACTACCTTCACCGTAATAACACTACCAACATTTGTAAATAAATGCTACAATCAAAAACACGATGCCGGCTGATTCCTTCCTTTTTTTCCTGCCTCATCTCAGGAAATCGAAAACTAAAATACCTCTCCTTAAACAGGACACACGCTCATTGTAAAACAGCCTTGAGGGTGAAGCAGGTTTAGCTCCAAGGTCAGATATTGTATAGAAGTCTAGCAAGAAAAATATACACAACTTGCACTGCAGTTCCTCTGTCCATGTGCCCCAAAGGTACTCTGCAACGATCTCAGACGCCATACACTGCAATTTTACGCCATCCCAACAGAATCATGGAATTTGCCGAAATTATGTAAGTGCACCTTTAGATCACATATGTATTACGATTAACATTTATTAATGTGCTCCAAAGTATGCATATTTAAAAAATTTGCTCTACTGCTCACTTTCTCTCTGTACATTACAAAGACCTTTGTGACTGCAGTAAAAAAATGCTGTTACACTGCCATGTCTCCACCATTCCCAGTAAATTGCATCTGTCATTCTACTTTGTTTTTCTGCCATTCTTCCCCACCCTCTCCAAATGCAGATATACAAGGAACGACGAACATGGAACGCAAGTCGTACACTAAATCACCTCACCTTCTGCGCACTTGTACACTGCTACATTCCCTGCTCTGCCCTTTGGATGCCCTTTCACACAATTACTACGTCTAGGAACCCTCAGTGTACTATACGTTATAAAGGCCACAAGTGCACGCAGTGGTCAACCGGCACACAAACATGTACTGCTCACATTTCATTGATGTGCTTCTTACCAAAGCAACTCCTCCATTCTCCAGCAATCCCATGTGACCCCATTACGTTTCTTATTGTATTACTTTCTTTGCAGGCACACAGACACATTGTGCCGTGGGTCCAACTACACTTGCTACCACTGTCAACTTTTGTAAAAAAGAAACACATTAAAACAGCATGTAGTCCCAACGGTTTGAAGACATTTTCTTGTGTGCAGATGTACAATCACAGTATTACCTAAAAAACAGACACCAAGGCAGTGGGTTCACATATGGTGCTAGGCACTAACACACACTTCTTGGTTCATCAGGCATGCAGCTATTACTACATTACCCTTCCCGCTAAGTTGTGTCCTCTACGCTGCAACTAATACCCGGTGCTTACATCTACTCATTCCTCTTTCTCCTCACATATCTTGCATCCTACTGCACGCGCCACACTTCCACTTTCCAATAGACGACTGGGGGATCAACCATTGGAAGATTACCATTACCATTAACAATGTCTTTTCCATCGTTATTATCTGAGCCGACCGCTATGGGCCTGTATGTCCACTTGCGGTTCCTACTATACGAACCAACCTGCAAACCTTTATTCTATAAGCCATCCCAGAGGCACCAGATACTACCTTCACTACCTTTCAAAGACAATGTATTCTTCCACTCGGCCCACCGAGCATCACTATGTGCTCCTTTTCCCACTGTGGTACACAAGAAAAGAACTACAAAATTGCACAGACGGCATTGGTCACTGGATGTTGTATGCAAAATAAAAGAGTGGTGAATTCACCAACTGCCACATTGTCATTTACATTTTGTAGCAAAATAAAGCACTTCCAGCCCCTCACTGTATTGTTAGTAAAGTATGGAATGATCTGGAACCGTAAACTGTGCCTGCGCATGTCTGCTTTTCATTTTGTGTATGTTATTCCTTTCCAGAGCTAGGTGCTCACATGACAGAGTGTGCTACGCTTGACACGCACATAAAATGAATACCTGGTGTACACACCATGAGGAACGACTATCCACAAGTGAAGTCACTAATGCCAGTGACTGCTGCGATTGTGTAGGTGGCACACAGGAATATCTAATGGAAGCGATGCACACATTATAATTGCACACACTAAAAGCTCCACCCGCTTCCTTTGGCCATCGCAACATGTACGCCACACAAAGGTAACAGTCGGATGGCATGCCATCCTGTACATAGCTGGACTTAACAGCGTTCATGATGTTGTCAGCTGCAAATGTATGTGTATTGCAATGTACATTCTCCATACTTTCCATGTGTAATGCTTACTAACTTATATCATGTTGCACTGCCTTCCTTCGCTCTCGAGTACAGGGTGTTATGAGCGGTATACCATACTGTACTTTAATTGTGCCACCTCAGTATGTGAATGGCAAAAAGGCCAATATCATTCACCATATTCACATGCTTTCACTTCACGACACCTCTACTGGCATAGCAACTGCATAATCACCTCCAGAACCATGCTGTGACAATGAGCACCCACAGGAGACATACCTATTTCCAGATGTGCACGCTGGAGTAACATATCAGTGTAAGTACTGACCCAATGAAGGAAACATTCCAAAACCTACTTCCGAACAATGTCCACATTGTTACGTGAAACATCTGTGGCCATCTAAACATGGCAGTACGCTCTTGCCACTCCCAACACAACATGGAACACCAATTACAACAATCCCTATATCATCTCCAATACACTCCCCATCCCCAATGGCCTCTGAAAGTTGTTGCCTGTGCACCTACCCCCCAACACTTTATGTGCTAGTATCTGCATACCTGTGGCATGTCGCAAACGTTACACAGTAAAACAATCCTTGCATTTCCCACTTTCTTACTGCACTCCCAGAACCAAAGCTCTGTTCATGTTCACACCCCTCCTAATGTAAATAGTGTCTTATCTCACCAATGCCCCTTTACGACCTGGGCAAAGGCGCAGATCTTACGACACTTACATATTTACAAGTGTATTGCATGGCACAAGGTATGCTTAGAATACTAGAATACCTTATGCAAATGACCTAAGGCAAAGTGAAAGTACTCATTGTACATATATCTTCAATCCACATATCAATATCACAGTACTCCCATACACAGCAGCATTGTGTTGCAAGTTTCTTAGCAAGAGCCTACTCCTTTGCCACACCCACTGCAAAGCAATACACCCATGCATGGAAAAATGTCAGCACTTACCCTTTCTGTCCACAGGTACATATCGGTTCAGTAATAAACCAAATCAAGTCAATTTTCTGTTACCTACTTCGAACCAGTCCCGACCCTCTTATGTCCAAGGATCCCAGCCATGAACACAAGAAAGTATGGGTTTTGCAAGCACAATACAAGATAGCACTGCAAATATCCTCATATTCTCTCCAATGCACTCCCTATCCCCAATGGAGTCTGCCTGCACTCACCAAACAATGATAGTCGCCTCCACAACTGCCCGCCAATAAAGTATATGAGAGTACCCGCGTACAAATTCCTTCCATGTGCCAATGTCTAACTGCCCTCCCTAAAGCAAGGCTGTGCCCAAGCCCCAAGCTCTTGGGTACCACGGCGGAGGCCTATGGCTTCCGCCCATGCACCCAATTGCCTAGGCACTCCCCATGCTTGCCTCCACAACTACCCACGATAAAGTACATGTGAGTACCTGCGTACAAATTCCTTCCATGTGCCAATATCTCACTGCACTCCCAGAAACAAGGCTATGGCCGAGCCCTACAGTCTTCGTTACATAGGCAGAGGCCCACGGCCCATGCACCCAATACCCTACTCCTTCAACACACCCACTGAAATGCAGTATAGGCATGCAACTACCATGTGGTCACGTACCTTTCCTGATTACCAGTACGTGTGGGTACACTAACAAAGTCACACAATGCAACATTCTCCAACCTACTTCCAACCAGTGGTCACACTGTTACATCGAATAGCCCTGGCCATGCACACAATCCAGTACACTTTTGCATACACAACACATTGTCATACATCAACTGCAAATACCCTCATATTACCCCCAATTCATTCCCCATCCACAATACAGTCTACCTAGACTCAATGTACTCTTTCTACGTAGGTGTGCAATTCACACACCATTAGCAGAGTCCTCCCAGACATGCCTACATTGTGTTTCAGGTAGTGTGCCCAACACATATGCTGGTCTTTCTACATATGTGTGCAATCCACATATCAATGGCACAGTACTTCCATACATTGCAGCATTTTGTTGTGGTTTCATCGGCAACAACCTACTCATTTGCCACACCCACAGCAAAGCAATGGAGGCATTCATTGCAACATGTGCTAAGTTACCTTGCCTGTCCACAGGTACATATTGGTACAGTAATGAACCCAATCGAAGAAACATTCTATAACCTACTTCCAAACAGTGGCCACCCTTGTATTTCCAAGAGCCCAAGGCAACATCCTGTAACCTACTTCTAACCAGTGCCGACGCTGTTTTGTCCAAGGGCCCCAGCCATTCACACAAGCCATTAGGGGTTTTCTAGTCACAACACAGCATAGCACTGCAAGTGCAAATATCGTCATATTCTCAATGTCTTACTGCCCTCCGTAATGCAAGCCTGTGCCCAGGGCCGAGGACCTTTGGTACATAGACAGAGGCCTAGGGCCTCTGCCCATGCACCCAATTGCCTAGTCCTACTACACACCCACTGGAAGGCAAGCATGGTAACTAATACCACCGTGCTTTCCTACCTACAGTAAAGGAGCCAACCAAGGCAACATTTGCACACCTACTTTCAACCAGTACCCACACTTATACGGCCAAGGCCCATTGCCATGCACACAAGGCAGTAGTGCCTTTTCAGGCACAAAACAACATAGTACAGTGACTTCACATATCCTCATATTAGCTCCAAGGCCCTCCCCATCTCCTATAGACTCTGCCCACAGTAACCAACATATAATAGTCCCCTGAGCACTTAACCACCAATGCAGTGTATGTCAGTAGCTGCGGAAATGGTCCATATCGCAACAGTGTGCTGCCAAACAATACTTCCTTTTCTCCATGTTGTTATGGTCTCCCTTGCAGCAACGGTGTGAGCAAACCCGGCTGCATACCTAACCTCTAAGTGCCTTACTGCTGTCCCATGCATACAGCCATTACATTGTGGGGGGTGACCAAGCCCTAGGCTCTTGCTACATGGCATGGCCATGCAGTAAAAAGACTACGCCTTATCAAGATCCACAGCAAGCCAGGTCAAAGAAGCAGGTTAACATTTCGTCAAAAACACACAGCTGCAAAATAACGCAAACGCGCAACTTCAACATAACCACCGCCAGCCTGTTATGCTCATCTGGTCTCTGCGGAGGCGTTGGGGCACGGTTGCAGCCCTCCTGGGGGTGAGGTCACTCGGGTCCGACTTAGCCCTCTGCGCTTATGTTATGACTGGTGGTAATAGGTGATGCTGCTCGGGACTGCTCCTGTTGATTAGTTTTGGCGAGAACTCTGTCCTGCTGCTTCTGGCAGGGGTGCTTGTATGATCTGGACCAAGTTCCTTCACTGGTCCCTTGCACGTGGTGGTCCAGTCCTGCTGCGACTAAGCCACTATACTTCAGGTAAGTGTTCCTGTTTGCCTTTGTCTTTCCTCGTCTGTTTTTGTTGTATTGTAAAGTTTGTTGTCTTGTATTGCTGTCCGTTCCACTTTTGATGTTTGCTCTTTTGCTTTCTTCTCTTGCAGGTGATTTTGCCGGCCTGGCAGAAGCTGCGGAGCTCGAGGCGATAGCCGGAGGGAATGAGGAACAAAGCTGCAGCAGGTACAGTAGCTGGTAAGTTATTAGCTAGGGGTTCAAATGTGGCATGGCCCTAGGGGCGGATGTTCTAACCTTGTCTTTCTTCTTCTCCGCAAGGTCCGAGTTCGTGAATGCGGAGTGTGGTGATGTGGCGTCGGGATCAAGATCATTGGATGTCAGGAGATGAGTCTGCAGATGAAGCGATGAAGCACCGGTTTCCTGGAGGTGTGTATGCAGGAGAATGCCTGGTTTCAAAGGTAAACAAACTGGTCCAAGCGGCGATGAGCGCCACTTTGCATGTGAGTGCACAGTAACGCGAAGCACTGGCCTTAAGGATGGAGCAGCTTATACAGCTGACCTTCTGAAGCCACGGCCACCAGGTTAACCCTCCCTGCCACACCCTGCCATACCCGATGAGTCAGCACATGAAGACCAGGCCTAAGGAGCCACACCCGAAGAGTCAGCACATGAGGATGTTATCTGGAATAAAGGCTTTCAGCTCTTGGAAAATTCTTGTAAAATAAAAGCACTCATGCACTGAAATAAAGTGTTCCTGCTCACATCTCTAAAAGAGCCTGGCGCCAAAGGCACCAGGACTGAGACCAGCCAGGTCCCCTGTGTTTATATGTCCCAAAGTGACATAAGTGAGTCAAGTGACCCATTGACCCCATCACTAGATGGTGTGGATTTTGTGTTCTGGGGCCTGTGGCCATGACACAGCCATAGCCCACAGCACAAAACATTGCCAATATGTTCGCTTCACACTCTTTCTCCCAGCCGATCCTGAAAACCATTGTTTCTAATGCCTTTCAGCACGCCACTATCCTCTGATACACCATGGCGGCGTTTCCCAAAAATGTTGACGCACAACACGCTTCCCTCCAGCCAAACACCGGCTGCGTCCACTGCTCCCCGACAGCACGGCGTACCGCAGGCCAATGAGACATCGGTCCACGGAGCGAACAGGGAAATGGGTCCGCGGAGCAGACCCAGATATCACTAATTTTTTGGGACATACATTTCAGTGTTTTGCAAAAAAATTAACGGTCCGATTTCACCCAAACACACAAAAGCACGCTTTCTGGCTCAAGCCCCCGCTCCTGGCACACATTTTGTGAAATCCATCCAGCCGTTCAAGCTGTAGCCGTGCGCAAAGTTTTTCCCATTCAGTCTATGGGGAAAAAAGGTGGGAATCCCCCTATAACTTTTCCCACCCTGCACGAAACCTCAGCCACCTTGGCAAAACAAATTAAGATCTGGCCATATACTTTTTTTGGCAAAGTTTGGTGAGGATTCGTCCAGGGGGAGCGAAGTTATAAGCTGCCAAAAAAGTGTTCTTCCTATGAGTTTAGCAACTTAACCATAACTACACACCTGCTACCACGGGCCGTGAAATTAATTTCATATGACAACTTAGAGTTTAATGTTATGCCAAATGCAAATGCATCTATGGGTATTTTTTCCTTCTCTAATTAAACCACTGCATCATGATCTGTACTGATCTTATTTCTTAAGGACAAAAACAGACAAGCAAGGTTTATACATATTTATTTTAATTAAAATTGCTAAATTAAAAACACATATGAGGGTTTCAAGTTCCACAATTCTAACCATGGTACAAAACCTGAGTTTAATCCTTAATCATTTTGCTCATTCAATTTTCGAGTACAGAACAAGGTTCTGTATCTGAATGTTCCAGAAGAGCACCGAGAAAGATTTCAAATCTGAAAAAAAGAAAAGCTGATGGAACAGCGATACTGGGATTGACTGCTTTGGTGTGGAGCTGCTCGACACTCAACAATTCCGGATTACCCGTGGAGCCATGCTTAAATCCTGAGGATGTGCACATCAGCGTGCATCTCGGCTAGCAGTAGTGTTTGGAGTGTCCTGTGTAACTGTGATTACAGACTACATTAACTGTTGAATTGGCTGAGCAAGCGTCACTACTGGTAGAACTTTGATGCTGAGATCGATTGCTTTGGTGTGGAGCTACGACACTTGACACTTATGGCTTGCCTGTGGAACCGTCCATAAATCCTGAGGATGTGTGCATCAGCGCACGTGTCGAGTAGCATCAGTGTTGTGGTGTGCACTGTGCCTTGCGTCTCCTGAGCCAGATCTGCAAATATACTAGGTAAGTCTCACTTGCAAAATAGTGTCTTGAAAATTAAACACCAGCCCACCCGCTAATCTACACTATGCAGTGCCACAGCTCACCTGTCTCGAAAAATAAAGAAACAATGCCCAGATTTCATCAGTAGGGCCATTACTACGGATAATGAAAAACCCAAGCAATGTATCTCTCTTCAAACAGATATTACACATTTGTTTAGACTAAAAACGTCCATCTATAGGCAAACAGACTTCATTCACCTTGGCTGAGATATTGGAACAATCGCCCTCATATACTTTCGATAACAAAAATGTATTGTTAAAAATGTGCGTGCCTCTCTTGGGCGGAAAAGGGAGCTTCCTTCACAAGATTGTGACAGAACCATAGTCGACGTGGATTTATCTAATTTGCCAGATTTAGCTGTATATGTTTCATCTTCAGACCTGTTTGAAACAAGCAGTGAAACTGAGGCTAGATGTTCTTCGATTAAGAAAGCAGAGCCTGAGATACGCACCACATTGTCTCTTAGCAGTATAAACACAAGAATATCCAAGGAGAAGCTCTACCAATGCTGATATCTATGATAGCTAGAGACCAGCTTGATATTAAATTAAAACTAGCTAAAGTGGTAGAATTGATTTCAATGACTTTCAACAAACCGACACCCAAGACTATTCCATCACAAAGAGCCCCAAAAACTAAGAGAACAAACATTGCCAGGGCATCATCTGTATTGGTGTTCAATGGACCAATTTTCCCATCCTTAGTCCCATATTGTTTATTAATTTTCTACAAACCGGCATCCCTACTAATTACTGGGTCTAGGAGAAGGTCTCCCTCCATGCCACTGGATTTAGAGCATGAAATTGCAACTAAATAAAATATTGAGCTGGCAAAATCGGCTAAATTTGTCAAATTTGGCTCTAATTGGAAAACACAGATTACACATAAAAAGGATCTAAGGGCACCTATTAAAGTACATTGTGAACCAAATACTCATAACACTCTAGGGAGGCACAAAAAAGATAGTGACACATACACTGCCTGATGGCTCGGTAGGAAAGGTTCTGTTAAGTGGGACATTAGACTGTCACCTTCATCTGTGCCAATTGATACGCCAGACATCTGACCACCAATATTTTCATGCTCAAATCAGAATTCTGAAATTTCCTTCTGCTGCTTAAACCCAGCCAATCGATTGTGTGCAAGTAGCTTAAATGGAAAACATATAGACAATACCCTTACTTTCATAAAACCAGTGTCTGCCTTCAACCAGATCTGGCTAAATGGGTTATTTGGAAGACCTTAACCCCACTAGCTAGAGCCCTTTCCTGAATCTATCTCACCTCTTGAAATATTCAATCAGCTTCCACAACTAAGCCTGATTAATTCTACTGACATTATCTGGATTGAACATCCAGGGATTGGTATTCCCACTAATTGGGCGCTGATAGAATTTTCATCACTATTGATGGTGGCCCTTTTAAAGATGTATGCTACATCTTTTAAACAACTACGGTGGACCATTATCATTTGTCAAAAGTCTAAGAAGCTAACATCTACAGAAACCTGTTCCCAAGGGAAAAAAACAATTTTCTTCCAAAAGATTAGCAAAAATTGGAGAGAGCAACTTTACATGAGCTTCAAGCGAATAACGATTAAGCTTTAAAAAATGATCTAGAAATGGAATTCTGTTCTCCTGAACAAATCACTAATGATTCACCAGACTCACCAGCAACTGGCCAATTTGTACATGAAGATCCTGTTACGGCAGCCAACATTTTAAACCAGTACAATTCACCCACTACACTCTAAAGACACTATTGACGATGCATTAGAAATGCATCAAATGCATCAAGCCAAAGGATCCCCAATGAGTATATGGGAAAAAAGTGTAGAAGCACATTCTTTTCCTTTACTCTTTCCTATTGGAAAAGGAGGAAGATGCAATGAAAGTTCCATGCAAATTAGTGCATCAGAATATTGCTCTTAAAATAATGTATTCTGAAGAACCCAGATTCAGACAAAATGTCAAATACAATGTCCACCTCCTATTTGAAAGCGAACTAGCATTTCTATGTGTTGGAGTGGAACACACATTAAAACAGGCTCTAACCATTTAAACATATGTGCGACCCAACTGCTTCAAAAAATAAAACACAAATATGAGGTTTTGCTGTCAAGTATCCCAAATCTCTTGGCAATCATGCATGGTACAAAAGAATACTGGTTCTGACGTCATGCTGATGTACGTTGCATGCTAAGGAACCTTGGCCCACCCACATGGTTTGTTACTTTAAGTTGTGCAGTGTAGGACTTTCATGACTTCTTACACACTTCAAACCAAAATAAAGACAGAATAGATATAAAAACACCAGTAGAACTCTGTTCTCTTGACGCTGTCAATCTATCAAGGTACTTTCACCATTGCTTCATTGCTTGCTGCCTTTTATCTGCAATACAACTACCCTTCCGCTCAGAAAAGTGCAACACTTCTTTTGGGGAAAAGAATGGTATTCCAGAGGAGCACCACAAATCCACATGCTGTTGTGGATAAAAGATGCTCCTAAATTTGGCCATGATAGTGACACCACTGTTTTACCCAGTGGTATACCCCACTTCTTCAATTGACACCCTAACTTACCTTGTTACTAGTATCAAATGCACACACGAAATCCATCCACGCCACATACAGATGTTTCTGTTTTGAATTAATAGTAGATTGAATCTTCAAAATTAAGGATGTAAAACCATGTTTGGTTTGTTGATATTATATTGGCTTGATCCACCCAATCTTTCAAATCTTTATTGATTAACCTTCTGAAGATTTTGCTTTCCACATCCATCAGTGCTACAGGTCTGTAGTTGGTAGTACTGGAACTCTCACCCTATTTAAAGATTGGTATAATTAATGCATTATTCCAAGATGGGGGAATTTTTCTGAGTGCTAAAGATGTTATTGAAAAGGCCAAATAAAATTGAAGACCATAGACCAGCTGACTTTCATAGTATCTCATTTGTCAAACCATTTAGTCCTGATGCTCTTGATTTACTAGAGCTACAAATTAGGTCCTTGATCAGTTTTTCATCAATGTTTAATATCCACCTCTGACTGTTTTTTGAACTGATAAGTAATTTGATTAAGTTCTTTTAGTTACAAAATGTTTGGTCCATACCATCTGATTAATACAGTGAGACTGAGAGCTAGAATTTATTGATGAAGACCCATTAATTAGATTTCAAAGGTTTCTAGAGTTGGACTCCATAACAGCCCCAACATACCTTTTCCATCTAGGACTATTCTCTCTGCCCTTTGAAATCATGACCAGTTATGAGAGATTATATTTCCCTGACCATCACCTCATAATCACCCCTTCACGTTTGCGCTTACATATCACTTGATTTAGATTTCTTTTATGACATGCAGTTTATTGATCATATCTATGCAGCTGTTTCTATCCCTGTTTGTTCATAGGTTTGTCAAGTTCCCAGAGTGATTCCACAAACGAGCCTGGAGATGTCAATAGTTGGGTCTAATTGATCTCAGAGTTTTTACTTTGAATATCTAATTTCTTATTCTTATTGGGCATCTTGCTGCCTAAACCTGAGAATCCGAGTTTCCGCTTTGATTTCCAGATACTATACTATTATATGAGTCCCTTACTTGTGATATTTTCTGTGGTTCAAAGAATAATAAGAGGAGAATATGGTCAGTAGACCCTCTGTCCACTACTTTACACTCTTGAAAGTTAGCAAAGAGTTGATCTGACATTATAAAGTAATCTATGGTGGATGACTTCCCAACACTCCTCCAGGTTTTAGCAGCCAGTGTATCACCCTCAACAGACCCATTTTCTTTACAAAGGTTCGAATCAATAAAGAACTGTAACCACTGACAACATTTCTAACAGATGGACCCTTCTCACACAGCAGGACTAGTCCTCAAACATTCAGAATTTAAACCCTGCTACCAAATATTATCTGTGAGATATTTTATCGAAGCATGTGACAAAAGATCTGACAGATCCTCCAGGAAGTTGGACAAGTTGGACTCGGAAGGGCTCCAGTATAACCTTACTAATATCCATGGAATATTAAGAAAGGCATTTTCATCAGAGAGAAAAGTCACCCTTACCACCAAAATATCTTGCCTACTTGTTGGCATTTGTTCAATCAGGGATATGCGTGAGTTCCTTATCATTATCAACATACCACCTTGCGGTTTTCCCATTTGAGCTTTTGGAGCCCCTTGAGATAGTTCGTGCCATTATTGATTTGAGATCTGGCATGTCGGGGTATGTGTTTCCGCAGTGCTGCCCACACTCGGGCCCCACAGTCATCAAAATGGGCCTGCCATGGGTGTCATCACCTATCCGTACCCCAGGATACCCTGCCTTACTCACATGTCGTCTGCCTGGTCCCCTAGTACTGCTGCAAACAAGCTCTTCATGTCACCCAAAGCCAGGGTAATGCCTGTTTTCTGCATCTCAAAAGCATATATCCATTTGCCTGCACCTGCAGTAAGAGGTGGTCACATCTTAATCAAATTGTTCCTGTCCATGTGTAGCCAGGGTACACATTGCCCTCCCCAGACCTTTGTTCAGTAACAGGAACTGAGGCCCTGGCAGACTTCCCACTGTCTTTTTCCCTATTATTTCCCTTTCACTACTGCCACATCCACTTATCCCTCAACACTCGCATGCACACGCTCTCCAACACTCTCACACCACATCCCCTTATTGTTTTCTCAAGCAAAAGGTGCACTTATATCTATGTGCCCTCCTGAATTCCTCCATCATGCGTCCCCATCAATAGTCTGCACAATCCAAAGAGCAGATAGTAATTCAGGCAACAGGATTCGGTAAATCTCTCTGGTTTGTGCATAAGGGACAGGAGACTGTAGTGGGTGCATCCCCTCCGGATGTGCAGCCATGAATCCGCAGTCAATGCCGAGGGTCTACGAGCATGTGGGGGACACCAAATGTTTAAGGCCAGACAACCAGATGATAATAAACACTCCTCAAAGGAAAAATTATCGGTGCACCTTTTTGCAAGGAAAACAAGATTTATTTTGTATAAACAAAGGAAAAAGGTGTGAGAAGGTCCTGTAGAACCAAACTGACACAGAATTCTCTGTTAGTTCAAATCAAGTTTGAGTTTTAAGGAAAGAAATTGTCACTCATGACATGAATAATATAGTGTGTTAATCCCCAACCTTATTGCCCACAACCTTTATACATACTACAATCCCCTATAGTCCCTTGAATGTTTGGCCGCATCCTAATATACCCACGTCCTCTAATGCATGGTTCCCCCATTTCGTCACCTTGGTTCCCAGCTACTGGATTGGAGATTTAGCTAAGATGGTACTCATCCCATTGATCTAGTCACATGATATGCACCTGGTCATTAGAATGAGCTCAGTGGACAACTCCAAGTTCAAATTGGCACTTTGAAACAATACTGCACTTCTCTTGATATCAAACATGCAGACGCCCCAATCATGCCTTCTCGATGCGGGACTAGATTTTTTGGCATTACCTCTTGCTCCTCATATCCCAAGTCACAGAATGTTCTGCTCCTAATTCCCCCCTCATCAGCTGGCCACCCCGGTACACCTCCTGACTCTCTCTCAAGGACCACATTAAATGGCCTAATTCTGATGGATTTAGGTGTTCTTTTTTTTCATTCTTCTGCAGTTCAAATGGGATGACCATTATTCTGGGGGGGGGGGTTGTTAATACCCTAAATCTGGACCAAACATGTTTTGAGCTTATGACCTCGACCCAGGCTCCCATGGATGTGTCCTTCGGGATGAACACAGCCCTAACCTCGTTCTCCTGTTCACCTTCCATTCTGGATTTGCAGGCCTATAGCTTGATACAATTATACCACTATCCGTTCAGTGTGAATGCCACTATTCGGAGCTTCAGTGCTGGGGATTGGGAAAGGGAAAACGATTCAAACTCTTCATTGTGCCACGCTGCTATACCACCAACAGTGAATGCAAAATGCAAGGCCTCACTTCCAATATGGTGATGCGTCAGCTTTCCCTGCTCCCAGGCCCTGTGTCTACATTGTCATTGTTAAATTGTCATTGTTTACGCCCTGATGCCTATGGGTTCTGGCACACTACAAACAAAAAAATAAATACACATTATATTTCACTAATGCTACACAATATCACCCAGGCCCTATACCTGAGCCGACCTATGCTTCTATGATTACTATAAAACAAATGCATGTGTTGTTCCCACTCGTGCTTTGCAGCCCCCTACAGCCAGGTACATTTACATTCCTTTGCGCTAATAGATTTTTCTAAGCCAGAATGGTTGGAGTGGCCATGGGAGCTGTAAATGCTTCCCTACAAAACCAATCACAAATATATTTAAAAATATTTCTAGGGGTACTCTCTTTAGAAATAGCCACACATGCTGCAATAATTGTTTTGTTAAGGGTGAACATATTTTCAAACTTGCACTGCAATTACTGTCTGTTGTGTGCTGTACCTGTCTTCCTGGTATCAGGAATGAAATAAAGAACTCCTTGGGAAAATAAAAAAAAATCCTCTCTGGGAGCAGCAATCTGCAGACAGGTTTTTGACTGATTCTTTCTTACAAATGTCTGATGCCAAAACGTGCATATTCCTTCTATTCTACTGAAATATTAGGCACTGATAGTCAACGTTATTATTATTATTTTTATTAATTAATCATGTTTTATTTAGGTGCCATGAGCTGTTGAATTGTGTCTGAGCCAACACATATTTCAACCGTTGCAGTCTTCATCAAGGTTTCTAACAACACAAATTAGTGTAGCAAAAAGTGGTAAGAATGCATGATCATCAAAATCCTTATTTACAATATTGTATATCAAATCATAAGATATTACGGACCGTGAGACTACAATGAATAGTCATGTAAAACCATATTTGTAACAATGTATTTCATAACTGGGTAAAATGAACCATAATATTGTGAGAACAAAATCCAGAGGGATTAAACTTGATAACCCAAAATTATACAATTATAACACCCAATCAGATACAAATTCGAAAAATAAAGACACATTCCAGATCACCCATATGACCATGTGGAAATACAGAGTGTGGTCGGGTAGAGGTTGAGGAAAAAATGTAAGCAAAAATAGATCCTCTTAAACTGAGTTCAAAATTGGGGCTAATGCTTATTTGATGTATTTCACCCATCGTTTTTTGTTGTGTAGATATAGGATTCTAATTGTTCAGAAATGTACTAAAATATTAATGTAAATCTTCTCATCCCTTTTCCAGTGATATGCAGACAATATTATATATAGGCTTTTAATTGTGATCTTTAGATTGTGGACACAGTTTAGTCAAGAGGATGAGTGAAGGATCCCTGTGGGTATTAACAGATATGCAACCAATTACGGTTGAAAAGATGCATGTTGCACTGGTCTGCATAGACGTTTATCTAAAAGTAGTAGGTAGCCATGTTTCATTAATATTGTTGCAATTGATTTATAATGACCGGTCAAATGCACATGTGGAAACAATGACTATGGATCTATAGTTATGAAGAATGACAATTCTCTTAGAGAAGGTTGTGGCAGTGGTATATAATCCTAGACATTGGCGTTCAACCCGGGTGCAATTCATGGAGGCGATTGTGTCAAACCAAACCAAAAAATCTGTTTCTATTGGCCGTGTAAGTGTCATTATTCTGAAACAAGGACATGACTAGTGGTCCCAGATAATAGCACACACAAAATCTCCTTATCTTTCAAAGTATAGTTATGCCAATGCCGTGTTCAAGTTCATGGGTGCATTCTTCATAAAGTCCAAAATGCTAGTCTATGACCAAAAACAGTTGACATCATACTCAGTGACGTGACTGGTCAAGCACTGCGTTTGTGATACTATGAAGGCAGAGTGCTTCTTGGGCGCCATATAGCTATGTGCCAAATGGTCAGTGGCTCACTCTATACGTAAACATACGATGTCATGCATAATCTTGTGATGACGATCACTTGTGATAATACTGCTAAGTACAGTCTGTATCTAGATTTACGTCAGGAAAAAAATATATTATTGGTACCGTTTTCATTGAGCATGTCTGATAACTTTTCTGATAGTTTGCAACATGTACACATGGAGAAGGTGGCCCTACCAATATATTATTGCTAGTTCTGGAACTGTGTAAATGTAACAATATGGGGTGCATGTCGCCCTCAGGTATGAAATTGGTGCGTCTGGTATCTATAAATCCTGAAAGCCACATAATGAATAATAATAATGTATACACAAGTGAAAGAAGTATAGAAACAGTTATGTCTCAAATTCATAATATTCAATAGCAACTAAAATGTGGCCAATGCATACAATTTGCAATGTTTCGCACTGTAGTAACATGAGAAAAACCAATTATTTTATTATGGACCCAAATGGACTTAGGGTGGCATCTGTTGTATCTCTGTCGAAACAAAGAGGGAGTGAAATCTATAATATATAAATTCAGAAAGCCTTTGGGAACCGGTTAGTGGATAGCAGGCCCACTTTACAGAAAAGCACGCATTTCATGATCCGAGTTCAAACCCATAGTAACAGTTCTGATCTTACAAATGAGCCTGGCATCCATCTGTCGTAGTTTGATGTCACGCACTCACCCCTCAGTGTTCCCAGTGTCCCCAATGCCCATCCCCGTACCTCCACTCCACCCCGTCCTCTTGCCCAGTTCCGGGACTCACGTGTGCTCTCCCCGAATCCCCATGTGCCAATGCGTGTGTTTCAACTTGCTGCCCAGTCGCCGAGACACCCGCTCTATTGGCACGTTCCTTGGCGATTGCGAGACCGGCTTCACGCCCCTCTTCCGCGTCACGTGACCAATGCCTACCGCTCACGTGTTACTAAGGCACGTTCACGTGATGTGGTCACGGGTCACGAGACCAGAAAGTAATATGCATCGCCGGTATTTAAACAGCATCTGAACACCCAATGCTTCACAGCTGTTTACCTGGACACTGTTCGGCGCTTCGATTACTCACATTTGGATTGCTTGGGAACGGACCTCGGATTGGATTAAGGACTGCTATTGGATTCCCCTGGCTTCTGGCTTCTGGTTTATTGGATTTCTTGTTACGAATAATGGACTGCTTTCTGGACTACTACTTGCTTAATCCCTTTGGTACTACTTTACAGTGGTTCAGTGTTCCCAGAGGCCCAGGGTTCCGGAAGATCATCTCCCGCCTGTGGCCTCAAAGGTTGTACAGAGAGTGATTTGGACTCTCTGTGTGCGGCACTTGTGGACCGAGAACTCTTCTGACTATCCGACAGTCGAGACACAAAAGACTGTGAAGCCATCCTGTCGTGTAGTCAATGGAGTGAGCCGCGGATGACCCCTTGGCTACTATGGTCCAAGCCATAACCGTGTTACGTGCAGACATGGCCGCAGCAAATACTGCCATAGACCAACGATTAGATAACATCCAAAGCACTAGACACCCCTTGCCCCCTGATGCTGAGTTTGGGGATGTGCCACCAGCCCCACAGCCCGTCCCGCCTCCTGTTCCACCTCCTCAAAACCCCATACCCGTGGTACTCCCTCTCCTTTTCCACTGGCTGCCCCCGAGAGGTATCATGGGGATCCCAGTAAGTTTAGGACCTTCTTGAATCAATGCAAACTGCATTTCTTGTGTAGGCCCCAGGCCTTTCCAGACTCAACCACTAAGACGTCATTCACCCTCTCGCACTTAGCTGGTACAGCCGCTGCCTGGGCTAACCCGCTCTTGGAAAACGACAACCTAGCACTTTATGATTTTGACTTACTGGTCACGGAGATGTCTCGGGTGTTCGCCACTCGCCACAAGGTTCAGTCCTGAGATCTAGAACTCTCGGATCTGGGACAAGGGAGAGGGCCCTTAATTGAGTATATAACAAGGTTCAACCAGCTTGCAGCAGAGACGTCTTGGCCCAAAAGTAAAAAGGCTGTTGTGTTTTATAGGGGCCTAAACAACGCCATGAAGGATGCTCTTACTGTAATCCCCTCCTTGCTGACCTCTTATCAGGACTTAGTTGACCTAGCCTTACAGGTGGACGCCCCGCGTTCTGAACGCAGTGCTGAGGCCGGTTTTGCTCATACTCCAACTCCATCTGCCACCACTGCTGCCTCCAACACCAGTCACGAACCCATGTGGATTGGGGGCATACGAAGCCCAATCACACCCCCAGAGAGAGAGCGCAGGAAGGTGGACAATGCATGCTATTATTGCAGCCTGACTGGCCATTACGTTAAAGAGTGTCCTTGTTGGCCAAAACTCAAGACCTCAGGTTTTCGGACTGCTCGACCCTAGAACCGGGGGCTGGGTCGAGCGCTTCTTGTTACACCCCGAACATTATTCCTGCATTTGGTCGCATCAGGCCCATTCATGTGCAAGCCATTCTTCAGCCCACGCCTGATGTCTCACACCCGGTTACGATCATCATCGACTCCGGGGCCACGGGCAATTATATTGACATCGCGCTTGCTCAAATACTGAATCTACCCCTTCTAACTAAAATCAGGCCAGAACCAGTGCAGGCGGACGATGGTACATCTCTGATTTCTGGGCCCATTAAACAACAGACAGCCCCAATGCTCCTGACCATTCAAGCTATACACAAATAAACCTTGAGCTTTGATCTTATTTCGATGCCCCAGTTTGGCCTGATATTGGGAATACCTTGGCTCCAGGAGCATAATCCGTTAATAGATTGGAAATCAGGTTCTGTGCAGTTCGAATCAGTACTCTGCCAACACTATTGTCTTCCTTCGACCGCAAGGGACAGCTCACCCGCTCAGGCTTTGGGGGCCATTGCTCACTTGACCATAGGGGATACTACTTTCCCACCAACATAACACCATATAGTCGGACTGACTTCCACACTTGTTCCCGCCCAATACCAGGATTACGCAGGGGTGTTTGACCGTGGTTCATCTGAAGTGCTTCCACCACACCGTCCTTACGACTGTCCAATAGACTTGGTCCCAGAGAGCACCATTCCCACAGGTGGGATATATTCCCTTTCCCACACTGAAGACCGGGCCCTGAAGGAATATATTCAGAAATCCCTCTTCTTAGGCCACATACGCCCCTCCACTTCCCCAGCGGCTAGTTCCATCTTCTTCGCCCCCAAAAAAGAGGGCGATCTGTGCCCGTGCGTGGATTATCGCTGGCTTAATGCCATCACAGAAAAAAAAACTCTATCCCATTCCTCTGATTACGCCCCTGCTCGATCGCCTCACACACGCATCTGTCTTCACTAAGTTGGATCGTCGCGGTGCCTACAATCTGGTCCGTGTACGCCCTGGAGACGCATGGAAGACCGCCTTTTGCACCCGCCCTGGGTTGTACGAATACACGGTCATGCCATTTGGCCTGTGCAATGCACCAGCCACGTTCCAGAGGCTTATGTATGACATCTTTTCTGATATCCTGGACGTGTTTGTCGTGGTCTACCTAGACGACATTTTGATCTTCTCCCGGAATTTGAAAGAACACGTACAGCATGTACGGGAGGTGCTTTCTCGTCTGCAAAAACATTCCTTGTTTGCCAAACCAGAGAAGTGCCAGTTCCATGCAGACACCGTGGAGTTTCTCAGTTTTCACATCACGCCTGGGGGTTTGGCCATGAATTCATCCAAGGTGCGGGTAGTGTTGGACTGGCCTGCTCCCAAAACCCTTAAGGCGCTTCAGTGTTTTCTTGGCTTCACTAATTTCTATAGGTGCTTTATCTCTGGGTTCTCGTCTCTAGTGGATCCCCTCACTTCTTTGATGAGTCCTTGCATTCCCTTCCTGTGGACGGAAACACACCAACAGGCCTTCGAGGCCCTAAAAACAGCGTTCACTACCGCCCCTATTCTAAAACACCCGGACCTAGAACTACCGTTCATCGTGGAGGCTGATGCCTCCTCCTTTTCCTTGGGTGCGGTTTTGTCACAGATCTGCTCCGCCACCGGTCATCTTCACCCCGTGGCTTTTCACTCCCGCAAATTCACTGATGCCGAGTCTCACTACACAGTGACCGAAAAAGAACTACTGGCAGTCATGGATGCCTTCCATGTTTGGCGACACCACCTCTTGGGTGCTAAACACCGGGTCACGGTATATTCAGATCACCAAAACTTGCAGGATCTAGCATCCTTGAAATGTGTCAATAGCAGGCAGGTCAGATGGCATTTGTTCTTTGCGGCTTTTGATTTTGTTATCAAGCATCGCTCGGGCTCTGCCCATGGTAAGGCCGATGCCTTGTCTCATTCTCCTGGGGGGGTTGCCTTGCCGGTATTTCCAGACACCCTCCTTGACGCCGGCAAAGTGGTTTGTTTATGTACCCCGTCTCTGCCTTTACTTGAAGTTGTTCGGAGCTGGGTCACCATACACCCCAACCAGTTGTCCAAATGGGATCCCTGCCACATGACGGACTGCCCTTCATCTCTGATCGCCTATTCCTGCCCACTAAAGATACCCGCAACATGGCCCTAGAGTGGTCCCACGACGCCCCTGTTCATGGACACCCCGGCCAGAAACGCACGTTGGTGTTGCTAAAACGATGGTGCTGGTGGCCGTCCATGAAGAGGAACGTGGAGTGTTAGGTCAACACCTGTGCAGTCTGCACACAATGCAAACATCGTAGGGGTCGTCCTGTGGGTATCCTGCTTCCCTTGCCCATCCCTCCCACACCCTGGCACACTTTAACCATGGATTTCATCACCGATTTACCCAGGGTCCAGGGTTTCGATGCTTTGTGGGTGGTCATTGATTCCTTTTCCAAGATGGCTCGCTTCATTCCCTGCAAGGGTATCCCCTCTGCTCCTGTACTGGCTAAATTGTTCTTTGAGAGCATATTCTGTTTCTTTGAGCTACCTTCGGTTCTTGTCTCGGATAGGGGTTCTCAATTTACGTCACGCTTTTGGCATGCCTTGACCAAGCTACTTGGTATTGACATTCGCTTCTCCTCAGCATATCACCCCGAGACGGATGGCCAGACAGAGCAGTATTTACGCTGCCTAACCCTGCAGCAGCAGACATCCTGGTTGCGAGTGGTGCATCTCGTGGAATTCACATAAAACAATGCTGTACACTCCTCCACTGGTTTCTCCCCCTTCTATGTTCTGTATGGTCAGCACCCCCATGTCTTGCCCACCCCTGACCTGCCCTCCTCTGTCAACCCTGCTGCCACTGCTTGTGTTAGGGACCTGTCCTCCATCCACGCCCAGGCCTCGACTCATCTCCTCGAGGCTCAGGTGTCCATGAAGGCGTAGGCGAAGGCGTAGTAAACGGGTGATGGCCCTGTTATATTCAGTGGGGTCCCGCATCTGGTTATCGACTCGTCACTTACGGCTGGTGGGTTGCCGCAAGCTCTTACCTCACTTTGTGGGGCCCTGTGTAGTGGCCCAGGTGATCAACCCAATGGCCTATCGTCTTGCACTCCCGGGGTCTTGGCGGGTTCACACAGTTTTCCATGTTTCCCTGCTCAAGCCCTGTCCCGCTCCTACATGACTTCGTGCCCCTGTGGCCCCGGTGTCTCTGACCTCCCCGGATGTGTTTGAAATCTCCGGTATCTTGGGTTCCTGTGTCTGTAAGGGTCGTCTTCAGTATCTTGTGGATTGTTCTGGGTATGGGCCGGAGGAGAGGTCCTGTGTCCCTGCTGTTGATGTTCGTGCTCCCTGCCTGGTGGCCTGTTTCCATAGGGACAATCCTTCATGCCCACAGGGTCGTGAGCCTTTGGGTGGGGACTCTGTCACGCACTCACCCCTCAGTGTTCCCAGTGTCACCAATGCCCGTCCCCATACCTCCACTCCGCCCCGTCCTCTTACCCAGTTCCGGGACTAACGCTCTCCCCGAATCCCCATGTGCCAATGTGTGTGTTTCAACTTGCTGCCCACTCGCGGAGACGCCCGCTCTATTGGCGCGTTCCTTGGCGATTGGAGACCAGCTTCATGCCCCACTTCTGCATCACGTGACCAACGCCTCCCGCTCACGTGTTTCTAAGGCACCTTCACGTGATGTGGTCGCGGGTCACGTGACCGGAAAGTAATATGCAGCGCCGGTATTTAAACAGCCGCATCGGAACACTCGATGCGTCACAGCTTTTTACCTGGACACTGTTCGGCGCTTTGATTACTCACCTTTGGATTGCTTGGAAACTGACCCAGGATTGGATTAAGGACTGCTATTGGTTTGCCCTGGCTTCTGGCTTCTGGTTTATTGGATTTCTTGTTACGAATCACAGACTGCTTTCTGGACTACTACTTGCTTAATCCCATTGGTACTACGTTTTCTTGGTTTCCTTGTCGGGACTTTGGCATCAGGTGGGCCCGGCACATGCACCACCGCCCGATCTAATGGGCTTCCTGCCCCGTGCTGGAAGAATGGGTACCGGAACTCCTATAGGTTCAGAAGTATCACCACTGTCACTACTTGGTAAGACCGTTCCACTTGTTTGTTGTCTGGTTTGTTATTGCTGTCTGGGCTTGATACTTAACCGGTGCTTTCTTTACAGTGGTTCAGGGTTCCCAGATGCCCGCGGTTCCGGAAGATCATCTCCCACCTGTGGCCTCAAAGGTTGTACAGAGAGTGATTTGGACTCTCTCTGTGCGGCACTTGTGGACAGAGGATTCTTCTGACTACACGACAGTCAAGACACAACATTTGAGCTCCCTGTCACCACCCCTCTTTCCACTGTATGCTCTTAGTACTCCTGCAAACCGTATATGTCTATTGTCATACAGTTGATGAAGTTCTTGACAGTGCAAAGCAAGAGGTAACTTGGGATCCTGACTCCCCAAAATATTCAATGTTCCTGGATTCTGATCTGTAATTCCCTGATTGTGCGACCAATGTACATTTATTTTACAAACACTCCCTTAGCAACACACATTGCATAAGGAAACACAAAATAATAGAATCCAACACAGCATCACGCGCCCAAACGTTTTTCACGTTTGTTGACTGAGACCTGCACATTGGTGTTACTGCATTTCTACCAGTGCCCCAACATGTGATACACTGAAACACAATTTTGCAAAATTCAGCAGAGTTCAGTGTTTATCAGCATCATTTTCCTGAACAATCACCACAATGATTAACCAGACCTGAACATAAGTAAATAAGGTGTTTTCTGTGCATTTGGGTAGCAAGCATCTAAAAATGTCTGCCAAGAAGTCTAGAGTTGGAGACACAGTTGCAATGAACCATCCTTGGGTGTGGTACGTAGCACACAAAACAACTTTCAGTGACAGTTTCCCTATTCGGTCAACCATCTAATTTGGTGTACTGAAGGATTTCTTGGATTAGACAACAACCCAGCCCATTCCTCAGGCTCTCCCACTCTAAAGACAAAGGAAATCAGCATTATTAAATTTGGTATAAACCTTAAAGGCAACACCGATTTACTTTTCATATGCCATGAGCAAATCTTTTAAAACAACTTTGCTTTGAACTGATTTGTATGCCGATAGCTGTGAAACACGGATGTATACATTGAATTGACATGAGCTTCCATTGAACATTACGAGCAACAAGACATATTTTTGACCTGTAGTATTGGCTCCCCATTGTGATGTTATCTCTATACCCCCTCATCATTGTGAGTGTTCACCCATATTCCGTTTAGTATCTTGGAACACTAAATTTGTGTTAGTATTAAGATTCCAGGAGTGTTTCATGAAGAGCATGCAATTATAAAAACGTAGCATTGTATATTAAATGCGGAGAACTGGGTTCCAAAACAGCATAGGCATAAGTTGAAAGTAATAAAATGTACATCCCTCAAAAACGTTGGAAGATGAGGTAAATGTATTTTACTAAAAACAAATGCAGGTATAGGGCACCCTAATTGTACCATGTGCAGCCAAATAGTTAATGTATTTTGCGATGTCCCTACACCTCAAGAGGTTCAGGTACAGTTTAGAAAGACCTGAACCCATACCTGCGTTACTGTACACGCATCACCGTAAGGCATATGGCATTTCATATGATTCAGAAGGACGAATAAACTGATATGGGTGAAAATTCAATTGGCAGTGAGTGCAGACTTCTTAACTCTCTGTGCTTCTTGAACTCTTAGATGTGAAAATATATCTCCTGGAGATTAATAGAAGATATCACGTATTGTTTTGCGTCTGGAGGACATAAAGAGTGCTTTGACTATCAGCTTGAACTGCTCTGGATGATATAAGTCCAAAGTATTTCCACAGTCATTTCTCAACTTGCAGCAGAAAAAATGCTATACTTTGGATTGCAGGGGATTGCAGGGGATTGCTATCACTAGCCATTGGACATGTGTTGAGAAGATATGCATCAACAAGTTTGTCTGCAATAGGACCACTACATGTTGAAGTGGACCCAAAGTCATAAAGCAAGCCATACTGTGGGATGAGTATGTCCCACGGACGTTTGCATTTTTCAATTCACGAAAGCTCTCTGTGGTGTCCTATGAACCAGTGTCAGAAGTTGAGGAGAATGAGCTTGCTCTGCCAGATAACTTTCTCTTCAGTAGTGCAGTGCCCCACTGGGATGTTGACCTCTGTCCTTTGGTACTCTCTTCCCATTCCGCTCAGGCTTTAAAACATCCAAGTGCTTCCTTCCACATGAATAGTTTGTCCTTGTGCATATGAAATCCCCCAGCATTATTTTCATCCTCACATACATTCTGTTTGAAAATTGTCACCTTGACATTAAGCTGTAGGTTGCTAGGGGGTACTTCATATTCCCATTCATCCCAACAATGCATGGATCCTGTTGGAAAGACAAGAGCATTTTTACGGCCAGCTGCCATTCTGAATCACTAGATTTGAGTTTTCATTTGTTATGTTGGTTTGCTCTAATTCCAACAGATACCAAAGTGGCAGCACCTAACTGTCCCTCAGTGACAAAGAAGCAGGCTAAGCTTCTTGATGGACTCTTCCAAGGTCTGCAGCAGAGAGCAAAATCTGCTCAACATGTGCTATTGTTTATGAGTTAGGTAAGCACCCTCAATTTCGTGACTCACTACATTACAGGAGTCTGTCAATGTGCTTCAATTTTCCAAGAGTCTTTCATTTACCAAGAGAGATTCTAGCCTGCAGACTACACAGATCTGTGCCTTGCATAGTTAGCCATGGAGGGGGTCAGGGAGGGAGAACCAGAATCCAAGAAGGTGAGGAGGTCAAGTGAATGCTTAGCCTGCCACCCTAGTCCCGAGGTGAAGCCAAGTGCACCAATTAGCAGCCAGTGGCAATTATGTGCCACTTACCAAGCACTTACAGCCACTCACACATAACCCAGACCTGGTAGATCACTGTAAAAGCCTGTATCCCAGTAGCCAAAGTAGCGTGGAGGAGCAGGAGACTCAGGTTATGTGGTGGCTGGAGACTGGTGGGAGTTTGAGAAAGTCAACGCTGGAGAGATGATTTAGGTTGGCAAAGTGCAGTCTGGTGATTAGGAGGAATTAGTGCAAGAGCTAAGAGGGTGATGGATGGGGTGCAAGAACAAGGGGTAATAACCATGGGGCACATCAGAAGAGTGTGGAAGAAACGCTTGCAGCGGCCAAATCCTCCTACTACTCTACCCTTCTCCAGTCTCAAGCCTCACACCCTCGTTGGATTTTTCAAGCTCTCTCTCGTCTTCTCTCTCCTCTTACTCCTGATCCCTCATCCAATTCCACACTTTCTCCTTCTGACATTGCCAACTTCTTTTCCTCCAAAATCCTCACCCCCTGGCAAAAAATCAACTCCCTCTCTGACTCCCCTTCTCCTCCTCCCTCCTCTCCCCCCTCTTCCTTCATGTCCATCTTCTCACCTGTTTCCCCTTCCGAAGTATCCTACCTTCAATCCAAACCCACCCCACGTCTGCCCCTTCTGACCCTCTCCCCTCAGTTCT
Organism: Ambystoma mexicanum; assembly: GCF_040938575.1. Classification (NCBI taxonomy): domain Eukaryota; kingdom Metazoa; phylum Chordata; class Amphibia; order Caudata; family Ambystomatidae; genus Ambystoma; species Ambystoma mexicanum. Next base: position 995,726,484 of record NC_090932.1, on the reverse strand, counting down.
TATCCCCAAGATCTACACTCTTCTTATCCCTTACCTTACCACTTTCTTCAACTCCTGCCTCTCCTCATCAACCTTTCCCCCTGCTTTCAAACATGCAACGATTATTCCTATTGTAAAGAAACCCTCTGCCGATCCACTTCTCACTGCTAACTACAGACCTATCTCTCTTCTACCATTCATTTCTAAGCTTCTTGAGCATCTTGCCTACTCTCAGCTCTCATCCTTTGTCACTACTTCCTCTCTCCTTCCCCCCTTCCAATCTGGCTTCCGTCCCAAACATTCCACAGAAACTGCTCGCACCTCTATCCTTAACTCCCTTCTCTCTGCTCGACATGCCAAGCAATCCTCTATCCTTATTCTCCTTGATCTCTCCGCAGCTTTTGACACTGTCGATCATCCCCACTCCTGCTTCACACTCTTTCCTCCTTTGGGTTTAAAGGCCCTGTTCTAAAATGGCTATCTTCTTACCTCTCCTCCCGTTTCTTCACTGTATTATGGGGACGCCAGACCTCTCCTTCCTTCCCTCTTATTTACAGTGCTCCTCCTTTCCTCTTCTCTCTTTACACCTCCCTCATTGACCCTGTTATCTCCTCGTTTGGCATCTCCCACCATTTCTATGCTAACGATACTCAACTCTTTCTCTCTTTCTCCTCCTTCTCTACTGACCTTCACCTTAAGCTCTCCTCCTGCCTCACTGCTATCAAGAACTGGATTTCCTCCCGCTTTCTCTCTCTTAACACCGATAAAACCGAAGTCCATTTCTTCTCCTCTAATTCTCTTCCCCCTCCCTCTCCTCCCCTTTCATTCACTTTCCTCCCTCCAATCTCCCTATCTCTCCCTAAGCTTGTAATTTAGGCGTTCTCTTTGACTCCTCTCTCTCCTTCTCACAACACATTTCACTCACCTCTCACACTTGCCGATACCACCTCTACAATATTTGCAAAATCCATCCCTCCCTCACATTCCACGCCACCAATCTCCTAATTTCCTCTCTCATCTTTTCCCGCCACTTCTACTGCTCTTCTCTGCTCTTTGGACTTCCCGCATCTCATCGTGCCCCTCTTAAATCCATCTACCACTCTGCTGTTCGTACCCTTTGTCTCCTTACTTCCCGTGACTCCATCTCTTCCTTGCTCTCTTACCTTGGCTGGCTACTATTCCACTTATAGCTAAAATTTTAACCGTTTCCTTCTCACTTTACCTCCATCCCCCTACGCTTCCTCCCATTTCCGCTCCTTGCAACTCCTTGCATCTCTGCACTGGAACTCACTCCCTCTCACAATCCGCTCTACCACGACCTTCACCTCATTTCGCACTTCCCTTAAATCCCTCCTCCTCCATTCTCCTCCTTGAAAACTCTCCCTCAGCCCTCTCTACTTCCCCTACCCCCCTCCCTTCACTCTGATTTCTCTCTCCCCTCTCCTGCTCCTCCTCTCTCTTCCTTCCATTTTTCATCATCCAACTCATCTCCACCCCCACATCTAATCCCACTCCCCTTTCCCCCCTTCACTTAATTGCTCTTTGCACTGTTTTGTCGAATGATTCATGATGTAATTTTGCTCCCACTGTTATTTTGTTGTGTTATCTTGTATTATGTTGTTCCACTGTACAGCACCTTGGTGTAAAGCACTCTTTAAATAAATAAATCAAATCAAATCAAATCAAAGAAAGGAAGAGGGACTAATATCAAGGAGGCAGGGAGAGGTTATAACGTTAGTAGGACAGAGTGGAAGTGGGAGGAGGTGATATGACAAAGGGTGCAGGAAGAGATGCTAAGAGCAGCAACAGAGGGTGGTAATCAGGATAGATGCTGACCCACGCCTGATGTCTCACACCCGGTTACGATCATCATCGACTCCGGGGCCACGGGCAATTATATTGACATCGCGCTTGCTCAAATACTGAATCTACCCCTTCTAACTAAAATCAGGCCACAACCAGTACAGGCGGTCGATGGTACATCTCTGATTTCTGGGCCCATTAAACAACAGACAGCCCCAATGCTCCTGACCATTCAAGCTATACACAAATAAACCTTGAGCTTTGATCTTATTTCGATGCCCCTGTTTGGCCTGATATTGGGAATACCTTGGCTCCAGGAGCATAATCCGTTAATAGATTGGAAAGCAGGTTCTGTGCACTTCGAATCAGTACTCTGCCAACACTATTGTCTTCCTGCGACCGCAAGGGACAGCTCACCCGCTCAGGCTTTGGGGGCCATTGCTCACTTGACCATAGGGGATACTACTTTCCCACCAACATAACACCATATAGTCGGACTGACTTCCACACTTGTTCCCGCCCAATACCAGGATTACGCAGGGGTGTTTGACCGTGGTTCATCTGAAGTGCTTCCACCACACCGTCCTTACGACTGTCCAATAGACTTGGTCCCAGACAGCACCATTCCCACAGGTTGGATATATTCCCTTTCCCACACTGAAGACCGGGCCCTGAAGGAATATATTCAGAAATCCCTCTTCTTAGGCCACATACGCCCCTCCACTTCCCCTGCGGCTAGTTCCATCTTCTTCGCCCCCAAAAAAGAGGGCGATCTGTGCCCGTGCGTGGATTATCGCCGGCTTAATGCCATCACAGAAAAAAAAACTCTATCCCATTCCTCTGATTACGCCCCTGCTCGATCACCTCACACACGCATCTGTCTTCACTAAGTTGGATCGTCGCGGTGCCTACAATCTGGTCCGTGTACGCCCTGGAGACGCATGGAAGACCGCCTTTTGCACCCGCCCTGTATTGTACGAATACACGGTCATGCCATTTGGCCTGTGCAATGCACCAGCCACGTTCCAGAGGCTTATGTATGACATCTTTTCTGATATCCTGGACGTGTTTGTCGTGGTCTACCTAGACGACATTTTGATCTTCTCCCGGAATTTGAAAGAACACGTACAGCATGTACGGGAGGTGCTTTCTCGTCTGCAAAAACATTCCTTGTTTGCCAAACCAGATAAGTGCCAGTTCCATGCAGACACCGTGGAGTTTCTCAGTTTTCACATCACGCCTGGGGGTTTGGCCATGAATTCATCCAAGGTGCGGGTAGTGTTGGACTGGCCTGCTCCCAAAACCCTTAAGGCGCTTCAGTGTTTTCTTGGCTTCACTAATTTCTATAGGTGCTTTATCTCTGGGTTCTCGTCTCTGGTGGATCCCCTCACTTCTTTGATGAGTCCTTGCATTCCCTTCCTGTGGACGGAAACACACCAACAGGCCTTCGAGGCCCTAAAAACAGCATTCACTACCGCCCCTATTCTAAAACACTCGGACCTAGAACTGCCATTCATCGTGGAGGCTGATGCCTCCTCCTTTTCCTTGGGTGCGGTTTTGTCACAGATCTGCTCCGCCACCGGTCATCTTCACCCCGTGGCTTTTCACTCCCGCAAATTCACTGATGCCGAGTCTCACTGCACAGTGACCGAAAAAGAACTACTGGAAGTCATGGATGCCTTCCATGTTTGGCGACACCACTTCTTGGGTGCTAAACACCGGGTCACGGTATATTCAGATCACCAAAACTTGCAGGATCTAGCATCCTTGAAATGTGTCAATAACAGGCTGGTCAGATGGCATTTGTTCTTTGCGGCTTTTGATTTTGTTATCAAGCATCGCTCGGGCTCTGCCCACGGTAAGGCCGATGCCTTGTCTCATTCTCCTGGGGGGGTTGCCTTGCCGGTATTTCCGGACACCCTCCTTGACGCCGGCAAAGTGGTTTGTTTATGTACCCCGTCTCTGCCTTTACTTGAAGTTGTTCGGAGCTGGGTCACCATATACCCCAACCATTTGTCCAAATGGGATCCCTGCCACATGATGGACTGCCCTTCATCTCTGATCGCCTATTCCTGCCCACTAAAGATACCCGCAACATGGCCCTAGAGTGGTCCCACGACGCCCCTGTTCATGGACACCCCGGCCAGAAACGCACGTTGGCGTTGCTAAAACGATGGTGCTGGTGGCCGTCCATGAAGAGGAACGTGGAGTGTTAGGTCAACACCTGTGCAGTCTGCGCACAATGCAAACATCGTAGGGGTCATCCTGTGGGTATCCTGCTTCCCTTGCCCATCCCTCCCACACCCTGGCACACTTTAACCATGGATTTCATCACTGATTTTCCCAGGGTCCAGGGTTTCGATGCTTTGTGGGTGGTCATTGATTCCTTTTCCAAGATGGCTCGCTTCATTCCCTGCAAGGGTATCCCCTCTGCTCCTGTACTGGCTAAATTGTTCTTTGAGAGCATACTCTGTCTCTTTGGGCTACCTTCGGTTCTTGTCTCGGATAGGGGTTCTCAATTTACGTCACGCTTTTGGCATGCCTTGACCAAGCTACTTGGTATTGACGTTCGCTTCTCCTCAGCATATCACCCCAAGACGGATGGCCAGACAGAGCAGTATTTACGCTGCCTAACCCTGCAGCAGCAGACATCCTGGTTGCGAGTGGTGCATCTCGTGGAATTCACATAAAACAATGCTGTACACTCCTCCACTGGTTTCTCCCCCTTCTATGTTCTGTATGGTCAGCACCCCCATGTCTTGCCCACCCCTGACCTGCCCTCCTCTGTCAACCCTGCTGCCACTGCTTGTGTTAGGGACCTGTCCTCCATCCACGCCCAGGCCTCGACTCATCTCCTCGAGGCTCAGGTGTCCATGAAGGCATAGGCGAAGGCGTAGTAAACGGGTGATGGCCCTGTTATATTCAGTGGGGTCCCGCATCTGGTTATCGACTCGTCACTTACGGCTGGTGGGTTGCCGCAAGCTCTTACCTCACTTTGTGGGGCCCTATGTAGTGACCCAGGTGATCAACCCAATGGCCTATCGTCTTGCACTCCCGAGGTCTTAGCGGGTTCACACATTTTTCCATGTTTCCCTGCTCAAGCCCTGTCCCGCTCCTACATGACTTCGTGCCCCTCTGGCCCCGGTGTCTCTGACCTCCCCGGATGTGTTTGAAATCTCCGGTATCTTGGGTTCCTGTGTCTGTAAGGGTCGTCTTCAGTATCTCGTGGATTGTTCTGAGTATGGGCCGGAGGAGAGGTCCTGTGTCCCTGCTGTTGATGTTCGTGCTCCCTGCCTGGTGGCCTGTTTCCATAGGGACAATCCTTCGTGCCCACAGGGTCGTGAGCCTTTGGGTGGGGGCTCTGTCACGCACTCACCCCTCAGTGTTCCCAGTGTCACCAATGCCCGTCCCCATACCTCCACTCCGCCCCGTCCTCTTACCCAGTTCCGGGACTAACGTGTGCTCTCCCCGAATCCCCATGTGCCAATGTGTGTGTTTCAACTTGCTGCCCACTCGCGGAGACGCCCGCTCTATTGGCGCGTTCCTTGGCGATTGCGAGACCGGCTTCATGCCCCACTTCTGCATCACGTGACCAACGCCTCCCGCTCACGTGTTTCTAAGGCACCTTCACGTGATGTGGTTGCGGGTCACGTGACTGGAAAGTAATATGCAGCGCCGGTATTTAAACAGCCGCATCGGAACACTCGATGCGTCACAGCTTTTTACCTGGACACTGTTCGGCGCTTTGATTACTCACATTTGGATTGCTTGGAAACTGACCCAGGATTGGATTAAGGACTGCTATTGGTTTGCCCTGGCTTCTGGCTTCTGGTTTATTGGATTTCTTGTTACGAATCACAGACTGCTTTCTGGACTACTACTTGCTTAATCCCATTGGTACTATGTTTTCTTGGTTTCCTTGTCGGGACTTTGGCATCAGGTGGGCCCGGCACATGCACCACCGCCCGATCTAATGGGCTTCCTGCCCCGTGCTGGAAGAATGGGTACCGGAACTCCTATAGTTTCAGAAGTATCACCACTGTCACTACTTGGTAAGACCGTTCCACTTGTTTGTTGTCTGGTTTGTTATTGCTGTCTGGGCTTGATACTTAACCGGTGCTTTCTTTACAGTGGTTCAGGGTTCCCAGATGCCCGCGGTTCCGGAAGATCATCTCCCACCTGTGGCCTCAAAGGTTGTACAGAGAGTGATTTGGACTCTCTCTGTGCGGCACTTGTGGACAGAGGATTCTTCTGACTACACGACAGTCAAGACACAACATTTGAGCTCCCTGTCACCACCCCTCTTTCCACTGTATGCTCTTAGTACTCCTGCAAACCGTATATGTCTATTGTCATACAGTTGATGAAGTTCTTGACAGTGCAAAGCAAGAGGTAACTTGGGATCCTGACTCCCCAAAATATTCAATGTTCCTGGATTCTGATCTGTAATTCCCTGATTGTGCGCCCAATGTACATTTATTTTACAAACACTCCCTTAGCAACACACATTGCATAAGGAAACACAAAATAATAGAATCCAACACAACATCACACGCCCAAACGTTTTTCACGTTTGTTGACTGAGACCTGCACATTGGTGTTACTGCATTTCTACCAGTGCCCCAACATGTGATACACTGAAACACAATTTTGCAAAATTCAGCAGAGTTCAGTGTTTATCAGCATCATTTTCCTGAACAATCACCACAATGATTAACCAGACCTGGTTTACATAAGTAAATAAGGTGTTTTCTGTGCATTTGGGTAGCAAGCATCTAAAAATGTCTGCCAAGAAGTCTAGAGTTGGAGACACAGTTGCAATGAACCATCCTTGGGTGTGGTACGTAGCACACAAAACAACTTTCAGTGACAGTTTCCCTATTCGGTCAACCATCTAATTTGGTGTACTGAAGGATTTCTTGGATTAGACAACAACCCAGCCCATTCCTCAGGCTCTCCCACTCTAAAGACAAAGGAAATCAGCATTATTAAATTTGGTATAAACCTTAAAGGCAACACCGATCTACTTTTCATATGCCATGAGCAAATCTTTTAAAACAACTTTGCTTTGAACTGATTTGTATGCCGATAGCTGTGAAACACGGATTTATACATTGAATTGACATGAGCTTCCATTGAACATTACGAGCAATAAGACATATTTTTGACCTGTAATATTGGCTCCCCATTGTGATGTTATCTCTATACCCCCTCATCATTGTGAGTGTTCACCCATATTCCGTTTAGTATCTTGGAACACTAAATGTGTGTTAGTATTAAGATTCCAGGAGTTTTTCATGAAGAGCATGCAATTATAAAAACGTAGCATTGTATATTAAATGCGGAGAACTGGGTTCCAAAACAGCATAGGCATATGTTGAAAGTAATAAAATGTACATCCCTCAAAAACGTTGGAAGATGAGGTAAATGTATTTTACTAAAAACAAATACAGGTATAGGGCACCCTAATTGAACCATCTGCAGCCAAATAGTTAATGTATTTTGCGATGTCCCTACACCTCAAGAGGTTCAGGTACAGTTTAGAAAGACCTGAACCCATACCTGCGTTACTGTACACGCATCACCGTAAGGCATATGGCATTTCATATGATTCAGAAGGACGAATAAACTGATATGGGTGAAAATTCAATTGGCAGTGAGTGCAGACTTCTTAACTCTCTGTACTTCTTGAACTCTTAGATGTGAAAATATATCTCCTGGAGATTAATAGAAGATAGCACGTATTGTTTTGCGTCTGGAGGACATAAAGAGTGCTTTGACTATCAGCTTGAACTGCTCTGGAAGATATATGTCCAAAGTATTTCCACAGTCATTTCACAACTTGCAGCAGAAAAAATGCTATACTTTGGATTGCAGGGGATTGCAGGAGATTGCTATCACTAGCCATTGGACATGTGTTGAGAAGATATGCATTAACAAGCTTGTCTGCAATAGGACCACTACATGTTGAAGTGGACCCAAAGTCATAAAGCAAGCCATACTGTGGGATGAGTATGTCCCACGGACGTTTGCATTTTTCAATTCACGAAAGCTCTCTGTGGTGTCCTATGAACCAGTGTCAGAAGTTGAGGAGAATGAGTTTGCTCTGCCAGATAACTTTCTCTTCAGTAGTGCAGTGCCCCACTGGGATGTTGACCTCTGTCCTTTGGTACTCTCTTCCCATTCCGCTCAGGCTTTAAAACATCCAAGTGCTTCCTTCCACATGAATAGTTTGTCCTTGTGCATATGAAATCCCCCAGCATTATTTTCATCCTCACATACATTCTGTTTGAAAATTGTCACCTTGACATTAAGCTGTAGGTTGCTAGGGGGTACTTCATATTCCCATTCATCCCAACAATGCATGGATCCTGTTGGAAAGACAAGAGCATATTTACGGCCAGCTGCCATTCTGAATCACTAGATTTGAGTTTTCATTTGTTATGTTGGTTTGCTCTAATTCCAACAGATATCAAAGTGGCAGCACCTAACTGTCCCTCAGTGACAAAGAAGCAGGCTAAGCTTCTTGATGGACTCTTCCAAGGTCTGCAGCAGAGAGCAAAATCTGCTCAACATGTGCTATTGTTTATGAGCTAGGTAAGCACCCTCAATTTCGTGACTCACTACATTACAGGAGTCTGTCAATGTGCTGCAATTTTCCAAGAGTCTTTCATTTACCAAGAGAGATTCTAGCCTGCAGACTGCACAGATCTGTGCCTTGCATAGTTAGCCATGGAGGGGGTCAGGGAGGGAGAACCAGAATCCGAGAAGGTGAGGAGGTCAAGTGAATGCTTAGCCTGCCACCCTAGTCCCGAGGTGAAGCCAAGTGCACCAATTAGCAGCCAGTGCCAATTATGTGCCACTTACCAAGCACGTACAGCCACTCACACATAACCCAGACCTGGTAGATCACTGTAAAAGCCTGTATCCCAGTAGCCAAAGTAGCGTGGAGGAGCAGGAGACTCAGGTTATGTGGTGGCTGGAGACAGGTGGGAGTTTGAGAAAGTCAACGCTGGAGAGAGGATTTAGGTTGGCAAAGTGCAGTCTGGTGATTAGGAGGAATTAGTGCAAGAGCTAAGAGGGTGATGGATGGGGTGCAAGAACAAGGGGTAATAACCATGTGGCACATCAGAAGAGTGTGGAAGAAACGCTTGCAGCGGCCAAATCCTCCTACTACTCTAACCTTCTCCAGTCTCAAGCCTCCCACCCTCGTTGGATTTTTCAAGCTCTCTCTCGTCTTCTCTCTCCTCTTACTCCTGATCCCTCATCCAATTCCACACTTTCTCCTTCTGACATTGCCAACTTCTTCTCCTCCAAAATCCTCACCCCCCGGCAAAAAATCAACTCCCTCTCTGACTCCCCTTCTCCTCCTCCCTCCTCTCCCCCCTCTTCCTTCATGTCCATCTTCTCACCTGTTTCCCCTTCCGAAGTATCCTACCTTCAATCCAAACCCACCCCACGTCTGCCCCTTCTGACCCTCTCCCCTCAGTTCTTATCCCCAAGATCTACACTCTTCTTATCCCTTACCTTACCACTTTCTTCAACTCCTGCCTCTCCTCATCAACCTTTACCCCTGCTTTCAAACATGCAACAATTATTCCTATTCTAAAGAAACCCTCTGCCGATCCACTTCTCACTGCTAACTACAGACCTATCTCTCTTCTACCATTCATTTCTAAGCTTCTTGAGCATCTTGCCTACTCTCAGCTCTCATCCTTTGTCACTACTTCCTCTCTCCTTCATCCCTTCCAATCTGGCTTCCGTCCCAAACATTCCACAGAAACTGCTCTCACCTCTATCCTTAACTCCCTTCTCTCTGCTCGACATGCCAAGCAATCCTCTATCCTTATTCTCCTTGATCTCTCCGCAGCTTTTGACACTGTCGATCATCCCCACTCCTGCTTCACACTCTTTCCTCCTTTGGGTTTAAAGGCCCTGTTCTAAAATGGCTATCTTCTTACCTCTCCTCCCGTTTCTTCACTGTATTATGGGGAGGCCAGACCTCTCCTTCCTTCCCTCTTATTTACAGTGCTCCTCCTTTCCTCTTCTCTCTTTACACCTCCCTCATTGACCCTGTTATCTCCTCGTTTGGCATCTCCCACCATTTCTATGCTAACGATACTCAACTCTTTCTCTCTTTCTCCTCCTTCTCTACTGACCTTCACCTTAAGCTCTCCTCCGGCCTCACTGCTATCAAGAACTGGATTTCCTCCCGCTTTCTCTCTCTTAACACCGATAAAACCGAAGTCCATTTCTTCTCCTCTAATTCTCTTCCCCCTCCCTCTCCTCCCCTTTCATTCACTTTCCTCCCTCCAATCTCCATATCTCTCCCTAAACTCGTAATTTAGGCGTTCTCTTTGACTCCTCTCTCTCCTTCTCACAACACATTTCACTCACCTCTCACACTTGCCGATACCACCTCTACAATATTTGCAAAATCCATCCCTCCCTCACATTCCACGCCACCAATCTCCTAATTTCCTCTCTCATCTTTTCCCGCCACTTCTACTGCTCTTCTCTGCTCTTTGGACTTCCCGCATCTCATCATGCCCCTCTTAAATCCATCTACCACTCTGCTGTTCGTACCCTTGTCTCCTTACTTCCCATGACTCCATCTCTTCCTCGCTCTCTTACCTTGGCTGGCTACTATTCCACTTACAGCTAAAATTTTAACCGTTTCCTTCTCACTTTACCTCCATCCCCCTGCGCTTCCTCCCATTTCCGCTCCTTGCAACTCCTTGCATCTCTGCACTGGAACTCACTCCCTCTCACAATCCGCTCTACCACGACCTTCACCTCATTTTGCACTTCCCTTAAATCCCTCCTCCTCCATTCTCCTCCTTGAAAACTCCCCCTCAGCCCTCTCTACTTCCCCTACCCCCCTCCCTTCACTCTGATTTCTCTCTCCCCTCTCCTGCTCCACCTCTCTCTTCCTTCCATTTTTCATCATCCAACTCATCTCCACCCCCCACATATAATCCCACTCCCCTTTCCCCCCTTCAGTTAATTGCTCTTTGCACTGTTTTGTCGAATGATTCATGATGTAATTTTGCTCCCACTGTTATTTTGTTGTGTTATCTTGTATTATGTTGTTCCACTGTACAGCACCTTGGTGTAAAGCACTCTTTAAATAAATAAATCAAATCAAATCAAAGAAAGGAAGAGGGACTAATATCAAGGAGGCAGGGAGAGGTTATAACGTTAGTAGGACAGAGTGGAAGTGGGAGGAGGTGATATGACAAAGGGTGCAGGAAGAGATGCTAAGAACAGCAGCAGAGGGTGGTAATCAGGATAGATGCTGATACAAAAGGGACAGGAGAAAGAAATAACATCAGAGGCCCATAGGTAATAGAGAGGAGGTGATAACAGCAGGGGCCTCAATTAACAGAGAGTAACTGAAAATGGAACACCATGTGTGGAAATGGTACACAACAGATGAAAGGGGCAACATCATGGGGAGGAGGTGGCGGCCTATAGATCAAAGCAGAAAGAAAAGTAGGTGGTTTGAAGGTCAGGATATCAGGTGGTAAATGTGGTGCAGGCAAGGTGTTGATGTTGAGAGAGGTGAAGGGCAGGATAACATCAGGTGAACGAGGTGGTTGAGAAAAGGTGTAGGCATGAACAGCAGATGGTGAAGGTGGGACTAAGGATAAGTCAGAGAGCAGTACCCTTGACAGACCTCTCAGGAAGTTTCCAGTGGGCCAGGGCAATTATATGCAGGACCAAATGGTGGGAGGAGGAATAAGAGTTAGCCAGGAAGGCCAAGGGAAGATGAGAGAGGTGAGAGGAGAAGAGAAAGAAGTGACCATGTGCAAAGATGACCTCAAGAAATGCCTACTCCCACTGACCCATCTGCTGGAAACACACAAAGGAGCAAGCCTTAGAGTATGAGACACAGGACATTCTATAACTAGATGCTCCCCAGAATAAGGGTTCTGGAAATACTAAATCCCCCAACTCAAAGCAAAGGGGTGACACATCCATGTTTGTGAATTGCAAGGACTGGGGTGAATATTCCAGAGACCGGATTGGCTCAGGGGGCTGTGGAACTGGTGAGGACATTGTGGGGTTTGCCAGGGGTGGCAAGACCCAGAAATCCCAAGGAGAAGAACCATCCTGTCTGTTTTATTTGAAAACATATATTTCTACTTTAAGTTGGACTCATATTGTTACTATTGCCCCAATTGAATGAATTACTCCCAAATAAATGGGCTTTCCATACTTCTTAGACCCAGGCAACCCTGTGACCATTTTCACTGCCTTGGCTTTCTCCCTGCCAAAAAAGGCATGTGTTCCTAAAATTGCCTTCATGTTCCCCATTTGCCTACAAAATGTAATTGGAATTATTAATGCTTTGAAAGTCCTCGACACCTACATAATCATGTGGTGAGCACTGATTTAATCTCACAATATGGACTTTCAGTCCCTCAACTCGCATATCATGTTCCCTAACCTAATTCTTTAACTCTTTATAGGACCTATTGCTAATATAAAATAGCCCACCCCTTTAATAATCGGAAAGTACACCTCACTACAATTCCTATTTGACCGACCTCCTTTAAATGTAGGTTAAATGATCATAACCTATTAACAACAAGATCTATGCATTACCTTGGTTTTCCTGTCTTTGATACAATATCTTGCCATGAATTGTATTACAGAACGCTTAGTCTACCTACACCCCAAATGCAAAAAATTGCCTATAAATACTGAAAATATTCTCTAACTCCTCTTCGTTGGTTTTATAGGCTCGACGTGATTCCAAAACTAATCTATGATATAGAAATACTATCTTTCTACTCGCCATCACATCTTAAGAGAATGATCTTGTACCAGAACCTTTTCCTGGCAAAGGAGAACTGTCTCTATGCAGACATTGGGCATAACCTAAGAAGAGGGTGTTCATAGTCACCATGGCTTTTGATCTTACAAACAGACTGTTTAAAACTATTGGACAGTATAGGACTATCGCATGCCGATTTTATGGCAAACCCTGTAAGAGTAAAACGTCTTGTTTCACATAGGAAAGCAGCAGGTAATCCGGAAACATATCTATTGAAATTTCCTGATCATAACTGGCACTCCGCCGTTTTGCTTTAACGTTCTACTAACAGGGGAAATAGTGGAAGTGAGAGCTGGTGATGTAGGGAAACGTTTCCCATGTCGTTTCTGCAAACGTTTACTTAAGAGGGAAACTCTGAAACATCTCTTACTATAATGTTATGTCTTTAAGCCACAAAGGCTGAGTGCTTTTGGTAAATGCATCTCAAATCCTGAATGTGTTTATACTGATGCTATATGGTTTAACATGTTAAATGGGAAATCAATTATATTGAAACTGGCCATTGTAAGATTTTTATCAGAAATATGTGGACTATTGAATGTTCCGGGGTGAAATGAGGGAATTTGTCCTGATACAATTCAGTGAATATGAGAAATAAATTGCACCAAAGTTGACCAAAGTAAGATTTCAACCTGATACATGTGGCAGTTGAATGCTCTAGGACAAAATTAAGTAAACCAGTCGGTCGGACATAACCAATTGATAGGTACTGGCTTGTAGGGCCAAAGATTATCCTGATGAACGGTAAACCTGTACAAATTTACTGATGTGATATCTTGATAGATAAAGTACAGGAATATATCAAGAAAATTGTAATGCTCTTCCTTTTTGTAGAATGCTTTGGAGTTTATATAAGGATTACTTTCCGTTATTTTTATCTGTATATGTAAAATTGAATGTTTTTAATTTGATTGTATGATCTATTTTTGTAAAGGTTTCCTGTGTGTTTATGGAAACCAAAAAAATACAAGAAAATTCCTATTTGCAAGTAGCCAGAGAAGCCACTTTCTCTGTAAAGGCCAACCACCATTTTCTCAAAGTTTCTACCTAAAGCCTTTGTATAGATGCAACATAAAATCCAATAGACACTCTTATCTCGAGCCTCAGCATAACTTAGAAAGTTCAAACTGTTAAAACTGCTGAAAAGTGTAGTGGTTTGAATTTTGCTTCAATCATTACACCCATGCCTACTCTGTTTGTGCAAATCTTGAAAGCCAATAATTGTGCATTGCATCCAGTAGAATTGAGTGTAAACTACCCTCATAACAGTGGACTTGGCTGATCCCATTTAAATTGAATGAAACCTATTGAAAATGTGTCTGCACAGAATCAAATTGTATGACATAGCAGAAGTACACAGTGAAGGTACATAATGTGGCAGGTTAAACCAGCGAAAGCACATAACGGTGTAAGTGGATGCGTAAACATTGGCAAACATTGGGAGCATAGACCGGGATTTTGGGAAGATTTCCCAAAGGTTCACAGGTGAGAACATGAATGCTTCCGAATGAGGATGGTACAAGATCTTAAGTGGGTGTAGCAAAGCATGAGGTGGCCAGAGAGAAAGAGCTAAATCTCGACCACTGCCCCCATTGTGCTAGAATTGAAAAAGGAGCTGCCATTATATTATGCGTTAAACTTTCTTACTATAACAGACCGAGGATGTTTGTCCTAAATTAACACAATTGAGGCTATGAATGAAGGCGATGACATAATAATTTAGAAGCAAAGACAAATTACTTGCTGAATCCATATGCTTGCATTGCAGATTTCAAGATATGTTCTTCATGCCGTTGCCTATTCATGAAAGGGCAGATAAAAATAAATGTCTATGCATTAGTGCAGCCATGTCAATATCCTTACCACCCAGGCACCAATTACCACCAATAGAGACCATTCCATCACTTCTTCAGAATGTCATACCTTCATTTAATGACTAATCCAAAGCTCAGTACAAAATGGCCTACTGATAGGGACAAATTCTCCTCTAGCCACACAATGCAAATACTTCTGTCCATGAATGTCCTATTACATAATGGACGTCATTACGACCCTGGTGGCCGCGGTATGAACGGTGCTGGTAAGGTACCGGCACTGTTTGTACTGGGCTACAATATTACAGGTTTGCTCGCGGGCGGCGGTATGCACGTCTGGTCTGGTCAGACGTGCATACCCGCACCACGAGCAGACCAGGATGCTAACAACAGACCCGTCATCAACCGGTCCATTGATAGCATACTCACCATTCCCATTGAGCCATATGGGGTCTCAAATGGGAATGGGGCTGTACCGGGTCCGGGTCCCGAAAATGGGAATTACCGGGCCTGCAAAAGTCGGAATGGCCCGGTAATTCCCTTTTTTGCGACCCAGACCCGGACACGACGTTGGAGCTAGCTATGCCTGTAATGACGGCATGGCTATCTCCAAACTCATAATGAGGCCCAAAGTCTTCAGACAGCTCCAACCGTTTCGACCCAGACATTATATGTATCCAGAAAATAGTGAGTGAGTATGACCGATTCTCAGTGCGCTCTAGTCCTAATAAGCAGTTGGGCATGCAGCGCAACTAGAAACTCGAGGCTTTACTCTCAGCATCAAAAATGTGCACAGGTACTGAAAGGTTGGTGCTAGTTGGTCCCGCTAGCTTCAATAGTAATTGTAGTTACACTAGTCATATTGTTTATCAACAAAAAACGTGGTTTATTGTTGTACGCTTGATAAGAAGGTCCGGGCTGATCCTTGTGATTTCCTTTACTCACAGTAAGAATTTTAAAATTGAAAAGATGCTTTTTATCTAGACATTAACCTTGTCCGATGTAGTTAAGGTACTTTCCTTAGGGTTTGGCCTCAGCTCATGGTGCACATACATGGCAAAATAAGCACACCTTAAACACACAATTCATTTGTATACATGATAATAAACTGTAAAATGATTCCCATTTTCTAGTGACACTCTTTTTCTCCTTCTTGCTTTAGTTTCACTGTATGTGCATCAAATTCTAATACATTGTGTCTCTGTATATGTATTCTTTGTACTAACACACGTGTGTATAAAGTCTTGTATTGTTAGCTATTAATTTCAAGTTTAACATTAGACAAAATTATGATACCCTTGCAATCATTATTTTACTGACCGATATGGCCAGAGTAAAATGATTGTACATCTGTGGTGGACGCTGTACTCATTTCCTATGTGTATGTATTATTTGGTTATTTTATTAACAAGAACACTCCAATATAACATTTTATTTAAATGAGTACAATTTTGAATACATCAAATAGTTCATAAGAGGGCCCCCGATTATCCGTTATATGTTTTTATCAACACACAACCCCTTCTACCGACTTCATCACAATTAATGTGATATGATGTCATCAATGACATCTGTCATTTCATCTTTGATGTCCTGGGGTTTAGTTTTAGCAGTGCATGCTGATGGCACAAGTTATGGTTGCTTAGCTTACCAGAGCTGGCAAATTTCAATTATTTTCAGTTTTACTTGTAACAACAATGTCCCTTTAACTACATTTTTTCATGTTTTTATTAGTGCAACTTAACCATAACGTCCATTTAACCAAGTTTTTACACTGAATTTCATAGGTTTTTATTAGTGCAACTTAACCATAACATCCTTCTAACAAAGTTGTTTCAATGAATTTCAAAGGTTTTTACCAGTGCGCCTTAA
The DNA here is from genome assembly GCF_040938575.1 of Ambystoma mexicanum. NCBI lineage: Eukaryota > Metazoa > Chordata > Amphibia > Caudata > Ambystomatidae > Ambystoma > Ambystoma mexicanum. The sequence continues at coordinate 995,710,173 of NC_090932.1, read as the reverse complement.
ACTGCTACAAGTACCTTATATTATACTTGCCCCGAATGTAGCAGCTGTCGAGTCCATGGACAATAGGAATGTCTGCGGACAGGAGGCAGCATTCTCAAAGCCCAGAAGCAGAGGGGAGAACAGAAAATTCTCTACCAATCAACCAACAAACACATTTACGTAAAGCAATGTTACTTTTATTTACTGTACCCAAATATACCTTTTTGCACAAATGATTACTTGAAAATGTACACATTAATTTGTATTCATGGCACACAATATAATGAAACGCACCAGGCATAAACCATAAGTGTACACCTCATACGCAAACTGCAATGAAATTCCCATAACATACCCCAAAATATTCCCTCCACAATGAAGAACAATGATGTCTGGATGTTTTAAGTGAACCATGGTCTCACAAAATGGGAACACAAATACCCACTTAATTTCTTGCACTTCATACCATGACACTTCAAATTCAGGGAACGCAAGATTTCCACACACTCCACAGTGCTCAACATAGACCTTCAACCAATGGGTCCATGCGTCTCCCAAAATCCATACACTCTGCCTCCTCAGATATGTAGCCATAGCCATAGCCATTTTCAGTGCCCTGAAAACTCCTGCAAACAAAACTCCTGCTACCCTGTCTTCCTGTACACCACACCCAGTAAACCTGATTGGTTAATCCCCTTTGTATGACAGGTATCTCTAAAAGGCCCAGATGTGCACCTGCTGTCCTCGGACTACTTTGGTGTCCACAGACAGCATGGCCACTCAAAACGGAGGAGGGGGATTTTTAACCTCAATTTTAGTTATTTATTCTTTAGTTGTGGCTCTGAAAATAACCTTTGTTTGTTCGTTTTTTGGGGCTTATTAACAAACACAATGTTTCCCTTTTTTTTGCTTTTATGTACAGTAGATCCACTTACAATTTTCCTACAAGAACTTTGTCAATGCATTCCTAACACTGTAAAGAAAAATCACATTTCCGACATCTGTAAAATGAACTCCATCTTCACGCAAAAAATTCACACCATCAGACCTCCTATTGTCATTCGTGAAAGATGACATTCCTGCAGCATATAAAAAAGCAAATGCAGCGTTATTGACAAGCTGCCTCGATTCTTCCATTTCTGGACTGAAAAGGTTTGGACATCTCCATGTGTGTCTGTGATTCATTTCAGAAAAAAAATATTTTTTGCAGCAGGAAACAGTTCCATTAGGCTTTTCAAGAAGTCCTTTCGGGCAACCTACAAATAAATTGGAGTGGCATACCCCACACTGTCCACTCCACAATGCAGAATTACAATGTCTGGACATTTAAAGTGAGCCATACTCTGATAGAATGAGAACAAGCTTGCCCAGTATAAACCACAAACTACATGCCACAAAACTCCCACTTCTGCCAAAACGATACTTCCAAAGAAGCCATGATTTTTTGCATACACCTTCAATAACTGAATTGAAGAATCTCCCAAAATCCATGCACTCTACTTTTTAATAGCCATAAACACACACATCTTCACAGAACAAACTGTAAACCACATCCAGAACACCTCATTGGCTAATCCCCACACTCCCCTTTGATAGGATATGATAGGTTATTTCTAATGCGCTTAATACCCAGAGGTTTCTAAGGGTGGACCCGGGGATCAGATCTTTGTGGCTATGTGTCGTCTTGCTTCCAAGGTGAGCACATTGCCACTGAGCTATCCTCCCTTTCCACGCCAGACATCCTCAAAGGCATCCTCAAAAGATGTGTCATGTGCCGTCTGTGGACTACCGCGTTGTCTGCAGAAAGATTGTCCAGTTGAAGGGTGTGGGGATGTTTACACTTCATTAAAATAATATATTCTACAATGGTGGCGGTAAAGGAGATGTTTTTTCTGTTTTTTATTTTTTGTTTGCTTTTCTGTTTTTTATTTTCTAGAACTACTTACAAATGTTTTCAACTGCACTGTACATTTTTGTCACGTAAACTTTCTCTGTGCATTTTTTATATTTACAAGAAACATCTGATTCCCAAAATCAGTAAAATTCACTCCATTACTGTGAAAATTGTTGATGATTCATTATCAAAAGATGCCATTCCAACACCATTCAAAAAAGTTCATACACCTTTATTTACAACGCGCCTGCCTACTTTCTTCAAGTTGTGCAAAAACACATTGGGGCATCTCCATACTTTTCTTGATGCATTTCTGAAAAAAATTATCGTTCCACGTTGAAATAGTTCAATTAAGCCTCGGACCATATCATTTAATGCAACCTGCAAATATAGTGGAATAAAGGAGCCCAAACTATTTCCTCCTCAATGAACAACAATGATATCTGGGCATTGAAAGTGAGCCATACTCTTTAAAAATGATAGTTAACTCAACCAGTTTAGCCCAGAAACGGTATACCACGAAACCTCTTCTCCCTCCAAACCAATAGTACCAGAGATGCCACACAACTCAGTGTACCTTTTCAAATTATTCATCCAACAGTCTCCCAACATCCACACAGTGAGCATTTTCTTATTAATAGCCACATCCATCTTCCCTACACACAACAATCAAAATACCTACTACCCTCTCTTCCTGTAAACCACAACCAGAACACCTCATTGGCTAATCCCCACAGTCCCTTTTCCATGTCAGGCATCTTCAAAATACCCGGATGTGGCATGTGCAGCACGTACTACCACAGTATCTGCAGACCCTTTAACCGAGGGAACTCATCTACCTTTTCCACTTTCATGTCCTTAACACCGCCGCATTGGCTGCTTTCAAAGAGTCAAACATCCATCCACCAATCACATCCAAAAATTCTACACCTAACCCTATCCTCTCAGTTCAACACTTCAGATGTACACTTGAACTCTGAGAGTACATATCTCCTGTTAATCACGGACATCTCCATCAAAAACGACTGTGAAACTTTCCAGCATTTCTATTTCCATATTCAACATTTGCATCTAACAATATGTAGGACAGGTATGCCTATATTTTTTAAAGTATTTTCGGCAACTCTTTTACAAATATTACACAGAAGTGGCTGTGTAGTTATGGTTAAGTTGCTGTTTTCATAGGAAGAGCACTTTTTGGGCGGCTTACTACTTCGCTCCCCATGGACAAATCCACACCAAACCTTGCAAAAAAAATATATAGGCCACTCTGAATTTTTTTTGCAAAGCTTGGTGATGTTTGGTCCAGGGGGGGAAAAGTTATAGGGGGGTCCAAAAACATGTTTTTTCCCATAGACTGAATGGGGGAAAAACTTTGCGCACGCCTACAGCGCAAACCGCTGGATGGACTTTCACCAATTTTGTGGCAGGAGCTTGGTCCCGAGAGGGTGCTTTTGTAAATTTGGTGAGAATCTGTGCAGTAGTTTTCTTTAAAATGACCAAAAAATATGTTTAAAAAAATAAGTGATATCTATGTCCGCTCCACGGTTACACTTCCCTGTTCGCTCCGCGGACAAGATACCAATTGGATAATCCATAGTGTCATGTCCACAGACATGTGACCCGTTCACTGATTGGCTGTTGAAGAGCATGAAGTGCGTCAGATTGTTTCAATGCGCCCGCCATGTTTCATTCATGTTTTGGTGTACACTGCCATCGGCGCTAAAACATATAAAACAACACAACATTGCACTTGTTAAACTTATAGAATACTGTCTCGGAAGGTGAGGGTTAATGAGGCTGGGATGGGATGTGGCAGCAGGAAGTCAAAAAGTGGTGGTTTTTTTGTCACCAAAGTCATACAGTAAATTGGAAGTTGTTGCTCAATATAATGTCCGAAAAGTACAGGCGAACATTTACTGTGTCTGTGTTACAATGTATTTAAAATAATATTGCAGTCAGACTGGCACCCTAGAGTTTGAAATCTGAGGCATCCACCTGCAGTGTTTGATGGAAACAGCGGGTCTGGAAGTGTATGGGAGTACCACTTCTCATGAATACGTTGAGAAATGTTGTTGAAAAGTCAGAATGTATTTGCATTCTGAGCGAAGGTCATTTGCTTTGCTTTTTTGGTTGCGAGCTCAGTAGGCCCACGGATCGGACTGAACCCATAAGGGTCAATTGTTTTTTGACCTTGAGCGAAAGGGAAAATTCAGTAAGAATGCAGGGAGTGAAAGTTTGCAAAAAATATCACTTGATAAGGTTATGCATTCAAAATGTTTGTAAGGCACATGTAATATCAGTTCCTGACCATTCTTTGGTGCAAGCACATTGGTGTCTGAGTTTCACGAAGACAATGGAGACGGTGAATATTGTGTAAGTTTGCTTTTGACGACTCTAGACCAGAACGAGATTACATTTTTTATTGCCTGAAAATTAATTTTGGCAATGTAACTCAAATATTATCTTTCTGTGTAGTTGTCATTTTTTTGTAGTTATGGAGAGTGCAGATTCTGGGCGTTTGTAGCCTAGCACTAGATTTACCCATGTTCAACGCTAATATTTCTTTAAAATGTCATGTATGACCACATCACTTTGTGTATCAGTTTGCTAAAGGTTGGGTATTGATATGTATTTTCTGTTATGTTTTCCAAATAGCTGCATGCTGCCTTATTGCGATTGCCATGGATTCCAGATGCCAAGTGAAGGATTTTTCAGACACCAGATGCACATACTCGTGAACGGTTTCCTAACCGTGACCTCCCTTTAACAAAGTTTTTTTTACTGAATCTATATATATTCACTGAAAAAACGTTGTTAAAGATACATTATGGTTAAGTTGGACTAATAAAAGCCTATGAAATTCAAAGAAAAAACTTTGTTAAAGTGCCGTTATGGTTCCATGTAAAACCAAAAAAAAACTGAAATTCGCCAGGTATGGTAAGCTAAGCAATCATAACTCGCACCACCAACGTGCACTGCTACGACTAACACCCAGGACATCAAAGATGACATCACAAATGTCATTGATGACATCACTGATGACATCACATATCTGGGCCACTTGTTTTTGTTCATTGACATATATAGGCCAGGTGGTTTTGTTCACTAACACCCAGGACATCAAAGATGACATCACAAATGTCATTAATGACATCACTGATGACATCACATATCTGGGCCACTTGTTTTTGTCCATTGACATATATAGGCCAGGTGGTTTTGTTCCCTGACAGTCAGAATAAAAAAATGGAAAATGGTGTTACATATCTAGACGTTAACCTTGTCATATGTTCTTTAAGTACTTTCCTTAGGGTTTGATCTCAGCTCATGGTGCACATAAATGGGGAAATGAGCAGGCCTCAAACACACAATTCATTTGTATACATGAAGATAAACTTTAGCCTCATTAGTGCCAAGGACGAGGTATCTCGTCCTTGGGATTCCCTCCTTTTTGCTAAGGATGAGATACCTCGTCCTTTCAGGCACTCTGTTTTGTGCGATCCCTGCAAAACAGGGATCGCACAAAACTGTAATCCAACCCCCGGCCTATGTGAGGGGGAGGCCCTGCTTCACTGCCCGGGGGTTGGATTACCTTCAATTTCACATCACGCACGCCGCCATGAAATTGAAAGTAAATTCACTGCGGCAGCCATTTTCGGCTGCCGCTGTGAAAACAGAAGGTGAGTGTTCACCTTACTCTGCCTCGATCTCCGGCTATATTTCAAGCCTGAGATCGAGGCAGGTATTGTTGGAAAGGGGAGATTCTTCCCTTTGCAGTGATACATTATGTGACAGAATTGCTTTTCACGGATCGGACGCAGAGCTTGATCCGTGGCCAGCAAAGGCTACTAGACCACCAGGGATATTTTTTGCTCACTAGGTAAGAGGCCACCACCCCCAAACCCCCAAAGCATGGCGCCACAGTGCAGGAGTCCCCTGGGGGCAGTGAGCATATGCCCCAAGGGGTGAGGAGGAAAGAAAGAAATAAAATCAAAGGAAGGGGGGAGGATGGAGGGGGTTTGGGGCACTAGGGCCCAGTAGACCACCATGGATTTTTGAAAAAATTGTGTCTTTGGAAAGGGGAGATTCAGGGCTTAGAGTCTTGGGTGCATGGCCGAAGGCTGTAGGCCATAGGCCATGCACCCAAGACTCTAGGCCCTGGCCACAACCACCACAGCATATCACACCCATAGATCACATCCATAGAATGGAATATCCATGAAATATTTGCAAATCTATAGTTTATGGACTGTTTGATTTGTATAGTTTGTATATGAAGTTTTGGCTACGTCATGCCATTAAGATTTTAGAGTTTGGTAACATGCACTGGAGCATAACATATCCATGGACGTAAACATTTTGTATTGATGTGTACGGTTACATGCTTGCTTCAATGGTTGTGTTATGGAGTTGTATTTATTATAATATACTTACTGTTTGGTTTGGTAACTGGAGCACATATATTCTTTGTCAATTTCTGTGAGAAAAGAAAAGATCATGTTAGTGTTGGTAGTTTATAAAGACTCATAACTTTGAATAATAGACATTTCTGATTCATTTCGACCCTCATATTTAGTAGATTACAAACCAGTGCACTGTGCAATTTGATCAGTTTCAGTGTGTGTTGCTTAAATCATTGGGTCTGTGGGAAAAACTTACCTTTTTTGTTTTGGTACAGTACATTTATTTCTGTGTTTTCAGTGTTTATGTGTTGTTTCTGGCTAATGTGCTATCTGTTGGCTTGCTGCAGATTGCTAGATACTTGTTTTTGAATTGTAACTGGTTATAGTTTTTTATTTATATTCTCAAGTTGCTAATCTATCTGTTGGGTTGTTGCAGATTCTTGGGGCAGTTAGATACATGTTGACATATTTTAACTGTTTATTTCTTGTTATTTTTCAGTGTTATTGATTTATCTGTTTGGTTGTTGCAAAATCTTGGGGCACTTAGATACCTGTTGGCATATTATAACTGTTTATTTCTTCTTATAATTTAGTGGTATTGATTTATCTCTTTGGTTGTTGCAGAATCTTGGGGCAGTTAGATACCTGTTGGCATATTATAACTGTTTACAGTTTTCTAATTGAAGTTTTATTAATGTTTATGCACAGATTAGTTATAAAATTTTGGTTTTAAGAATATTAAATAAGCGTTTATAAGATTTGCTGGTAATCTTTGCTTTAAAGTAATGGTACTATCATTGCATTCGAACCACACACAATTTTTTTTTATATATGCAGTGTATTGACCTGTATTGGTTGTGGTTCCTGCATGGTAGATTAAACCTATGGTTGTGAAGGTTTTCTTACCAAGTGATACTTGACCTTGTGTGAAGTGGGGGTGTATAGATGGGGGTGTATAGTGAACGAAGTCTATTGTATTCTAAAATGCAAGGAATATCAGCGTTTACTTTACTTGCATCAAAGTTGATTAGAAATAGACTGTCATGTGTACGTAAGCGTGATAGTGCTACGTAGCTCATGCCTTCTTTAAAGACTGTGTTCCCAATATCTATCAATGCTTTATCTCGGGTAAGACCTTGTGATTTGTGAATGGTGACTGCATATGCTAGAGTCAGAGAAAATTGTTCTCTGCGTACATACATGTCTTTGAAAAGAAGGGATCGAGCTGTTGAGCGCCCTATCCTTTTTATTTCTGTAAGTTTGTCAAAGAGAATATTGACAAACTGAATGTTGTTGTCACGTGGGTATGTGTGAAAGACAACAACTGTACCCAGTGCTGCATTAACTAGTCCTTGCTCCATGTCGAGGTTACGTTTAAGCATTACTCTACAGTTTAAAGATAATTTTAATATTTTCTCCAAACCAGATGTATTGGATATAGAATGTGTGTGTGCTAATTGTTCCATGACATCAATAGCACTTGAGTTATGGCCATAAAGTGCATGGATGTGCCAGTTTCTTAATGAGCTCTGCAGATTGGCGCATGTTTTCTGTTAATTCTCTGCATTGGAAATGTTGCCAAAGGTTGACATTTCCTATGCTGCCAACAGTTTTACGGCAGAGTTTGTGTCCTAAGATTTTAAAAATAGGTTCACCTTTCACTGGTGTCAATTGAAGAAGATCTCTGAAAACAATAATGTGTTTTCCTCCAAAGAGCTCTTCGAAGTTTGTTTTGAGTACTTCTTGTAATCTGAGGTGAGTCAAAGCCAACATTAGGTTGGACACCATGCTCAATTCATCTATTAGTAACATTTTCATTTGTTTTAACACTCTGCGTAGTTCCATTGCAGATTCTGTAGAAAGTTTGTAATATTCTTATTTGTTTTATGTTCTACTCGAAGGAGTAGTAATCAGTGTAAAGTGATACCGCCTATGTTGTAAGCAGCTAAACCTGTGGGGGTAGTTACAACAGCTGACAGTTTATTGTTTGGCAATTGTTGAAGGAACTTGCTGATGATTTTGATTGATTATGTTTTGCCTGAACCAGCTTCAACACTGACGTATGGTAGCATAGGTTTGTAATTTTGGCAGGTGCATTCTTTATTTTCATGTTGTACACATGTGCAATTTCTTTTGTTACTTCTTGAAAAATGGTACGCTGCTCTTTGTTCAATTTTGATGGTAGTACAGTTAAGTCTTCTGTATCTTCTTCATAGTGACACATGGTGTTTTCTACTTCTGTCATAGCTAATTCTGCCTCATTTGCTATTAGTGGCTGTCCCAGTGGTTCTTGGTTTCCTGTTACAGAAGCTTGACTACTGTCAAGAGTCTCCTCATCTAGTTGGGCCTGGAGTTCTTCTTCGTGTTGCTTTTCATTGTGCAACATTGTTTTGTACTGTGTAAAGTTTACATTGGTTATAGTTCTTTCATTTGCTTTGAAAGCGTCTTCATAGGAGTCATAGTTATCTAGTATCTCTTCTTCTTGTCTTCATGGTTTAAAAAGTTGTAGCAGAGACATGTAATATAGTTGGTTATGTTGAGGAGTTTTAAATGACAATTTGATATGATTAATTAAGCCTGGTTTGGTAAGTTTCACTAAGTTGCCTTCACAATTTGTCACTCTGTATCTACTTTTTTTTCATTGGGTTTTATATTATTTTTGTCTGTGAAGTTTTGGGCTATGTGGCATATACACATGGTATCCAAAGTGGTACTCCTCTTTGGGTAGTATGTGTCTAGTAAATAGTTTTTCATAATGTCTTGGCTGTTAGGATCACTTTTGGCTATTGTTTCTATGTCATCATATGATTTGAGAAATCTTATTTTAGATTTAGCAGGACCAAGACTTAGCCATACTATATTTTCAGATCTTCCATACAAAGCAGTACCGGTTAAACGATCTGCAGCTTCATACAGCCACATTCTCTATGGGAGAGCATTTTTATGCCTAAGCTGTACAATTTCTGAGACAGTGTTTTGTCTGATGATAGGTCATTCCAGAGGTCTTGAAGCTCTGTTTTTTTCTGCTTTTGTTAAGTAGGCTGTAACATATTGTGCAACTGCAGTGGAATTGTCTGCAATGTACTGCACATCTATGTTTGCATTCCATAAGAGGGCAATGATTGCATTGTAATCATTGATATAATTTGCTTCTTTTGTTCTTTTTATGTAATATGTGTTCTTATATGATTTACCTTTAACACTATGTCTAACTGAAGACATGAAGTTGTTCACTTCACCTGTTTCTGTAACTGGTCTAGGGAAACCAAAGCTGCATTTGGTGTAGTATTTCCCTTTGTTTTTGTATTTGCAACAACAATATTTGCCTCATTTGTGTCTTTGAAATTGTAAAATGTTTCCATGAAGATCACTATTTGTTGCTTCTAATTGAATTTCACAAGTGACATATTTTTCGATAAACTGTAAAACAGTGGCTTCACTGTCTTGACCAAATTTAGGAGCATTTTTAATCCATGATAGCATGTGGATATGTAGTGCTCCTCTAGCTTGGTATTCTTTTCTCCAAAGAAGTGTTGCACTTCTCCTAGGTGAGGAACAGTTTTATTACAAATAAAGCATAGCATAGCAATGAAACAATGATGGAAATATCTTGAAACATTAACAGGATCTAGAGAGCAAAGTTCTCCAGGTGTTAGTATATCTATGTTTGTTTTGTTTTTGTTTGATTTTCGTAGGAAATCATGTAAATCTTCCCATGCATATTCTGCACAACTTAATGTAACAAACCAAGTGGGTGGGCCAAGGTTTCTTATCATACAACGTACATACACCGTACATCTCTGTGACGTCATTACCAGTACACTTTAATACCACGCATGTTTGCTAACAGATTTGTAATGCTTGATTGTAAAACCTTTCAAAGAGTAGGTGGAATATTTACTCCACATTTTGTCAAAATCTGGGATCTTCAGAATACTTTCGTAATGCACAGTATTCTGATGCTGTTATCTGAATAGGTCTATCATCGTACCTTCCTCCTTTGCCAGTAGGAAAGAGTAGAGGTAAAGCATGTGCTTCTATAATTTGTTCCCATATGATGATTGCTGATCCTTTGGTTTGTCGCATTTGGTACATTTCTAGTGCATCATCTATGGTGCATGAATTGTATAATGGTCTAAAATGTTGGATACTGTAGCAGAATCTAGAAGTTCAAATTGACCAGTTTCTGGTGACTCTAGAATTATTTCAGTTGTTTCCCTTAAGTTTTCTTCAATATTCATTTTTTGTAGTATTCATTATTGTCTTTTAGACATTGCAAGGCTTGTCTAACTTTATGTAAGTCTAGGAGTTGTTGCCAAATTCGTTTGTCTTTTGTAGGTACACCATTTACTAAGACAATTAAAGCTTGTTCTATTAGACGTTGCACTCCTAGAGTGTGCACATTTTCTTTTGGATCTAATGGTAAATAAACTTATTTTCCACAAATGCCTTTCACCAATTCAGAGGGAGGTAATTTTTCTGTTTTTGGTTGAAGGCATATTATTGCTTGAAATGGGTGCACTGTTTGAATTATGATGCTCTCATATAAATTCAGTTGTTGCAGGGGTTTTGGTAGTGGGAATAATTCCAAATTATTTGTGATAATATGTGAAGGAGTTTGATTGTTGTCAAGTTTTGTAGTGAAGTAACTGCAAATTTTTAAGGGGTCAGTTATTTTGTGTTTGTTTTCTGCTATATATAAGGTACAAAACTAATTCAAACGATTTGGATTCTTCATTGTTTTCTATTTTGTATGTTACGTCTATCATTTTTGTGTTACTTTTATAAAAAGTTCTGCGGCAACACACACACACATGGTTTGCTACATCAGCGGATGTACTTTTAAATGTTAGTATTTCTTTTTTGTATGTGTGTAGTAGAAGGTTGCCATCTGTACAATTGTTGCTAGTCTGTTGTAAAGCTAATGCATTTTGTAAGTGGCTTTTACTTCCAAAATATTTTTTCTGGATATGCTCTATTTCTTCGGGTAGGTCTTTGGCTGTACCATGTAGAAGATAGTTATTTAAATTGGCTAGTGCTAAAGCAGGACTTTTAGCATAGTACAGCTTATAGACTAGATTGCTTATAGTTGAATGATGTGTTGATATCATTGTGATATGATGGGCCGTGCTTTTGCAAATAGGTCCTCGAATGCAGGCTAATGAATTTCCTTGTAGTCCTGTGTATTTGCGCACTGGGCATGTATCCATATTTTGCAGCAGTTTCATTTTGATTTTGTCTTTGCCTTTCACATACTGATTGAGGAACTGGCGTAAAGATTTGAAAGATTTTTTGGCAATGTTACACATTGACGTGCATGGCCATTTGTATACTGGATGTTCTGGTTCAGTCGATTGGAGAGGTAATATTGAGTTTTCTGGGGATATTTTTGTAAGCAGTATTTCTTGTTGCATTATGGTATTATTCAGTTTTTCATAACCTCATCCACTGCTATGTATGGCAATTGTGTTTGTTTGCTTTTGTTTGTATGCTTCTTCATTAAAATATGGTTCTGTGCTTGTGGTGTGACTCCATTAACCCCCACAGATATTTAAGAATTTATTTTTGTTGACATTCCGTTTATTGAGATGTCTTTTTTGTAATTTAGTAGTTAGTTTTGTTAGTGGTTTCATTCTGTTTAACACTAAAATAAATAACTTTCTTGTGAGAAGGATTGCACTGTCTATCAAAGCTTCTAAGATTAATTTTCTACAGTAGGTTTTAAGGGTTGTGCATGATTTGTATTTTATAAGATCCTGAAGGACACAATGGCGGAACATTTTTGCTAAAATACTTGTTTTGGTATGGTTACTTGCCACTATATCAAGATTTATAGGAGCAGTATTAGCAGTAGTGGTAGCTGAATTCTTGTTAATCATTTTCTGTTTAGTTTTACATTTTCATAGAGGAGGCACAGTTTCTGTACTGGAAGCTTGTTTTGTTTTGCTAAATTACTGTATTAGTTGTTTTCTTTGAATTTTTTGTACAAACTCTGCTAAAGATGGATGCTTATTTTGGACACTTTTATTTTCATTTGCTCTATTTCTGCGTTGCTTTCTACGGACTTGCTTTTTGGTAGGCATTCTTTGGGGTCTGTTGAAAAAAAAAGAAGGTATGGGTTGGCCTGTTCTGCAATTTATGTGTGCTGTGTGCATGAGTGTCTGAGTATGATGGTAAATATGTATGTGGTGGTGTGTGGTTGTGCATTGGGCAGCTACAATTAGTTGGGAAGGCTATTCTTCTTTTTGTGTGCTACTATACTGCGGTTTAGATGACAGTAGAAAATGAGCTAGTGGTGAGGAGAAGCACTAATAGTAAATCTAGTGGTATACAATTAAAACAGTTCTTTGTTTTGTAATACTAGCATTCTAGAGGCTGAGTCATGTTATTTGTGTTCCAGAAATGGTGATTTGTTTGCCATTCTTCCTGCTAATCCCTGTTTAATAAATGGGGATTTGTGGGCAGAATGGTGCAGAAATCTCTGTTTTTTGGTGCACAAATTACTTGAATCAACCACACAGTGTGTTTGAGTAACAGTAAGAATATTAAGGTAGTATTGTACATACTCTTTTTTTGTGGAATGAGCAGGTTTCTCCAGAGATGTTGTTTGTAGTTCAGATGCTGCTGCTTTTCAGGAGAGTAGTCTTCACTGCAATTGTGAAAGAAATAAGTTAGTAATTGTGTGTGTTTATAGCACTGATGTTAATTTAGACGTTGATTTTTATGTTTTTGTAGTAGTATTCTTGTTTGATATCTGAAAGTGTATGCATGCATGTCATTTGACTATGTGCAGCCTTTATATTTTATTTACAGTATGTTAGTTCAACATGCTTTGCAAATGAGTAGACTATTAAGTGTATGAAATTAACTTGGTTTTTTAAAGCTGTGTTATAGAATGTTAGGAGAAAGAAGACATAATAATATATTCATTTTGCAATTTTTATAAGGTAATTGGCAGAAACTGAATTGAAAAGCATGGAATTAATGCATTTGTGAAGGTGTGGGTAATAAAGCAGAAGTGGTGTTATTGCAGATGGGAGCTTTTCAATAATAGTGTCTAGGTGTTTGAGTCTATGAAGATGCATGACCTTTTCCTGGCTATGTGTAATTATATAATACATTACTAAGGGCCTCATTACACGGATGGCGGAGAACCATGGCGCCATTAGCGCCATGGTTCATGCCGGTAAAATATAGGCACCGCCTTGGCGGAAAGGGGAATTACCGCCCCATTCCAAGGTTGGCGGGGTGGTAATTCCCCCTTCCGCCATTGCCCTTCCCCATTCCCATTTTTGCCCCATAGGGCTTAATGGGAATGGGGAAGGCGCTAATTACGGTACAGCAAATTGCGGTACCGTAATTAGCTCCCTGGGTCCCTTTGCGGGTTGGTTTTTAACGCCTGCAAAAAGCAGGCGTTAAATCCCCCAACCTGCAAAGGGACCTCGTAGTAAGGCGGTAAGGATTTACCGGTACCGGTATTTTACCGGTAACGGTAAATCCTTACCGCCATCCGTGTAATGAGGCCCTAAGTGTTTTTTCCACAATAATACAGTTATTTCTCTCATCTTCTAATATTATACTGTTTTAGATAGGTGTGTGTAAAGAAATGTAGATAGCAGACAGGTTTGGAAGTGATAGTTGATTATAGCAGATGGGAAAAATTGCAATAAGTTCATTTTATAGGGTATGCAGGTTTACTCGCCTTACTCTGTTTATATGCATTCATAAGAGTTGTACATGTACTCTGAATAAAATATGCATACCTGTAGTTTGTATTCATGCATGTGGATATGCATGCAGCTGTAAGTAGAAATCTTGGAGACTTGTACAGTAGTTTTTGCAATAGGTGCTTTCCAATGATATGAGACTTGTACTCAGAGTGATCAACAGTACATTTGAAGTGCTGAACTCTGATGATGGAGTTAGATGTAGAGGTCTTGGATGTGATTGGTGGATGGATGTGTGACTGCTTAGCTGTATCCAATGAGGGCATGGCAGAGAGAGTGAAGTGGAAAGGGTAGAAGGGCTGTCCAAGAGTTACTCGGTCCGTGGACACTGCGGCTGTCCACGGACAGGGTGTCCCACATGATGGGTTTTCCAGCAAATGTAGCATGGAACGGGTACTGTAGGGTTCAGCCAATCAGATGTTGAGGTTGTGGGTTTGTTTTTAAAGAGGCTGTGTGTAGGGAAGAGGGCAGAGGTGGCGAAAGTCAGGATGTTGGTGCTTGGAGATATGTTTGTGCATGGTTTACAGCAGTATGCTCAATGCAGGCATGTGGCAAACAATGTTGATGTTAAAGGAGTGTAGGTGGTGTGGAGCACTGTGCCTGATTGCAATGTACAGGGAATTCTACAAGTTTGTGAAGATATGGGCAGGACGAACAGTCCCCATGTGGTAGTTTTGCACTATGGTGCTTTCCTTTCGGGCTACCAGGCTCTTTTTACACCAAATCCTTCCAATTTAGTACACCATCGCCCCCCCTGGATTCCAGCCCAACCACCAGCCGGGGTTTTCAGTCACCAAAGGGTCTCAATTCCCTGCATTCACATTGTAACTGATGCACAGACTACCTCTCCCAGTATTATTCTATATTTTTTTAAGCACCATTACCACATCATGAGAGCTCTTGTGGTACCATCTTGGTGCGCATGATGCAGTCACATGCTAACTACTGTGACATAGACTGATCCCCCAACACCGGTCTACGTTTAGACACCCGATGCATCTGCTGATGCATCTGCATTTTTTCGGTTAACTAATACAGCACCTATAGAAATTGCTTACTATATGGGACAGTAATCAATATGGTTGTCTATACTATTGTATGCTCCTGTATCTCCTGTTTATCCTATTTTGTGTCTGATTCGTGTACCTGTACACCGATAAAATTCTTAATTTGTTTGTTGATTCCTGCATGTTCTGCAATGTTAGAACCTCTGATCACACTATGCCAGATGGATTGCTTTATTTGCATACATGTTAGGTCTTTCACCTTTGAGTCTGACCATACACATGGACACTCACAGACTCCCCACTTAGCGAGGCCCATTCTTCCATCCTGTTTCTCCCATGTGGCTGACATCTCTGTCACACCCTCCTCTCCCTCCTCTCCCCCTTCCCCCCTTCCCCTGACCTTCAAACCACTCACGGACCACCGCCCATGACGTTGCTTGCGGGTGGCCCCATCTGGTCTCTGCTTTCACCAGTGTCTCCTCTCCCACCCGCCTTTGCTATACATTACCCTACTTTAGGTGCCCTCCAACATCACAGTGCACGTTAGACACTCTGGTGTCTACATACCCCCTCCATTCTTTGACCCAACCCCAGGGTCCCATGGAGAGGCAGTCGACACACGGCACTCATCCAATGAGACTGCGCAGTGACTGCCGAGACACTGGTCTCCTAGGCTGCGCCTACGAGACACTACCATTGTGCGCATGCACATTGGTTTCTCGTTCGACTGCGCATATATTCAGCTCCTTTTTACAGAGCCAGCACAGGTGCCATTTAGACGCCAGCCCTCCTCTTCCTCCCGTTTGCCCCGACTCGCGCAGGTACGTCCTCACTTCACCGCTGCCCGCCAGACGGCATTCTCCTCATTGGCTTCCCACACGGTTTGCAAGGCTCATCATAGATGGACGCTCTCCCACTTTTGTATTTACGCAGGGTGAACTCGACGGAACAGACAGCTGCCCTGCAGCCCTGATGACTTCTTTTTGACTGTACCCTGGATCCAGCTACACTCTGTAACTGTTCCAGCTCCCATCGAGCACTGTGATTATTTCACAAAGTGCCTCCCATGTACTTTCCATACCTCAATAGGGTCTTTGTTCATTTCTAGCCATTTTTACTTTGCCTGCCTTTACCAGCCCCTATGGACTACAAATTATTTATGTGCCCTTCACTCCTTTTTGCATCTTAGGTCCTTTACATCCTGCATCCAGCCGAACCTTGGTCCCACCACCGGGGGGCCTTGGCCTGCTCCCAACGGGCTTCCCGCCCACACCTCAAACGCCTCTACAACCACTGCCCCTGATGGCGTCCCCTGCTTATCTTTCCGGCCCTGCGATGTAACTTGTTTTGTTCATCCGCCCTACTCACAGCATGTACAGTGGTGAGTGGAATCTTCTTTTGGAACTTCAGAGGACATGTTTTTAGTATTAGCTACATTACACTGACCTGATCCAGCACCTTGCTACGTTTTAAAACTACTTTTCCATCTTGTTTTCCATTCTCATCTTTCCAAACACAGAGTTCCCTGACTTCCTTGGCCCCAGAAGAAGGCTTCCATCTAGTTTGCCGAAACGTCAGTAGCACGCAGACACAGAATCTTCATGGGCTGCATCTAATGCTGCACTCATACTTCTAACATCCCACCCAGACGTAGACCAAATATGAGGTCAGACTTTAGCCAGGCATAGGAGACCTACAATCGACGTCTCCTTCAATCTACACTTCCATCCTGTGTTTTTTGTACCTAACCACAAGGCACATTCCACTTACCAGCAAGCTATCTGTTAACTGTATAAGTGGTTGGTTTACACCTTAGGGCATCTATAAACATGTTGCATTGAATTTTCAACATAACAATTTGCCTGTTCACCACAATGGTCATCATGTATTGTCATGTATATATAAATATTTAAAGATTTTGCAAAAAGAAAAAGCACCAGCTTTTTAATAATAAAAAGCTGATATTTCTGCATGAGTAAGAGATATGTGTTTATCGGTAGCAAAAGTGATGTTTCTAACAATGGTTGCCCCAGCTGTACGGGCACCCACAATGGTCTAAAAACCAGTCTGCACTTCAATTATACTGCATTCTTTTGACTCATAGAGAGTAGGACAACCCCCTAGTTGTAGCTTCCATTCGGGCTATGTCAGTGGCCCTACTTTGTTGGCAGATTTAGAACACTTGGTTCAAGCAGTAATGAACATCCTTCAAAATGCCAAAGTATTTTTTCTGGATCCTAAGGCAATATGGGACAATAGTTCTGTTTTTTGTCCTCAGCAAAGCATTGCTAGGAGTGTAATCAACTGAGGCATGTGTGCTTTCATGCTTAGAGCTGGTATGTTTTTCTTTAATAATGAGAATATTGATTCCAGTAATGCTGTTTATTTTAAAGAAGATGGCATTTCCTTATCTTTTTTGGGAAATGCCTTTCTGTTTTGGAATGTAAGGGTTGCTTTGGAGAAGGTTATGTGGAAGATTTTAGTAGTAAAGTAAGAAAATAAAAAAAATACAAACATACAAAATAACAGGTGTTTGTCAAGCACCTGCAAAAAACCCCCAAAAAAAACAACCTCAAAGGGGAAATGCGGAACACTATTTGAATTTACATTCACTACGCTCAGATTTTCGATATGTCCGCGTACATTTTGGTTGTCCGGGGACATCGCGTATTACATACAGGGATTTTGGGGTGGAGAGGCATGTAAATGAGAATGAGCAGAGCAAGGGATTGGTCAGTAAAGTTTACTGGGTGTGTTGTGTAAGGAGAGAGTTTGTCACAAAGGATTTTTCCTGAAAGAAGAACAGTTAGCTATGGCTGTGTGTTTCAGAAAACAGATTATCTGGATTTTGGGAGACTCATGTATACATTGGTTGGAGGTGCATGCAGAACGCTGTGGAGTAGCTGCAGATCTTGGATTCCCTCATGTGGAAGTGCACTGGCATGTAGTGTGGGAATGAAGTAGCTGGACTTAGTACCTCTCTGTACTAGTTTGGAGACAGAGCATCATCCAGACATAATTATAATTAATTGTGGAGGGAACAGTTTAGGAAATGTGTCTGGAATTTCTTTGCAATTTCCAATGAAAGAAGGACTTGGGAATGTCCTGGACATGTTTCCTAATTGCCAAGTAATTCTTTCTCATATTGTGCAGAGACAAATGTGGCTGCGTGCTTCTTCATTTGGTCCACAAATGGAGAAAGCGAGGCGCAATGTCAATAAGGCTGTTTGTGCCTTTCTAAGAGATGTTGGCATGACCTCTTTTCACAATGAAAATATTATGTTTCGTAGCACATACATTTCTTGCAGAGGTGGACTCCATCTTATGCTGGTAATCAGATTTTTCTGAGAAATGTACAAAATGCATTACAACTATTTTTGGAATAACAGCCATCCATTTTGCAGTAGGTGTTGACTATTTCAAGTTTTTCAAACACAAAAAACACCACCAAAAGGCTCTTTTCAGAGCCACCACTTCCTCCCAATGAAAAGTGCAATGGTTTTGATAAGGCAGCACCCCAAAATGTTATTTGTCCGCAAACTGTCTGCGGACTTCTAAAAAAATACACAGAGTCCTGCTCAATTTATTTGCCACTTCTATATTTAGACTGTGAAAGGCGGCACTGAAAAGAGCCTTTTTTTGGATTTTTGTTGTTTTATATTTTTTTGTTTTCTTTTCACACGACACACTAGGAGAGGAGGGGAAAGGAGGGTAAGGAAGGGACACAGGGATTACAAAGGGCAGGTGGAGAGAGGAAGATGTAGGTTGGGCCTTATTTAGGTAGTGAGCAGACCTCATGCTCCTTGACCGTAGTCTCGCACGCACTCCGTGGACTCTCCCACCTGCAGCGTACTGCGTCGCGGTACATACACAAAACTGTGACCCTCGAGAGGTAAGGGTCAACAGCATCATGGATGGCCTTTGAGGCAGCTGGAGGGATGCGCTGTCCCACAGGAGTGTCTCTTGTGGTGACAGCAGCAGAAACAGAGGATGTGGTAGAGGAACTCAACCTACTACATTGATCACAAGGTACAACCTTGTGAATGGCCCCACCGTGGAACGACCTTAGGTGTCGCTTCATGGATGTCGAACCAAAGCTGTACAAACCATGCCTCCAACGACTCAGCAACGTTTTGCACTGGTTGCAGGTGACCTTGTTCGCACGTGCTTTTGGCACGTCACCATAAATGGTAAACAACCGCCACACCCAAGGCTCACGGATAGTGCTGGTAGTAGGTACTTCCACTACCTCATCCTCGTCATCCTCTTCATCCTCCTCCTCTACATCCACACGCCTGTTCCCCTCTTCAGGCCCTTGGGGAGGTTATGGTGGTGGAGGGGGTCTGGGTGGTGCTGAGACAGATGTAGCACCAGCTGGAGCAGCAAGCATTGATGCCATCAGGTCTGATGGAAAGCAGCAAGAACAGCAAAATCTGGAAGATTAGCAGCTAAAGTAGACAATGCTCTGTCAGATTGCCAAAAGCATAATGAGGATGAGCTCTGGGGTGTGGCCTTTTATAGGGGTGCGGGTGTCTGCTTCGCGGACACCTGTGCAGTTCGCAGACAGATCGAACACCCTAAAAAGGCTCAAAAAGTTCCAGAAAGTATGGAGAATGTCAGGGTCATTGTCTGGGACATGTGCTATGGTGAATTTTTACTATAAAATACATTGGATTTTCTGAAAAAGTACTTTTCAAATGTTCAGGGACCCGGACACTGTCTGCAATTCAGGACACACGCTCAGCATGGGTGCGGTCACATGATGACGTCGCGAACACGTCAGCGAAGGGGCCAGGTGTCCGCAGGACACCAAATGGACAGGAATGGCTGTGCACGTGCACGCGGGTATTCCACTGATAGTGTTCGGATCCTGAAGCGAATTAAAAGTACGACACAAGTGAGACAGACAGTTACGGACAGGCGCGATGTTCATAGGACTTATGGGTGTGGTGCGCATGTGCGTAGATGTTCTAGAGTTAGTACGGACAGGTATGGTGTCCTTACGACACCCTCATTTTGGATAATTACGGACATCCTGCACACCGTGCGTGTTCTAAGAACAGTTTTATTTTGCTTGCGTACAGTACGGACAAGTATAGTGTCCTTAGGACACCTCCATTTTGTTTAATTACGGACATCTCGGACACAGCGTGTGTTCTTAGAACAGTTTCACCTTGCCTGCGGACAGTACAGACAGAAATAGTGTCCTTAGGACACCTCCATTTTGGTTAATTATGGATATTGCAGACACTGCGCATGTTCTTAGAACAGTTTCATCTTGCCTGCGGACAGTACAGACAGGTTTAATGTCCTTAGGACACCCCCATTTTGTTTAATTATGGATATCCCAGACACCGTGTGTGTTCTTAGAACAGTTTCCCCTTGCCTGCAGACAGTACGGACAGAAATAGTGTCCTTAGGACACCTCCATTTTGGTTAATTACGGACATTCCGGACTCTGCACGTGTTCTTAGAACAGTTTCATCTTGCCTGCGGACAGTACGGACAGGTTTAGTGTCCTTAGGACACCCCCATTTTGGATAATTATGGACATCCCAGACACTGCGCATGTTCCAAGAACCGTTTTATTTTGCTTGCGTACAGTACGGACAGGTATAGTGTCCTTTGAATACCTCCATTTTGTTTAATTATGGACACCCCAGACACCATGGGCCTCATTACGAGTCCGGCGTTAACCGAGGCGGTAAAACCGCCTGGTTAACGCCGGACTCGTATTACCATTCCGCCTCCGTGATTCCCGGAATTACCGGGGCATCACAAACCCGGTTTTCCGGGAATCACGGAGGCAGAATGGTGTAAATCCCCATTCCCATTGAGTCCTATGATACTCAATGGGAATCGGGATCATGGAAACACCGGCAGCATCTTGTAATGCTGCCGGCGTTTCCTCGTCCGCCTGCAGGCGGGCGGTGTTAAACCCGCCAGGTCAGACCTGGCGGGAACATCACCTCCCGCCTGCAGGGGTCGGGATCAGGCGGTCCGGAAACAACGGTGGCGGTGGGTTTACCGCCCCTGTTATTTCCGGACCGCCACGGTCGTAATGAGGCCCCATGTGTGTTCTTAGAACAGTTTCACCTTGCCTGCGGACATTACGGACAGGTATAGTGTCCTTTGGACAGCTCCATTTTGTTTAATTACAGACATTCCGGACACTGCCTGTGTTCTTAGAACAGTTTAATCTTGCCTGCCGACAGTACAGACAGGTTTAGTGTCCTTAGGACACCCGCATTTTGGATAATTACAGACATCCAGGATACCCATTCTGTCCGTGGACATCTTAACTGTCTTTTTAAAAAGAAATAAGACACAAAGTACTGAATTAAAAAACACATATTTTTTTAAATTATATAAAAATGTAAGATTTATGAAAGAGAGAGGGAAGCAGAAACTGACACAAACACAAGGGAATTGGGGTCTTGGAGAGGATGGATAGGAGGAGATGAAGGGATGGAAGTCTCATCGTAACGTTCTTCTTTGTGGTGAGGGTTTGGGGAAAGTTTACTGAGATATGGAGAGGGGGAACAGGTACACGTGGAACAATGATATTGATTTTTTTCTTTTATGTGGTCCTCCACAAAGAGTTCCAAATGATTGAAATTTTCCATAAGCATGTCCATTTTTTGTTCCATGCGCTGCAGAGTATTTTGTAATGTCTCTTTTGATGTATTATTTTCAATGTTTGTATGGTCTGTTAAAAAGAAATATATATGTTATGTGCACATAAAGTAATGATTATTAATTTGGTTATATAGAGAAGTGTCTACCATTAGCATCACTATCTTCAGACATTTCCTCGCGTGGGAAATTTTCCTCAAGCCATTCTAAAGTACTGGACATTTCTGTGTAAAAGAAATCTATACATATATTACTTTTACTGTACCTAATACAGAAAGTTTAGAAATATATAAGAAAGATGAAGTTTACTTACTAGCTTCTGGTAAGTTGTGTTCTTAGCGTTCTGTAGGTCTGCTGTTGCTCCTCGTTGTGCAGTTTCTATGAGGTAATTATTTTGGAAGCATATCTTTTTTGTTTTGGTATATTCCATTTTAGTACATATGGTATTTAAATGGATGGTTGATGTGCAAGATATATAGGTTCCACTTCTTATTTATTATTACACATAATGTGTTTATGTGCTGCTTTTTGAACTTGTCCAGTGTTCATATGGCATGATAGAACAATTTAAGATACCCCCTGAGTTTTTGGGCAGTGTTGATGTTGTCCGCGTCGGTCCGCGGACATATGCACAGTCCGCGGACATCAACATCACTAGCTGGGGGTTCAGTATGTTCTATGTTACAAATATATAAAGTAAGGGAATCCTAGTAAATATCTATCAAATTTACACAATGAATATGTATATTCAGTAAAATAAAATTTGATAAAGGGAGGTTATGGTCAAGTTACGCTAATAAAAACCTATGAAATTCAGCAAAAAAAGTTTCTTAAAGGGACGTTATAGTTAAGTTGCGCTACTAAAAACCTATGAAATTCAGTAAAAAATCTTTGTTAAGGGGACGTTATGGTTCAAAGTAAAACCGAAAAACCCCTGAAATTCGCTAGTTATGGTAAGCTAAGCAACCATAACTCGCGTCACCACCATGCATTGCTAAGATTAACACCCAGGACATCAAAGATGATATCACAAATGTCATTGATATATCTATATATCTATATATCTATATATCTACATATATATATATATATATATATATATATATATATATATATATATATATATATATATATATATATATATATATACATATATATATATATATATATATATATATATATATACACACATATACATACATATATATATATATATTACACGCCCTGCAGTAGCAGCCGTGTAGTTATGGTTAAGTTGCTCTATTCATAGGAAGAGCACTTGGCCCGCTCTGAATTTCATTGGCAAGTTTGGTGAGGTTTCGTCAAGGGGGGCAAAGTTACATGTGGTACAAACATTATTTTTTCCATAAACGCAATGGAAAAAGAATTTTGCTCACGCCTACACCCAAAACCACAGGACGGATGTTCACCAAATTTGCGACAGGAATGTTGGCTTGGTCCTGATGCATGCTTTTGTAAATTTGGTGGACATCTCTCAAGTAGTT
Source organism: Ambystoma mexicanum (assembly GCF_040938575.1). NCBI lineage: Eukaryota > Metazoa > Chordata > Amphibia > Caudata > Ambystomatidae > Ambystoma > Ambystoma mexicanum. The sequence continues at coordinate 995,687,019 of NC_090932.1, read as the reverse complement.
TTCTTTAAAACAGGCAAAATGTAGGCCCCAAAAAATGTGTGATATCTGGTCCGCTATGTGGACTAATTTCCTGTTCGCTCTGTGGACAGGACCCTGATTGGTCCGGGGGGCAACGTAATGTCCATGGACACCCAACATGCCCACTGATTGGTTGGTGCAAAGAGTGATGTGCGTCAGATTTTTCAGAAAAACGCCCGTCATGTTCTATCCGTGGATACCCGTGGCTGTCCATGGATAGTGCATTTGGGAACGGGACTGGGAAACATGTTTTAGGTAATTTGGTGTTGGGAAGAAGAGCTGGGAAGAGTGGGGGCGTGAACGATGGATAATATCTGGCTATTTAGTTAGGTGCAAGAAGAGCGTGTGGGGCACAGCAGTTCGAAAACACCATGGTAGTCCGCGGACAGGGCCTTCGGTGGCCATCTTATCTGGTGACTGCAGGTAGGCTCCAGTAGGGTTAGGGAGTGGGATGTAGATGATATGAGGATGTTTGCATAGGTTAAAAATATGCCATGCACCCAAGAATCTAGGCACTGGCACAACTACTGCAGTATCATATAGCCATGAACCAGTAATTTGGCCACAACTATTGCAGTAGGTATTGTTTTGTGGGCAGTTGGAGAAACATGTTTGGGGTCATTTGGTGACTGCAAGAAGGTTTGTTAGAGGAGGGAGTGGAATCTAGATGATATGGTGATATTGCCATCGGTGCAAAATAGGTTTGGCGGTCTACTTTGATATCTGCAGATGGTGTTTATGTTGTGATTGCACCCAAGAGTATAGGGACTGGCCAAAACCACCACAGCATAATACTGCCTGCATCCAATAATCTGGCCACTGGCTATAAACATCGTAATAATATGTGTACAGAAAGGGAATTTGGCCTTTGGAAAGAACCATTACAATAATATGTGTATAGTCATTATACATACTGTATAGGAAGTGCATACTTTTTGGAACACAGTGACACAATACCAATGAAGGGGAAATTGTACTTTTCATTGATGGCCACAGATTGACTTTGTTGTACACGGTAATGCAGGAGAAATCTTTGCTTCTTTCTCTGTGAAAAAAAACATAGCATAATATGTTAGTTATGGTACTTCACAATGCCGCATTGCACACAATGTAGTTAGACACTAGTTGGTGTATTGTAACTGTTTATAGTTTTGCATTTGTAAGAATATCCTTTGATGCAGTTTGATTCCTATTGGTGGATTTGAACTGTTTCACTATTGTAAGTAATATTGAACTACTATGGGTGTTGTCAGATACCAGTTGGCATATTCTAATGGTTGATAGTTTGAGAGTCTTGAAGGGTATGTTTTGAAGCACTTTCATTTTGGCTCATGTATTTTAAGTTTTCCACTATTGGAAAGTAATATTGCAGTATTATGGGTGCAGTTAGATACCAGTTGGCATATTCTAACTGTTGATAGTTTTACAGGTTAGTGACTAAAGTTTGCAGACCCTCATAATCAGTATATTGTATGTACTATGGTTGAAACAATATTAGTGCATGTTTTGCACAGTTGTTTCTGTGTGCATAATCATTGGGGGAACACCTGTATAGCATTATCAACAATGTACAACATGTACAACTGTTGGCAAATTGAAACTGTTTTCCATTTCACAAACAGCATTGTAGCGCTATGGATGTAGTTACATACCAGTTGGTGTATGCTAAATTTCTATAGTTTTACCGTTCAGAAGGGTATTTTTTTTTAGCACTTAGCACTTACCACTTATATACCTGTATGATGAACTAACCTATGATAGTTTTACAGGTCAAATACTTAATTTAGGTTTAAGGAATATTAAGTAGGCATTTGTTATACTTGCTGTTAATCTATGTTTAAGAGTAATGGAAGTGTCTTTGCATTCAAAACAACCACATCTATTTTTTTATGTATGCAGTATAGTGATCTTCACTGGTTGTGGCACCAGTGTTGTAGATTATGCCTACTTTTTTGAAGTTTTTCTTGCCAGGAGATATTTGCACGTGTGTGAAGCTAGTAAGCTTGCAGTTGTTTTTGGTACCATCTGCGTTGTACCTTAAAAGCATTACTATTACATATTGGTTATGTGAGTTTATGTGGAAGGTGGAGCGATTTTCTGAATTGCAAACAGTACATAATATACCATGATTTTCATTTAGCACCAGCTGTTGAACTGGAATGGATTCACAATTAGGTCGAGATACATACAGAAATCTTTCATTAGGTACCTGCTCCTGCGCAAAATGGTTGCAGAGAGTTCATGTATGTTTCCACATATATGAAATCTGGAAGATTACATTTACAGGTATATTTTTGCTTTATAGTACTTTCAGTAAGTACATTATAAATTATTGTGGATCTTTCTTTGTGTTTATGGTGAATCTTACCATTCCAGCACAGTAGTCTAATTCATGCCTTATTCCTGAGACACCATAAGTGTTGTCAGGACTATTTGTTGCATTTCTGTGAAGGAGGAGCATTTGCAAACACAACTGGTCTGAGCCGTTCAAGTAAATGTTTTGAACAATTGGTGGCAATTGGAACAGAAAACTGATTGCTACATTTGAAAATGTATATGGACCAGATAGTTCTGTGTCTGTGTCATTTGTTGGACCTCCACTTGTTTTTTAGAAGACATATTTCTCTGCTGTTGGATGTACACTTGTACTTGCACTACATAGTGTAGTAGTTGTGCTACTTGATGGAGTAGCAGCTGCTTTCAGTTTCTGTAGTGGTACTGTTGGGAGATCTCTGTTTATATTACTTTTCTTATGTTTTTTCATATCAAGATGGGGTGTGTAGAGTGCACACAGCCTGTTGTACTCTTCGATGCAAGGAATGTTAGCCATGACTTTGTATCAAAATCGACTAGAACTAGTCCTTTGAGTGTATGTAGATGTGACAGTGCTATGTAACTCAGACCTTCTTTAAAGACTGTGCTGCCAATCTAGGGTTAGACCTTGCAATTTGTGAATAGTGAATGCATGTGCAAGAGACAGAGATAATTGTTCTCTGGTACATCAATGTCTTTGAAAAGAAGGAATCATGCTGTTGAGCATCCTATCCTTTTAACTTCTGTAAGTATGTCAAAGTGGATGCTGACAAATTAAATGTTGTTGCCATGTGGATATGTCTGGAAGCCAACAACTGTTCCAAGTGCTCCATTAACTAAACCTTGCTCCATGTCAGGGTTACGTTTCAGAATTACTCTATATTTTAAACACAATGTTAACATGTTTTGTGTTCTGCTGGAAGGAACAGTAGACGGTGTAAAGTTACACCTCCTATGTTGTAGGCAGCTAAACCTGTGGGGCTGTTACAACAGCTTAAAGCTTGTTGTTTGTTAATTTTTGGAGGAATTTGCTGTTGATTTGTATTAAGAATATTTTTCCTGAACCAGCTTCACCACTTACATAGAGGAGTAAAAGTTTATTATTATGACAGCTACAAGTTTTACTTACATGCTACAAACCATGGTCAATTTCTTCAGTTACTTCTAGGAAAATGCTATGTTACTCATCATTGAGTTCTGATTTCAGCAGAGCCAAGTTTTCCTCTGATTCATCATATTGACACATGGTGTTTTCTACTTCATCACGGCTGATTCTGCTTCATTTACTATGATTGGCTCTCCGAGTGGTTCTTGGCATCCTGTAACAGATGGTTAACTGCCCTCAAGAGTGTCTTCATACAGTTGTGATTGAACTTCTTTGTATTGTTGTCGTTCATTGTCCAACATGTATTTGTACTGCTTGACATTGATATTTGTAATACTGCTTTCATTTGCATTGAAAACCTCTTTAAAGGAGTCATGGGTACCTAATACATCTTCTTCTTTTCTCCATGGTTTAAAAAGTTGGAATCGGGACATGTAGTAAAGTTATCTATGATAAGGATTTTTAAATGACAGCTTTATATGATTAATTAGCCTGGGTTTGGTAAGTTTAACGAGGCTGCCTTCACAAGTTTTCAAAATGTATTTTCCATTTTTTTCATCTGGTTTCATATTATTCTTGCAAGAGAAATGTTGGGCTATGTGTAATAGGCACATGTTTTCCAAAGCACAACTTCTGTTTGGGTAGTATGTGTCTATTCAATTGTTTTTCAAAATGTCCTGGCTATTGCGATTGTTTTTGGCTATTGTTTCTAGATCTTGGTACGATTTCAGCACTCTTTTTCTGGATGTGGCAGGACCAAGACTTAGTCAGACTATTTGTTCAGATTTGTGTTCAGATGTGTTCAGATTTACAGAATTGCCATACAAGGCTGTTCCTTTCAAAAGGTCTGCAGCTTCGTAGCATCCACATTCTCTATGGGAGAGCCAAAGCTGTACAATTTTTGTGACAGTATTTTGTCAGATGACATGTCATCCGAGAGGTCTTTCAGCTCTGTTTTCTCAGCTTTGGTTACGTAGCCCGTTACATATTGTTCAACAGCAGTGGAACTGTCTGCAATATATTGCAATGTATTGTATCTGGGTTTGCATTCCACAAGAGGGCAGTGATTGCAATGTAATCATTGATGTACTTAGAGGCGTATTTCTTTTAATGCAGTGTGTGTTTTTAGGTGATTTGCATTATAATATTATGTCAAACAGAAGACATGAAGCTGTCTACTTGTCCTTTTGCTTGTCCTTTTGCTGAAACTGATCTTGGGAAACCAAAGCAGCATTTGGTATAGTATTTGACTTTGTTTTTATATCTGCGTCAACAATATTTGCCACATTTTTGTCTTTGGAAGCGTAAAATGTGTGCATGTAGCTCACTATGTGTGCTTTATGAAGGGATGTAACAGGTTACATATTTGTGAATGAAATGCAAAGCAGTGGCATCACTGTACTGACCAAATTTAGGAGCATCTTTTATCGACAAAAGCATGTGGATGTGTGGTGCTCCTCTGGATTAATATTCCTTTCTCCAAAAGAATTGTTGCACTTCTCTGAGGGGAAGAATTATTTTATTACATATGAAGTGCAACATGGCAATAAAGCGGTAATGGAAGTACCTTGACACATTTACAGAGTCAAGAGAGCAGAGTTCTCCTGTTGTTTTCATGTCTGTCCCTGCTTTGTTTTCATTTGCTATGTGTAGGAAATCGTGCAAGTCTTCCCATGCAGGCTCTGTACAACTTAAAGTCACAAACCATGTGGGTGGGCCAAGGTTGCATTGCATGCACTGTTCAACTCTCGTGAGGCCAGAACCAGTATTCTTTCATGCCATGCATGTTTTCCCAGAGTATTGTGATACTTGACTGCAAAACTTCATCTTTGTCTTGCACCTTCTGAAGTAGCTACGTGGCAGACATGTTTAAAAAATTGGAAACTGGTTTCAATGTGTATGCAACTCCGTAATATAGAGTTGCTAGTTCACTTTCAAACAGGAGGTGGAATATATATTCAACATTTTGTCTGAATATGGCATCTTCAGAATACATTTGTAAAGAGTGGTACTCCAATGCTGTTATGTGTGTGCATCTTTCATCATACCATCGACCTTTTCCAGTAGGAAAGAGTAGAGGAAAGGCTTGTGCTGCTACCCTTTTTTCCCATATGCTGATTGGTGATCCTTTGGCTTGCCGCATTTGATATGTTTTAAGTGCATCATCTATGCTGTCCTTGGAGTGCACTGGATTAATTGTATACTGGTCTAAAGTATTGGATGCTGTAGTAGGATCTACAAATTCAAATTGGTCAGTTGATGAGGAATCCTGAAATATTTTGGTTGTTTCTCTCAGGTTTTCTTCAATTTTTATTTCTTTGTAGAATTCATTGTTCTCTTTAAGATATTGTAGGGCTTCTCTAACTTTGTTTAAATCTACTAGTTCCTGCCAAAATGGTTTGTCTTTTGCAGGTACACCGTTCTCTAGGATAATCAAAGATTTATCTATTGGCCATTGCAGTCCCGGAGTGTCTACAATTTCTTTAAGATTTAATGGCAAATAAACTACTTTGCCACAAATGCCTTTCAGCAATTCAGAAGGAGGCAACTTGGCTGTTTTTGATTAAAGGTGTATAATTGCTTAAAATGAGTGTACTGTTTGGATTGTAATGCTCTCATACAAATTAAGTGTAGTGGTTTTGGAAGTGGGAATATATCCAAGTTATTCGTGATAACCCGTGGAGGCATATGGATTTTGTAAGTGCTGTTCACTTCCAAAATATTTGCTTTGGATGTGGTCTATTTCCTCCAGGAGTTATTTGGCTGTTCCATGTAGGAGAATATGATTTAGATACTCCAGTGCTAAAGCAGGAATTTTGGCATAGCACAGTAGAATGGTGTGTTGCTAACATTTTAATGTGATGGAAGGTGCTTGTGCAAGCAGGCCTGGAAATGCAGGTTAATGAATGTCCTCGTAGTCATGTGTATTTGTGCACTGGACAGGAGTCAAGGGTTTGTGATATTTTAATTTTTAGTTTGTCTTTTGCTTTAACATACTGATTGAAGTATTGCTGTAAAGATTTGAAGGATTGTTTTCGTATGTTACACATTAAGGTGAAAAGCCATTTGTAGACAGGGCGGATTGGTTTGGGGAAATGGAGAGTTGATTATAAGTCTGTTGGGGATATTCTTCAATCAGCATTTCTTCTGCCATAATGGTGTTGTCTACCATTTCATACCCTCGGTCAATGTTATGTATGGGAATTGGGTTTCTTTGCTCTTGTTTGTATGCATCTTCATTGAAATATGGCTCTGTGTTGGTTGTTTGAATCCCCTCACCTGCAAGTTTGGAAAGGAATCGATGTTAATGTTGCATATTTTGTGAAGAACTTTTTGTAGTTTACTAATTCATTTTGTTAGTGGTTTCATTCTGTTTAAAATGAATATAAACAATTTCCTTTTGAGGAGCATTGTACTGTCTATGAGAGCCTCCAGGATCAATTTTCTGCGGTACGTTTTAAGGGTTTGGTGTGAATTCTGCCCTGTTTTTATAAGGATCTGAGGGACTCTGTGTTGGAACATTTTTTGTAAAATGTATTTTTTGGAACTCTTGCCTATGGCTACGTTGACATTGGCAGATGTAATATTAGCACTTCTGGTAGTTGCATTCTTCTTACTACATTTCTTTTTTAGTTTATATTTTGGAAGAGGGGTCACACTTTTTTCCTGCAACCTGATTCTGTTTTGCTCAGTGACTGTATTAGCTGTTTTGTTTGAACTTTTTGTACAAACTCTGCTAGAGGCGGATGGCTATTTTGCATGCTTTGAATTGTATCTGCTCTATTTCTGTGTTGTTTTCTATGGAGTTGCTTTTTGGTAGGTATTCTCTTATTCTCTTGTGTCTGTTGGAGAAAAAAGGAAAGTGTGGGTTTGGAAGTTGTGCAATGTATATGTTTGCACTGTGCATGAGTGTATTAATATGAGGGTAGGCATACATAGAGGGTTGTCTGATTGTGGAAAGGGCTGTAACTATTGATTGGGAAGGTTGCACTGGTGTGTGGGTGTGTTCCTGTGTTAAAGGTTTGTGTCAGTGTGTATGAGATTGTTGTGTGCCTGAAGAAGTAAGGACATTATGATGTTTTCACAAAACTAGTGTGTGTTACCATACTGTTGTTCACATGACAATACAAAGAGGGGATCTGTAAAGGTGAAATGCGTACGAGTTCTCTGTGTAAGTAACAGGCAGAAAACTACTACAGTACTGCACTTACTTTGTTGGACGTGAAGAGTAGGTTTCTTCTGTGTTTTATCTTCCAGTAAAGATAACACTGGTTTTCAGGAGGCTGTTCTTCACTGCAATTGTGAACGAAGGAAGTTAGTGGTTATGTGTGTTAATGGCACAGTAATAGCAGTAGCAGAACACATTATTTTAGATTGTAGGAGGATTTGTTGGCTGTGAGAGTTAATGTGTGTGTCCAATTGTACAGCACTGCATAGGAGTGGGGACTTGGGAGGATAAGCATCATTGCTATGGGGGCCAGCGCTATAGTGATACCTGTGCCCTATAGGGCTGTACTTTTGCAAGTGTGTGAGCTGCTGTTGCACTACTACCTTTCGAAATGGATTAGTGCAAGTCCTAGTAGGGTGAGAAAAATGGCAGAAAGATGTACAGATTGGAAAGGAGAATGTTACTGTGTGTGGAATTGTAGTAAGTTTCCGACACATAGATGCTTGCTACACGAGTGCAGAAATCCTTTTCTGTTCTTGCATGTATTTATTCAAATGTACAGATAACACTGTTGCCAATGTACACATGGATTTCTTTGCTTTCTTTCCAATGGTGCATTTTGGTAATTTTGCAATGTATGTACTTGCCATGCTTTGCTAACATACATGCAGTTTCACTTTTCTGTGTGCATTCTGGACATTTAACATAGGATCTGCCACTTGAATTTGCTGTGAAAATGTTCCCTATGTGTTTTTTTTTCTTTCACAACAACAATGAAGAGAGTGCTGATAAAATTGAAATATGTGGTTTGCAGCTTTTCTGCAAGTGGGCATTAAAAGAAAACATTGAAATCACACATCATTGTAAGTAACTGCCACTTGATGTCAGGAGATGGGACAAATGAGAGTACATTTATTCAGTAGGTAATGTTGGGTAATTGGCAGGCGGTCTGTTCATATACATTTGTGACAGATTTACAAATATACTCTGCAAAACATATGCATAACTTTAGATTGTGCTGATGGATGGAGAGGTGGATGAATTTGGAAGCAGAAATCTTGGAGAGTTTTTAAGAACTTTTTAATGGAGGTGCTTTTCAGTTACAAGAGATCTGTACTCTGAGTGTTCAACAGTACCTCTAAATTGTTGGACTATGATGACAGAGTTGAATGTAGAGTTGCTGCCTGTGACTGGTGGATGGTTGTGTGACTGCTTAACAGTAACCAATGAGGGAGTGCTGCAAAGAGTGAAGTGAAAGGGAAGAAGGGCTGCCCCTGTGTTATGAGGTCCGAGGATACAGCGCTAGTCCACAGACAGGGTGTTCCACATCTGGGGCTTCTCAGCATGCCTGGCATGGAAAAGGGACTGTAAGGATCAGCCAATTAGGTGTGCAGGTTGTGCTTCATAGGAAGATAGGGTAATACTGTTTTTCATTGCTGTGTACAGTGAAGATGGCAGAGAAGCAGGAAGTCAGGGTGCTGATAGTTGGAGATTAATTTGTAAATGATCTGGAGAAGTATGCAGCGGGAAGAGGAATTTCTGCCAATCTTGTACTTGTATGTGTATTTATTTTATTTATATAGAGCACCAGGCCACAGGGCATCCGGGTACGTCACTTAGTTACAGGCAGAAACAAGGCAGTTAGTTATGTACAGTCATTACATTAGGAGAGAATATATAAAATATTACAAGTTATACACAATATACAGGAGGAATACAATGTATGGGCATTGTATAAGGGTAAAGAATACACATTAAGCAAATTGTGCAAGTTATAGACGAGATACAGTATATATACAGATTACAGTAAAGGAAGTACCAGAGGGCTTTTAGCAGAGAATTGTGGCTCATGTGCTAAGGATCACAGTCCAGGCAGGTCTTGGGCAGACAACCAGGTTTTGACTTTGCGCTTGAAGGCCGAGAAGGTAGGTTCGGCTCTGAGAGGATATGGTAGTCAGTTTCACATTTTTGAAGCTAGGACAGGGAAACTGCGACCACCAGATCTCTGGAGGTTGAAGCGTGGAATAACAAGGCAGTTGGTTTGAACACTTCTTAGAGGTCTCACAGATGTGTGTGGTGTGAATCTGGCTGGTCAGGTAGCTACGGGCTTGGTTGGCGAGGCTTTTGTGAGTGCAAGTGCTTTAAAAGAGATTCTTTGGGGGACTGAAAGCATCGAAGACTACGTCTGGTGTCAGAAATATGGAGATCCTGGGCAATTTCAGAGCTGCTCTGATAGCATTGTTCTGAATGATTTCTAAATTTTTAATGTTACATTGGTTGGTGCCCAGGTAGAGGGCATTACAATAGTCAATTTTGGATAGGACCAAGGTCCTGGCTAGTCTAGTGCAGTTGGCTGGAGATAGGAAGGGACGGCATGCTGTGATAAGCTTGCATGTGTAGGAGGCTGCCGATGATACTGCATTGGTTTGCGTCGCTAGTGAGAGGGTAAGATCGATGTAGATTCCAAGTGTTTTTGTGTTTTGGATTTGAAGGAGTGGATGCTTTGTCGTGCAGTGTACATGGCCGCAATTTGCAAGCTCTGCTTGCAAATTGTAAAGGTATAGCCACTTTCAACACTCCTCATGTAGTAGTGATGCATTGTGGTGCACTGCATTTGGTATATATCAGTGCTCCCAGTTTGCTGAGGGCACTTAAGGAGTTAGTGAAGGCACCAATGCTGCTTTTGCCAGGTGCAAAGGTGGGTTTCTCATACATACCACCTAGAGCAGTATGGAACAACCCTGATGTACTCTGCCCCCAGCTAGATGTCAGAAGGTGCCTTTGCTGAAAGGAGTGCAGATGGCTATGGCTGTGACTTTCAGGATGATATGATATGATATGATATGATATGATATGATATGATATGATATGATATGATATGATATGGTATTTGTAACGCGCCTATACACAAGTGTTTCAAGGCGCGACGAGGCAGGGAGGGAGGGAAACAAGGGGAAAACAGACAAACGATCCTACTAGGCCAGGTGTCGATTCAGATCGATGCAGAGAGTGTGGGTTTTGGGGGACTCGTGGATTCATTTGTTGCAGGTTTATGCAGGGCACTGTGGAGTGGCAGCACATCTTGGATTTGATCATGTTGATCTGCAGTGGTATGGAGTGCGTGGCATGAAGTGGGTGCATTTGCTTGCCCTTTGAGCCACTTTGGTGATGCACCATCTTCTGCTATTATTGTTCATTGTGGAGGGAAGAGTTTAGGTCATGTTACTGGAATCTCACTGCAGTTTGCAATGAAAGAGGCAATTGGGAAAGTCATGGACATGTTTCCAAACTCTGGAGTAAATTTTCTCGTGTCCCAGAGACAGATATCGTTGCGCTCTTCTTTATTTGGGCCGCAAATGGAGAAAGCGAGGCGCAATATCAACCAGGATGTTTGCACACTTTTGAGAGATGTTTGCATGTACTCCTTCCACAAGGAAAATATTACATTTCGTAGCACCAACATTTTTCTCAGAGATGGAGTCCATCTTAATGATGCTGGCAATCAGCTTTTTTTGCAATATATCCAAAATTCATTGAAGCCTTTTTTGCAACTATAACAAGCATTTTTGCCAAAAACAAACAAACAACGCAAAAAGGCTCTTTCCATAGCCACCACTTTCTCCTGGAAAAGAATGCAGTGTTTATGGTGGTGCCACCTCCTCATTTATTATTTTTTTTTAATTCTGCAGACCGTCCACGGACTGCACTATTTTATTAACACTTCCATTATTAAACTGTGAAAGGTGGCTCTGAAAAGAGCTGTTTTTTGTATGTTTTCTTGTTTTATATGTTTTTGGTATTTTTTCATGAGACACACAAGTAAGGGTAGAGAGGGAAGGGAAGGGGCACCAACCACAGGGATAAGAAATGGCAGGTGAAGAGATGAAGGTGTTGGTTTGGCCTCACTTAGGTAGGGGGCATTCTTTCTCATGCTCCCAGACTGTAGCCTCGAAAGCACTTTGAAATTGCTCCGCCCTGCAGAGTACCGCGTCACAGTACATGCACAATACAGTGACCATCGAAAGGTAAGGGTCTGCAGCGGTGTGTACAGCCTGCGAGGCCGGTTCAGGGATCCGCTGGTCCATAGGAGTCTCCCCTGCAGTGACAAGAGCAGATAAAGACGATACTGCAGAGGAACTCAACCTACTGACCTGCTCAAAGGGGACGACCCTCTGAACTGCTGAATTGTGTTTGGACCTCAGTTCTACAGTGTAGGTTTGCAGCGACTGAGTCATTGCAGTGCTCTTCTCTGCACATGCCTTGGCTAACCCCCAACAGTGGTAAATAGCTTCCACATACAAGTCTCATGCTGGCAGCAGTTAGTGGGGACTTCCACTGCCTCCTCCTCCTCCTCTTCTTGATTCCTCTTTACATCACCACTCCTGTTCCCCTCCCTAGGCCCTTGAAAAGGTGGTGGTGCTGAAGGTGAAAAGTTCTGGGTGAAACTGGCCTATAAAAGTTTATAAATGTCTCTAGATTTCCTGGGGCTTGATCTGGGACCTCTGCAAGGGTGATGTTTCAGCTTGAAATACCTTGGAATGGTCGAAAAGAACTTTTTTGGTGTCTGAGGCCCCAGACAGTGTCTCCGGATATGGACCGACACTCAGCATGGATGCGAGTGTCCATAGGATACCCATTGCATGGGGTAAGGTGTGTGCATGCGCACAGGTGTCTGCAGAACAGGGCCGGGATCCCTGAACTAATTCAAAATGCAACACGTGCAGTGGAACTTGAGGACAGGCGCAGTGTTCGGAGGGCACAGGTGAACAAATGCATTTGCGCCCAGGTGTCTCTAGGACAGGGCCCGGAACCCTGAGCTAATTAAATATGTGCCACAACTTAACAAACATTGTGGACAGACAACCTGTTCGGATGGCACAGGGGTCAAATGCACCTGCGTGCAGGTGCCCGTAGCACAGGTGTTAAATTCTCCAACTAATTAATATTGCGACATAACTTTATGGACTTTGTGGACAGGCTCAGTGTTCGGAGGGTGCAGGGGATGTGAAACACATTTGCTCAGGTGTCTGTAGGATGGGGCCATGACCCCCAAACTAATTAAAATTGTGACACAACTTTACGGACCTTGCAGACAGGTGCCTTGTCCGTAGGGCACCTCAATTTCAATTGTGGACATCCGGGACAGTCGCACTGTTCAGGGACTTCTAGGAGGACTTAACATTTTTTTTTAAAACTCACACACACATAGCAACAGTACACAGAAAGAACTTTACTAACACACAAAAACTTTACCTTAGGAAAGGGAAGGGGTAGCGGATTGGGTAGCATACACGGGAGAATTGGGGTTTTGCAGTGGCTGTTTATTAGGGGAGAAAGGGATGGAGATGTCATTACAGTCTCTGATTACAGGGACTTTTTAGGGATGGTGGCTGGGATGGGGGAAGGGGTACAGGTACAAGTGGGAAGTGGAACTTAATATTTTCTATTTTATGCCTTTGTACAAACATTTTTAAGTCATTAAAACAGTTGTTTAATTGGTCAATTTTTGCCCTCAGCCTCTTCAGTTCATTTCCCACACTGCCAGTTTGGGTTTGTATGCCCTCATCCACTTGTAGAGCAGCTGGTGTTTCTGGGTCATTCCCTTCATTTGCAGTGTGTACTATTCAAAAAAAGAAACTTGCATCATTTACAAGTGAAGCAATATGTATTCATTGCCTACTTTTCAGCTTGCACTGTGTACCATTAAAGTAGCTATTGTCACCCATTTCACCAAGTGGGACATTCTCCTCAAGCCACTCCAGGGTGCTTGCCATTTCTGTGTAAAAAACAAGAAAATGCTTCTTACTAGTCATGTACAGAGAAGAAACTGCTCAGTTACAGGAAGAAATGTGGTGTACTTACCATTTCCTTTTATGGTTCAGCTGTTACTACGCTGCTCTTCTCTGTGACAGCTGCTTCTTACAGGGTGATTCATGGAATTAATGCAAGCGCCCTGTTACATATTCATGGAACACATCACGCGTGGCTTACCTGAGACCTGAGTTGAATCCGCGAGGGTCCAACACGTCACTGTGACACCACGAACGCCTTGCACGAAATGCCCAGCAAAGGCACACACCGTCCAGCGCGCACACACCTAAAAAGGGGGCAGAACACGTGGAATGGGGAACAACAAGCTAAAATGCGGGCATTACGGGGGAAGCACTGCGGTAAAATCCTTGCAACGCCCACATGCGCACTAACAACATGTATTCATGGAATCAAACAGGGCTCACCGGCGCGCTGCAAAATATGTGCAAACCCAGAAACACGTACTCCACACAAAAGCTTGCGTAAGCACCTCTGCGCACCTAAACCAATGCATAAAAGTGTCCGTAAACAACAACCGTGCATATACAGCTATAATGAATGTACCATTTATTGCAGCAGTGATTGTGGGTCACCATAGGAGGAGGAGGAGGATAGCCAGGCCCTGCATTTTTTTTACCCAGGACCAGCCTTTTTTGGATGCCTGATGACCAGGTCTATGGCAGGTATAGCTTTCCACCTCATATCATCCTAGACCTGGTCACTAAGTGGGAGGATGACCTCACATCACCCACCCTGTGACCCCAAGCACTGAGCCCCTTGGAAAACGAGCTCAATGTACTGCATTTATTGGCCAATGGGTCATTTCAGCACACAACTGCCATAGTTGGGGGCATCTCACAGCCCACACAGTCACGCTGCCTACACTAAGTGTTGGCAATCATGACTTCACACCCCTCGGTTCGCAGGCACATATACATGCCCATAACACCCGCAGAAAGGCAGGCCGTGGTCCAGGACTTTTATGGGGTGGCACACTTCCCCAAAGTGCTTGGTGCCATTGATTGTATCCATGTGGCCCTACATCCACCTAGGGCCACTGAGCACATCTATCGCAATCGCAAGCACTGGCATTCCATCAACATGCAAGTTGTATGCAATGCCACGGGAATCATTACCTCTGTATATGCAAACTATCCAGGGTCCACCCATGACATTTTCAAATTCAGAATGTCACCCCTAAACTGGGTACTGGAAGCTGGGAGGCATGGCAACAAATGGCTCATTGGGGAGTACAAGTGCCTGTGCACATGCATGCATGTCACACACAGACAAATAGACAAAGCCAACTAATAACAACCATTCTCACCTCCCCACGGGACAGTGCGTACCCTCTGAGCACCTACATGATGATGCCAATACGGAACCCCACCACAGCACCCCAGGTAAGATACAACGCAGCCCATATTGCAAACAGGGACATAGTGGAGCACACATTCGGAGTGCTCAAGTCACGCTTCCGCTCCCTTGACCACTCCGGTGGCCAGCTAATATATGCACCACCAGTATGCAAGATCATTGTGGCAGCATTTGCCCTGCACAATGTTGCAACACAGTGGGGCGTACTGGTGGACATGGTGGTGCCCCCACATCTCCAACCACATGCACGCCCACTGTGCATGGGAGGGGAAAGGGCATGTGGCGAGGCAGTCCGTACACACCTTGTGGCACAATTTTTCAAATAAAATCCCACCTCTGTAGAGTGCACACAGGCCTGGCACATTCCAGGTGACAATCGATGATAACAAAGGGACAATCAACTGTGACAACCTTACCACCTTGAGAACGTGTCCTTGGAAGTGCTACATTGTGTGCATCCCTAGCTACTTAAACCAACCTTATCCCATGTGACCAAAAGGCACACATTCCAGATTCAGAATGCCACTAACCCCATGCAAAACGGCACATCCAAATACTGGTATGTCACCTAAACCCTCCCAAACACCATGTTGCCTGTCTGACACACCATGCCATGGAAAGTAAAAAATCACAAATAAATGCACAACACACAACTGTCACAAAGTGCACTCTGACAAATGTAAATAGGTCACAAACAATTCCCCTTGACACATAAAAATAAAACCGTACACAGGAACATCCAGTTACCAGTATAACATATCATAAACACAGGACCCAACAGTGAAAATATCAGACAGTGACCAATCACATTAGCACAAGTGCCTCAATGAGACAAAGCCACCACATGGACCCCTTCCATCCTGAGTGGGTCTCTGCTAGCTAAAGGGGTCAGGGTAAAGCATACAGCATGAAGGGTGTCAATGATGGAGACAGGCAAGGTAATACATGAAGATGTAACATTAGAAAATGCCATTTACCAATATACAAACCAAAATGCATGCTAACCATGCATGGTCAAGCCCACGGGAAGGGGAAGCAGGAGTGCCATATGTGTCTGGACCTCAAGCCACAAACACAAACACGAGACAAACTTGTATGGGCCCAGCTGGAACACACAGTGGATGTCTTTGGATGCCACACAAAGCAACACACTCTTACATGAATGCACAATAGACAAAAAAATTAAAATAGACGAGGGGGGCAACCAGGAGGAAGGAGGTGCAGGGTGCCCCTCAACACCACATGAGTTGATGTTGAAAATAAAATAAAAAAACCTCCATGGGTTCATGGACTGCACGGCTACCCTATAGTGGTAGAGCTCGCTCCACTCTATCACTTACATAAGGTGTAACATTAGGAGGTGTGTGTGGTAAGGGAGGCTGACCACGGATAGCCCTGGTATGCTCCTCAATGGCAGCAAGCACGAAGGCCTAAAAGGTCTGATTCTGCATGATTATGGTACGGCAGTCCCCATGCAGCACCTTACATGTTGCATGAAGTTCTGTCTGCAAGACCTCACATGACGCATGGATCTCCGCCTGCAAAACCTCACAGGCTGCATGGAGTTTAGCAGATTTGTTGTGTGTCACCTGCTTCATCTGCTGTTCCACCTGACTACTGCGGCCCATCTCAAGTGCAGCCAGAGTAGATCTGAAGGAGGAATTCTCTTCCCTGAGGGCATCCCTGTGGGCCTCTGTCTCTGCAGCTATGGCCGGCGCAGAGCCCCCAGTTCAGCCCATCGGTCTCTGTTGCCGGCCAACAGGTCCAGCCTGTGCGAGCGGCATGTGGACTGCACTGCCTGCTTCTGGAGCTCCATCTGCCTTTCAGGGGGGGAGAATGGAATTGGCCACCCTTTCCAAGCCCTGAGCCATCATCTCACATGAAGCCCCCTATTGCAGTGCAATGGCATACATGGAATTCTCCCACACAGTATTCCCGGGTGGCACACGGCCATTGTGTTGCCGCACACCACACCTGTCGGGCCCAAGGATATCTGGCCCTTGCTGTGCTAGTGCTGCCTGTGGCTGCAGGACTGCATTCCTCCCTTGCTGAGCTGCTCCAGGAACAGGAGCAAACAGTGTGGAGCATGACCCTGCATCCGTAACCACCACAGACGGATGTACCAACACTGACTGGCCCTGTGAGGGGTCCACCCCGATGCAGGTATGTTGGACAGAACATAATCCACAGCAGAATCACTCACCTGTGACAGCAATGAGGGTTCAATGTCCCATTCCGCACCAGAGGCACAGTGCTCCTCAGAGGTGTACTCAGAGACACCCTGGGCCCGGATGATCTGGAGCCCCAATGGATTTTCATGGGACATCACACCACAGCCTCCAAAGTGCCTGGTTCGGGCTCTGAATACGTCACTCCCTCCACGATCTCCTTCTCCTCAACATCCTCCTCCACTGCATCCGGTGCCTCATCACCTGCAGAAAATCAAAAAGAAGACATGAACACACATGTTAACAGCATAGGCCACATATGACACTGCCATGTCACACATGACACAAAATCAGCATGCAGTGTCAATGAAATGGAAGGGGAGCCTGAAAGAAGACATGGATTTGAGTGAAAAGGCAAATTAAGACATGTACTGCACAGGTGCATAGCACCTGCATCACATACAACTTGTGACTGGCATAGTCCTTCCACAAACATGACAGATGCCAACACACAGATGGCACGTAGCATAGCCGTGCACAAACTGTGAACCAGACCCAGATGGAAGCTCAGTACTACTGTCCATGAGGCATGTACAATGCATGTCATTTGACATTTAATTGAAATCACTATAATAAAACACACTTGTGTCACAGGCTGCAACGACGCTGGGGTGTTGAAATACAATGAAGGAAGGCACATGGATTCATTAATGGTAGGGCACTTTGACATCACGCAAGTGAATAGGCATGTGGAAGAGGAGAACAGGGTTCAAAAGTGTGCAGTGGCAGTGCAGTACATTTGTACGGCCTCAACTATATTTGAGAACACAGAGGCAGTAATGTGAATGTCATGGACTGATGGCAGTGTAATGGCAAGTGCAGTCATTCTGTCTGAAGTGTTGGTAGTGGGCTGTAGGGATACAGTAAACCCCACCCCCAAAGGGGGGGAATGGTTTGGAGGCAGTGCATGGCTGAACATGGTTGCTCAGAGTACCGTGTTGTAGCAGACAGTATGGATAGGTGTCAATTGAATTCTTTAAGTCATCCGGGACTACAGCAGTGGAGAGGAGGACAGAAAGCAAAACACATGAGGAAACATCAGAAGTGCCCCCAGACCCAGAGAAGCTACAACAGCAGTTGCATAGAGGCAGGGAGGCTGTACCAGAGGGAGGATTCCGCTCAACACAGACAAGAACCCGAAACTAATGGCCATGAGGAGCAACTGACCGTGAGTGAGCAGGAAAGGGATGATCAATTACCATGAGAAGGAAGCAAATACTGGAGATGAGTTTAATGAATTAGTGGCCAGGACCCATATGGACTTGCTGGGAATGCACAGCGTCCAGGAATGAACACGCATAGCCACTGTGAGCCTGTGCCATCCACACAGTCCGAGTGAGATACCCTGCACCAAGACCAAAGGACGTTCCACACAGTCCAGGTCTGGCAGAGTTGCAGAGGGAAGAGTGTATATTCACAGAAATTCGGGTACAGCCGGTTGCAGTAATCCACCATCAGAATCACCAATCTCATGGAGACAGTGAGCTGCTGGGGGATGGAGAGGTAAGGAAGAATGCCTCTGAGGAGGAACAGCTTGCAGGGTGACCTCACAGAGACATCAGTCATGTGATGATAGAATGTGAGTGTTGAGTGGAAGATCATTACAGGCTATCCGCAACCATAGGTTGGAACAAGAATAGGGCCAAGAGAGGCTGCACAGAGATTGTCATGAAGGAGGGAGCAGGTGTGGTGATAAGGATCGCCTCTGCATGACAACATGCACGTATCAGTTCAACATCAGATGGGACACACATGGCAGTCATGTCAATGTAGCCTGAACTGGTAGACAATCATAACACATCACCCAAGCAACATACACATCGCCTGGACACATACGCATCACCACTCACCGGACATTGTCTCATTGACAGGTCTCCCGCGCCTTGGACCTGATCCACTGTGATGAAATCACCAGCGATCTCCTCATGTGCAATGAGTCCATCGTCCTCTGGTGGTTTCCCACTGCCAGTCACCAGAGTATAGGCCAACTTTGCAGCCAGATTGTCTTTCGATCAGCATCGGAGGTCATTCAAATGCTTAATGACATCATCTGCTGTGGGCCACTTGTCGGGGTGGTTATCCTGGGGGCCGGTAGAACGGTCCACGGACCTCTGCGCTGGGAGGCCCCAACTCCTCCCGTGTCCCAGAGAGAGAGGGTATGACACACGCACACAAGGAGCAAGGCAACTTCTGCTGTTTATTAGAATAACGGCAGGGATACGCTCAGTCCCTATGCATCCGGGCAAGCTCTCATCTTCCGTGGGGCTCGCAGGCCCTTTTTACAGCAGTATGATGCGCTACTCGCGTCACCTGGGAAAAAGCATCACAAAATCTATTTCCACTTCGGATTGGTTCCCCGAGTGATAGGGTTAGTATGGTTATGATATATGGAAGAATATTAGTGGAAGGGAACAGGTCAGATGGTGTACTTCGGCTGTCCCTAACAGTTGCTACTTTGGAATTGTTACAAGGGGACCCTTGGTGATTGGCTAAGGGTAATGGTGTCAGTAATAAGCCCCCCTGTGTTCTGATTGGTCCTTCCGCAAGCCCCCAAGCCTGGGACTATCGCTGTTCCCAGCTTGCGGTGTACCTGACATTAGCAACAATGTGCAACTATGTGTTAGTGCAGACAATGGACAGGTCTGCTTATGGCTAGTGAGCAGGTCTTTCCCATTCGCTGTAGGCGTCCATCCTTGCCACTTCGTTGTTGCAACCTGTGTCCCAGACATGGGACCTTGGCAACTTTCTGTCTCGTGAGCTTGGCATCTTGTCAGTTCGGCTTGGTCAAGTGTGGGTAGACCGTAGCTGGAGAAGAATTACGAGCATTAGATTTTATATTCTGTGTCTGGGGGCTTGGCATCTGCAGGTGTAACCTTGGTGCTGGGCTCGCGGCATGTGAGTTGCAACATTGTGGCCTTGGCTGTGGGCCCTCGTTAGGGCCCTGTTCTGCATGATCAGCACTTGTATTTCGTTCTGAGAGGGTTTTCGTTTGCGAGGCTCCGGCCTGGGGACTCTTGCTTGCGGCCTACTTGGGCCTAGTTTGGGTGGCGGTACATGATCCATGGTATGGCGGTCGTGGAATGACAAATCATCATAGGCAGCATTAGATATACATGATAGCATATCATAGAGATAGGTGGCGAGGAAGCATCAGCAAGCATATACATGAGCTCTTCAGGCGTCTTGCATTTCTGCGGTGCTGTAGGAGGCCTATGTGAAAAATAACAATGATGCATGTCTGTGTGTATAACAGTCCGCTACGTCATATCACTGAATATGTTCTTCGTGTAGGGTGGTGTGTGAGTGACCATCGTGCATGGTGGCACGTGTGTTCTTGTCCATTGGCCATGTTGTCATAGTCAACTTCTTGAACCAGGGAATTTTGTCATCTGGTAAGTAGACAAACTCCTAATTGGGGGGTGTCTGGGTCGTGATCCTCTAGGACATGGTCTGGATGAGATTGGGGGGAGGGTGGTGTCCCATTCTCCCTCTTCACTCTCATGTACCAAGGCACTGATACGGTCCGGGATGCACTGCCAGTGGGCCCTACGCTGAGCAGGCGTATGTTTGCTCCCTGCTGTCACCAGCATGTTGAGGCCATGAACCAACACGTAGTCCACAAGTGCGTCCAGTTCCTCATCACAGAAACTCCTTTTTCTTGATGTATTGGACTGAGCTGCATCTGGGGTCCCAGCCTGTACCGCTGTAGCACGCTTGTTCCTCTTGCGAAGTTGTGCGGACTCTGAGTGGCTTGTGCTGCTCTGATCAGTAGGGGCTGAAGCGCAGGTGGACGAGCCAATGGAATCAGGCAATGACATGATGGCCGAAGGTCGGACTGCAGGTATTGGCAGCTGGGACCTGTTGCCAGGACCCTACGCCGCAACTGCCTTGGTGCCAAGGTCCGGGACAAATACAGTCCTAACTGGGTGACCCAGAGCCGGGGTGGTGGTAGCTGCCCCTGCAGCTTCCACACCCTGGCTGCTCGGGACAGCAGATGACACTACTGCTCCAGATCCACGTGTCCTGGTGACAGAAACTTGCACCACACGTGGCTTGGCCTTCCATGCACGGAAATCTGCCATTGAGTCACCCTGTGACTGTTCCAGGACCACTGCAGTCTGGGTTGGCTGACCCTGAGCCTGGGTGGTGGTAGCCACAGCTGCCCCTGCAGCTTCTACACCCTGGCTGCTTGGGACAGCAGATGGCACTGCACGTCGGGTCTGACGGGTGCTGGGGATGTCAGCAGCAGCTGCATCTCCCTGACCTGCTTGGGTGGGGGCATAGATATCCCTTCATGGGCCTGGACACCTTGCCCTTGAGGACCACCCTGGCCACGTCGCCCACCTTGTCCAACTTGGCCACATCGCCCACCTTGGCCAGTCTGGCCACCAGACCCACCACGGCCCCCTCTGGGAGGTCGCCCAACTTTGCCTCCCTTACCAATTGTTACCCTCCCAGTCATGACAGTGATGTACTAGTGCAATGGGAGGTGCAGACAACAATTGTCCCGGTCAATTGGAGTGAGGGGGCAGGGTGTCTGATGGAAAATGTACCTCTATGCTCCAGCAAGCCTGTATGTGACCCCTGGGGAAAGAAATAATGGGTCATGCAATGCTTAGGCACCCCAAAAACAAAAACAAACATGCATGCGACCCCTCGGTAGCCAACATGCAATGAAAAATGTCCTGAAGTATGCTGTGCACCCAGTAACACAAAAAATACATACACGATGAACAATAGGCTACAATGACCTCGAAAATGGGGTACGCGACACACAGGAGCAGCCACAGTGAGAAAAATACATGCGCGACTCACCGTCTGCCTCAAAAATAAGAAGTAAAACACATGCGCGTAGGCAACTCCCCCGCTGAAACAGGAAATACGCACTGCCACAGTAGAGAACAATTTGCGTGTGAACCCACAAAAATATGAATCTCATGTGTCGGTCTCCACGAAAATCACGTTCGGTGCACTGTCGTCCTATGTGGACCTTTAACCCGTATTGAACGGCAATGCCCAGCGTGCATCACATAACTTACGCGCTAAGGGACTTTCCTCTGATTACATGCTAGCACTCTGTTTTGGAACGTGCAGAGTCACTCTGCTTCTGGCTGGCCATGCGAAAGAACATGGAAGACACACGCTCCTTCCCACAAGGGTGTTTACCTGCCTCCAACTGCCCGAGCTACCTCCTAGAGCCAGTGGCTGCTGCCAGCTCACTCTGTGTGCCTGCTGCCGACATGCCTTGAATTTTGGTGTCTGCTCTGAAGCCATTGCCAGTGAATCTGTTGCTGTGACCACCTCTGCGGATCCTGAAGACTCCTGACTGCCATTTCACTGCACTACAGCCTAGCCCCAGGATCACCTGCCCACCCACACCTTCCTCGGGGGTTGCCATGTCTGACCTATCTCCGTCTGAGGCAAGTGGCAACCCCCCAGCAGAGAGGCAGAGGGTTGTCAGCTTCTCTTTCAGAGAAGTTGGCATCCTGGTGGAGAAAGTCCTGGGGCATTATGACTTCCCTGGACCATCGTGAGTCGACAAGGAAGGACAGAGTAAGACCCTGGTGGACATTGTTGGTGCCATCAACTCAGAGGGGGTAGCACCCCGCGACTACCGACATGTCTGTAATCGCTGGGAAGACTTCAGTTCCAGGACCCTCAACAAGGCCCAGCGCCTCCTCAAGGCTGGTGATGAACGAGCGAGGCACCAGGGCCAGTTGTCCAACAATGATATGGCAGTCCTGGAGTGCATTGACCCAGCGCTGTACGCCCAGGTCTTGGATTTGGTGCTCCATCTGGAGTTGACTGGTAAGTGTTTATATGTTCTTGCCCACCATAGAGCATGTGTATGTTGATGTGTGGCTGGAGTGTGCACCTTGGCCTCATGTCTCGCATGCCTCCTGTACAAATGTCTGTGTGCATGTCCCTGACAGTTCTGCATGTGAGTCCATTGAAGCGTGACCCACATCAATGGTGTCTGTGTTGCAATGTGTGATGCGCACGGTATGTAACAAGGTGCACATGTTTGCATACCTCTGGCTGGACTGGGGCATGCAAGAGGTGTGACACATGGGTGCTTATGTTACCATCATGGACATGCATGGTGTACATGTGCGTGTGTCTGAGTAGTGAGTGCGTGACTGGCCAAACCCATGGATGCATGACTCATGAGCATCTCAATGTGTGACTCACGTGGCCCAGTTGTCCCCAAGTGCACTGTGACAGGAGGTTTACATGGCCTGATGCATGACTGTCAGGTGATGTGTGTGTATGTTATGTGCATGTACCATGATGCATGTGAGGTTCAGCCCCTCTTCTGATGTGCTAGCAGTGCCTTGTACATGGATGTGAATGCTTGTTGCACATCGCATGCATGTTTGTGCATGTGTGTTGCTTACACTGACCTGTATGTTGGGGAGGGTGATGATGTTTGTGATGTTTGACATTATCCCTAATGTGCATTTGCTTTGTGTCAAGCAGACATTTGTTCGGTAGACTGATGCTTGTGTTCAATATCTCCCTATCCACAGTGATGGCGGAGGAAGAGGGCAGAGTTGGCACTGAGAAGCACTGCAGCAGGGATGCCTCCACCAGGCACTGACGCAAGGCCCAGTTGTCCTCCCAGGTTATGTCATCTTCTAAAAGCGAGGATGCTGGTGCCACATCAGAGTCATTGGCCGCAGCTGCTGAGAGGAGGCCCAAGAGGGTAAAGTTGGTCGTGGGCTCCTCAACAGCGGTGGGACAGGTGAGACCTCACAGGGGCAATCCGATGCAGAAGAAAGTGTGGAGTCATCCAGGTTGGTGGTGAAGGAGGAGGAGGAGGAGGCCACATCAACCCAGCACATGGGGCCCGGTGGGGATGATGAGGTAGGTGTTCCTGGTGCAATGCAGGGTCAGGGGCCAGAGGCAGTGCAGGTCACCGTGGAGGGACCTGTGACTGCTCCTGTCCCTGGAACTGTGACTGCACCACTGTAGACCTGCGGGCATGCCTCAGGCCGGACCCGTCCGCAGGGGGCAGATGTATCCATGGAAACGGATCTTCCACTACCTGTGGATGAGGCAATTCATGAGAGGGCTGAACCTGTGCTAGCCGGTATTGCAAGGCATGCAGGCAGCATTCGTGATGATCTGCAGGCTTCCAATTGGGGGCTTGCATCTCATCACAATGAGGTCTGTCGCCTCATCAACTGGCTAGCACCGTTCATGGTCACAAATGTGCTACGTGTTCTGGCCACTGCTGTGACCCCCTCCTCATCTACCTCCTTTGTGTGCCAGTCATCCTCCCTGACATCTTCTGGCCCAGATACCACCAGGGCCCCCTGTGTACCTGTCCAAACCCCGGCGGCCAGTCTGATGGAGACCACATCCCTGCCACAGTCTGGAGTCAAAGGATGATCATCAGAGGTGGTCACTGCAGCAACAGGACCAATGGCAATGGAGGAAGTGCAGGCATCAAGCAGCAGGGCACGTGCGCGACAGCCCCGGGGCTTGTCATCATCCGGAAGGCTATCCCAGCGGCACAGGCACCAGGCTTTTCGGCAGCAGCAGGTTTGTCATAGGAGGCGACAGGGCTCGGGCCTTCAACATTAGAGGGGCAAGTATGGGCCATCGGGCAGGAGGGAAACGTGGACCATGACATGAGGATGTCTTCCATGTTGCAGCAAGTGGGCCAGCAAATTGGAGCAGAGCAGCAGCGGGCACAGGGGGCATGGCTCACCATTGCCAGGGCAGAGAACACTCTGCGTCGGGCAGAGAGGTGGGCCGAGTTCTTCGAGGAGGCTCGCAGGGAGTTTGAGAGGAGCACATTGGAGTCCCTGCGGGCCTTAGAGGGAAGAGTAGAGACCCGCCACAGGGAAATAGATGCAGAGTTTGATGATGCCCTGGCCGAAACTCTTGGGGGAAATGGTGAGTCGTAGGACTAGCCCGCTGCCTTTATAAATAGTTATTTAGGAGTAGGCTCTTTTGTTTTTTTTATTTGTAGTTCCTGGCATTTGCTCCGCATCTTGTATATAATTTGTTTTTATGGTACTTTTAGGATGTTATTGGATTTTTGTGGATTATGGATCCGTGAACTTTGTATATAGTTTTGATCTTGTCATTTTTCTACATATTTTAATTTACCATGGAGCAATGGTTTTATTCAGATTTTTCTTTGCGTTTTCATATGGTACAATGGACAGGGACCACGATTTGGATTTTTTAATTTTTGCATCAAAAATGTTCTTTTTCTGGATTTGCATTTCATTTTCATTTTGGATGATCATAATTTCACTGATTTCATTTTAATGTGTTTCATTTGGATTCTGGATCATTAATACATATTTTATACGTTGGAGTACAAGTGGTGTCTGCTCTCAATGTTTTGGTGCATGTTTCAATCTTCCTTGTCTGTATTATATATCCCTGCTCATGAGCGATGCTGTGCATGTGTGTGCAAACATGCATGCATGTGTGGGTTTGTAATTCCCATGCCATGGGGCATGTAATGGGGAGCAGGAACAATGGATGGTTGTTGAGGTGCACCATGTGGGTTCAGCGAGTGGTGGTGTTTGGTGGACATATGCTACATGATTGCATGGTGTACAAATGTGGGGGGTTGGGGGACATGAGTTGGGGCCTGTCTGCAGGTTGCCATCACTGGTGGGATGGGGGACATGAGTCGGGGCCTGTCTGCAGGTTGCTGTCACTGGTCGGGGTGGGAGGACATGAATTGGGGGCCTGCATGCAGGTTGCCGTCACTGGTGGGGGAGGGGGCACATGCGTCGGGGCCTGCCTAGAGGTTGCTGTCACATTGGGGGTGGGGGGACATGAGTCGGGCCTGCATGTAGGGTATTGTCACAGCTGATGGTGGGGTCCCTTGTGGTGTGGGCTGCCTGCGTGTTATGGTCACGGGTTGGCTACCTGTGGGATATGGTCATGGCTGATCGGGGGGTCACTGTAGTTCAGGCTGCCTGCAGCATATGGTCACAGGTGGGCTGCCTGCGGGGTATGGTCATGGCTGATGGGGGTCCTTTGTGGTGTGGGCTGCCTGCAGGATACTGTGATGGGTTATGGGGGTCCCTGTGGTGTGGGCTGCCTGCAGGGTATGGTCATGGGTGTTGGGGGGTCCCTTGTGGTGTGGGCTGCCTGCAGGGTATGGTCACTGGTGTTGGGGTTCTCTTGTGGTGTGGGCTGCCTGCAGTGTATGGTCATGGCTGATGGGGGGGTTCCTTGTGGTGTGGGCTGCATGCATGGTATGGTCAAAGCTGATGGGGGGGTCCCTTTTGGTGTGGGCTGCCTGCAGGGTATCGTCACGGGTGTTGGGGGGTCCCTTGTGGTGTGGTCTGCCTGCGGGGTATGGTCACGGGTGTTGGAGGTCCCTTGTGGTGTGGGCTGCCTGAGGGGTATGATCAAAGGTGATGGGGGTCCCTTGTGGTGTGGGCTGCCTGCTGGGTATGGTCACAGCTGATGGAGGGTCCCTTGTGGTGTGGGGTGCCTGCAGGGTATGGTCACAGGTGTTGGGGGTCTCCTGTGGTGTGGGCTGCCTGCGGAGTATGGTCATGGCCGATGGGGGGTTCCTTGTGGTGTGGGCTGCATGCGTGGTATGGTCAAGGCTGATGGGTGGTCCCTTGTAGTGTGTGCTGCCTGCAGGGAATGGTCATGGGTGATGGGGGGTCCCTTGTGGTGTGGGCTGCCTGAGGGGTATGGTTACGGGTGTTGGGGGTCCCTTGTGGTGTGGGCTGCCTGCGGGGTATGGTCACAGGTGTTGGGGGGTCCCTTGTTGTGTGGGCTGCCTGTGGGGTATGGTCACGGGTGATGGGGCATCACGGGTGATGGGGGGTCCCTTGTGGTGTGGGCTGCCTGCAGGGTATGGTAACGGGTGTTGGGGGGTCACTTGTGGTGTGGCCTGCCTGCGGGGTATGGTCATGGGTGTTGGGGGGTACCTTGTGGTGTGGGCTGCCTGCGGGGTATGGTCACGGGTGTTGGGGGTTTCTTGTGGTGTGGGCTGCCTGCGGGGGGTGTTTGCAGTTGATGGCAGCACGCAGGTCCCTTTACACGTGATTTGGCTGACATGAGCGGGGTATGGAATTTTGCAGGGTACACGCACCCCTTTACACGCAATTTGGCTGGCACGGGCGGTGTACGTGTTTCTCAGGGGTACGCACGCCCCGTTACATGGGATTTGGCTGGCGCGAGCGGGCTATGCGATTTTGAGGGGTACGCGCAGCCTTTTCCACGCGATTTGGCTGGTGCGAGCGGGGAACACTGTGATTTTTCATACGATTACGATGGGGAGGCTGTGTGCTGGGCAACGGATGGCACAGGGCCTTGCGCCATTTTGGACGTTTCACTGGCTTTTTCATGTGCACGGGGCAGTGTTCGGGGCGTTACTGGTGCTGCTTGCTGTTCATTGCACCACCACTACTGATGCCAGGAAATCCATGAATACATGTGCCACGCAATTGCAGGTTTGTGATACGGCTGGCGCACACGTGGCACATGCTCCTTCTCTGCGGGCGGCGCTTGCGCTGCTTCTGCGCTCGATTCTATGAATTGGGCCCTTAGTGTCTTTCCAAAGCAGCACTGAGGTAATACTGTTGGATGCAGAGGTTTTTTCTTTGCTTGGTACATTCCATGATGTTGCACACCCTATGTAATTGCTCTGCTGCTTTTAAAAATATAGAGTTTTTACCATTACTTCAAATTTATTATAATACACATATGTGTTGCTCTTTAAACATGTTCAGCTTCTTTGCTGCACACTACAACAACTGAGCTTTTGGGCCATGTGGATGCTGCCCGAGGTCCGCGAACAGTCGCATAGTCCGCGGACTCTGTGGCTATCTCGTTGGTCCAGGGGGTGGGGTGGTCAGTATGTTGTATGCTACATGTACACAAATTAAGGTTATCCCTGTAAAGACCTATCACATTCAGTGAAAATACTTTGTTAAAGGGACATTATGGTTAAGTTGCACTAAGAAAAACCTATCAAATTCAGTGAGAAAACTTTGTTAGAGGGATATTATGGTTACAAGTAAAATTGAAAAACCCAAGAAATGTGCCAGTTATGGTCACCTAAGCATTTTTTTTAACCACTCCAGCAAAATCCATGCATTACAGCATTGAGCGCCTGCTCACATCAAGTAGCAAATATTGCAATGTTGTCATTTAAAACATTTTATTTTTAGGAGTAATTTGATAACATTTAAACAATTCATATGTCCATTTACTGTATATGATTGTATCATTAAGAAATGCCAAAAAACAAATTTAAAAATAAATAGAAGAACTGTATGTACATTTTTTCTAACACTAGGAAAAATCAGATGCAAAGCATTTGTAAAACATGTTTAAGTGGCACTAGGTGTGTGCAAGTTTCACATGTTGAATGTAAATGCATGCATTCCAACATTCCAAGCTGTTGGTGATTATCAAGTCTTCATTTTTTCTTTGCCTTATCTGATTTGTAATTCCGCTTCTCCCATTATACAAATCATACTAGAAGTTCCACAATGCAAAGAAAAAAATAGGACTAGAATGGAATATTCAAAAGTGTGACATTTATATTGAATGGCAAAAATAAAATTATGTGTGTTTAAAAGTTTTTCTTTTTAGGAGTCTTTCCCTAAATATGTAAAAATGCATATGTGCATTTATAGCAGCACTGTGTGACACTTGAAATTTTGTGGAGGTGTAACATGTTGACAGTACATGCATAGTTGCAAACATAACCCATTCCAATCTGCAGGTACTTATCCATTTATTTTCTTATCCATTTTTGTTTTCTGTACAATCTGGAACTTGTAGTCCAAGTTTTGTAATGTGTGTCTACAAGTCTCACAATGCAAACAAAAAAAGGAGGACTACATAACCACCTACAGATTGGAATGGATTATGTTGGTAAGTATGCATGTACTGCCAACATATTAAATTTACACACACCAAGTGCTATACATTTTTTCCATCTGCTTTTATTTTCTTTTACAAAAAAAATGCACATAGTGCTCTAATAAATACACATATGCATTTTTTAGCTTTCATGAAAATGCTCCTAAAAAGAAACATTGGTAAACTCTCAGCATTTTCCATTCCATAACATGTCACACTTTCCAACCTCACTCATTACACCCCTTACACTGCCACCATTGGCCGCCTGCTCACAGATATGTGTATACCACCAAAGTATCTATCTACAACACTTCACATTACATATAAAGCATTCTTCTTTTCCAACCCCTACTATAAGAAACCAAATTCCCATTGCATTACAACTAGGCCAACAACTTCCCCTACCTTCATAAACCGCAACTTCTCTTACTAAAAGTACTCCACCATTACCATATATACCTACTTACTTTCTTTTACAATTACAGGAAAGAAGAAAATTAATGACCACAGCTACCGAAAAAAGAAAACTCTTCATATCATGCAAAGTAAGTAAATTAATACACTGTTCATCTCTCTATTTTTCTAAGAATCACAGTATCACTGTATATTGCCCTAGAGTATTTGTCATTATATTGTTACATGCACACTCTTTCTATTCCCATTACAACACCACCTGTATAACACCCAGTGTTTTCCTCAAAACATCACAATGTCCCTACTTATTCATGTGCACGACCACTCTCTTACACTAACCCAAACCCATCACACCTGTACACACTCTTACTCTTGCAACCTTATCAAGCACAACTATCATCCAACTACACAATCACACAACACTCTATTCATCTTTACAATCACACCTACACACCCATGCACAATACATCCAAATACATTCCACAAATTTCAAACGCAAACTTTCTTTTTTCTAGCTGACACAACACACTGACTACCAAAAAGCAACTCTGTAGAAAAGAAAGAAAAAATAGAGCAGATAAAAATAAAAGCAAGCCATATTTACCTGTAAAACAATTTATAAAAAACATTAAAACAAAGGAGCTAGTAACCTCCCTCAAAAAACTAAAAACAACCATGACTAAACAAGGTGAAGCCACTCTTGTAAAAACAAAAAAAGTTTATAAAATATCTAGAAAGAAAAGAAAGCCTACTAATGAACCTAACACTATAGGTACCAGTCTTAAGATAACCACTATAAGGCAATCCAAAAAAAGTATGTTACAAAAAATGTTCCACTGTAGAGTTCTAAACAATCTTATCACAAAAGCTGAAAAGTCACAATCTACCCTTAAAAACTACCACAGGAGACTAGACCCTCAATCTCTAACTAGCAGTGCATTTCTAAACATGCACAATGTCAATATAGATACTTTTTCAAACTTCTGTAAAGGTCAATGGATTCACACACACAGCAGAGAACTATATTTCAATGAAGAAGTTTATAAACAAGAAAAAATGAACAATTGTCATAGACAGTGATAGCCGAGGGTATGACATGTTAGTAACATTATGGCAAAGCAAACCCTTATAGAAAAAACATCTGCAACAAACTTTTAACCAAATGTTCCTTTCGTCCAAACAGATTGTCCAGTGTACAATGTGCAACATAAGGCAACAATCCTTCAAATGTTTAGGATAATTCCTCAATCACTATCTCAAACTAAAAGGTAAAAGTAGAATGAAATCTTTACAAACCATAGACTCATGTCCAGTGCGGAGGGACACTGGTCTGTGAGGACATTCATTAGCCTGCATTTTGGGAACTGCTTGCAAAAGCACCTTCCACCACATCAAAATGTTTGCAACACACCATTTCGCTATATGGAATCTTCTGCATAGAATATACTATCCAAAACCTCCTGCTCTAGAACTACATCATTTAAATAACATTCTCCTACATGGAACAGCGAAAGAACACCTTCAACAAATAGAGCACATCCAAAGTAAGCACTTTGGAACTGAAGTTGACTTAGACGATTAAGTAACTTCAGAAAGCATTACCAAAAACCTCACACACACCAACCTTGTAACAAACACATACAAAAAAGAAATAACTAAGTTTCAAAACACATCTGCTGAAATACCAGAACAAGTATATGTCTGTTGTTGGAGACATTTTTATAAAACAGCAGAAAAACAGTAGATATGGCCTACAAAATAGCAATGAACAATCGCAATGGTTCCAATTAGCTTTATAACTGCAGAAAATAAACACAAAATAGCTGGCCCCTCAATATTTTGCCCATACTGCAACACAAAGCTTGACAATAACCAAATCCCATCACATGCCATCGCTAATAACTTAGAAATATACAATTTCCAAAGGCTCTCCAACAACTTAACTTGTATGCGAGCATTATAACCAAAACAGTACACACATTTCAAACAATAATGCGCCTTCAGCCAAAAACAGCCATATTTCCTCCATCTGAGCTACTAAAGGGCATCCATGGCAAAGTAGTATATTTGTCATTAAATCTTAAAGAAAATGTACAAACTCTGGGAGTACAAAGACCAATAGATCAATCTTTGATTGTACTAGTTAATGGTGTACAATCAAAAAGACACACAGTTTTGGCCACACCTAGTTCACTTGAACAAATGTTAGACAAGCCCTACAATATCTAAAAGAAAACTATGAATACTACAAAGATATAAACATAGAGGAACAATTAAAAGAAACAACCCAAATAATTCAAGACTCACCAGAAAATGGCCAATTTAAACATGTAGATCCTGTTACTGCAGCCAACACTTGAGACCAGTACATAATTCACCCACTACACTCCAAAGACACCATTGAAGATGCATTAGAAACAATTCAAATGCGCCAAGCCAATAATCCCCAATGTGAGCATATGTTTTTTTTTTGTTTAGTTGAATATAACTTTTCAAATTATGAAATGTGAGCATATGCGAAAAAAGTGCAGAAGCATGTTCTTTTTCTCTATTCTTTCCTACAGGAGAAGGAGGAAGATATGACAAATGGTCCACCCAAATTAGTGCATCAGAATATCACTCTTTACGGATGTATTCTGAAGATCCCAGATTCAGAGAAAATGTAGAATACATTTCCCACCTCCTTTTTCAAAGTGAACTAGCAACTCTATCTTATGGAGTGGCACACACATTAAAACAGGTTCTAATTTTTTAAACATACCCGCTACCCAACTGCTTAAAAAAATAAAAGACAAAGATGAGGTTTTGTAGTCAAGTAGCACAAACCTGTCGCAAACATGCGTGGTACAAAAGAATATTCGTCCAATGTCATGCTGATGTACGTTGTATGCTATGGAACCTAGGCTCACCCACATAGTTTGTTACTTTAATCAGTGCAGGGTATGCAATGGATGACTTGCACCACTTCTTACATAATGCAAACCAAACCAAAGATGGAATAGCTATAAAAACACCAGAAGAACTTGGTTCTCTTGACCATGTCAATGTATCAAGCTACTTTCACCATTGCTTCATTGCCATGCTGCACTTCACATGCAATAAAACTACCCCTTCACTCAGAGAGGTGCCACACTTCCTTTGGAAAATAGAACATCAATCCAGAGGAGCACCACCCA
This sequence comes from Ambystoma mexicanum, assembly GCF_040938575.1. Taxonomy (NCBI): domain Eukaryota; kingdom Metazoa; phylum Chordata; class Amphibia; order Caudata; family Ambystomatidae; genus Ambystoma; species Ambystoma mexicanum. Next base: position 995,654,541 of record NC_090932.1, on the reverse strand, counting down.
TCCACATGCTTTCATGGATTAAAGATGCTCCCAGATTTGGCCATGATAGGGGGGCAACTGCTTTACAGTTTATTAAAAAATATATGACCTGCAACAGCCCTTCAGTAACTCCAGATAGTGACCTAAATACACAAATTGTATGCTTCCAAAAACATAAGGGTAGCCAATACTGGTGATGCAGATGTAAAAACAAAGGTAAATACTATACCAAATGTTGCTTTGGCTTCCCTAGACATGTTTGCAAAGAAGGAGAAGTAAATAACTTCATGCCTTCTCATTAGACGCAGGTTTAAAAACATAAAAAAAAAATTGAAAGGGATGAAGTATCCAAATACATCAATGGTTACAATGACATTGTTGCTCAGTTGTGGAATGCAAACATAGACATACCATATATTGCAGACAATTCTTTCCCTCAGGGTCAGTCGTTTTTCCAATAAACGAGCTGGGGCTAGATCTCTGTCTTCATCTGGTGCCTCTGAAACTTCCTACCACTCTCAAACTTGAGGGGAACTATGCCTGGTTCCGAAAGCACCTCAAGACCTTCCTCTTTGCTTCTGCATTTGCCCCACTCTCCCCTGCTGATCTGTTCTCTCCTGGCACCGTGCACCTGCCCACCCTCTGTCCTCCGGGCCCAGGTTCCTGCTCACCCTGCCACCCTGCCACACTGCCTCCGGGCCACCAATTGTACTGGGGTCTGTATCTGTACCCATACGGTCCCCCCTTATTTTCTTCCTGCACTTATCTGACCTACCCTGTCTACAGGAGCAGGACGATTTGGCGCAGCCAGTTCGATGCGGGCAAATTCGATGTGACCCCTTCGGCGCAGGAGACAATTGGGCGCACCCATTTTGGCTCACCCAGTTCAGCGCTGGGACGTTTAGATGCAGTGATCTTTCGGCGCGAGGGAGGGATAGTGTCATTTTATTTTTTTTAAACGAAATTGCCTTACAGAGTTGAAACATGTAACCTCTGCATGCTCAAGCAATATTATCAGTTGGCCTAGTGGTTATGTCAGCTGTTGCGCAGTGTAACCGACCAGCGTTCATGGCTGAATAATGGTGCCAACTTTCTTTAAATTTTTTATTATGGCATTATAGTGTTGAAACGATTAGTGAATGATTGTAGAAGTGCCGATTTTTAAAACAATTATTGCATTATCGTGTTGCAAGTATTTGCAACAACCAAAGCAACACATATTCTTGTATGTGGAAAACAAGCGTAAACAGAGCTCTGAAATTATTTGCTGTTGAGAAACGTGACATCACCATAGACTGTCCGAAGGTTTTACGAAGTTCAAAACCTAGACACTCACCAGAAACGCCTTTCTGGTACAGCCACCTGCTTGTAAGACACTGATCGTGCATAACATTCACATAACATACAATCTGCGTTAACACTTACCAGAGCCGAAGCATTTGAGCGGAAAGAGCCATCTGGGCATGCACTACTGGTGAAAAATATGGATTTACAGCAAGCAGGACACTTAACAATCGCAGAGCCCTCATAGGAGCCAAGTAGCAGCTGGGATGAAAAGTCCCCCACACAGCACCAACAGGGCATGTTTCAAGTCACTACGGCGTGTGGGCAGTATTTCTCACAGAAACTTTCATGATCTGCACGGAGGCAAATCGATGCTCCTGTCGCTATTGCTCCAGAACAATGGGGGCAGTTATGCCATTTAGTGCCCCCCCCCCTAAAATCCACCAATGAACAGGCAGTGGGTGTACAGTATTTATGTCCTTTGTAGATTTATAATTCATCATTTACAATGCATGTATTTAATATATGCCGCCAGTATGTATGCTATATCGCATATTTTCTGTGTCCTGTGAGCTACTTGGCGCACAAGTGCTGTGTGTGTCGGATTGAAACTTGATGCCCATGACCTTGATTTTCAAGTCCTAACTAAGATAATAACTTGGAATTTTTTGCCAGCTGCTAAATGCCAGCATTTAGCAGCTGGCCATGCCACCCGTTGGGATAAACATCCCGGTGCAGTGGTTCATGCTTATCAAATACAGTATGTTAAAAGGCGCAGTACCTGTCAACGTGCCACATTTGCAAAGAATGAAACTTTCAAAGCTGCGCTCTTCTGCCGTGCTTTGTTTTTTAGCATATTAAAAAAAAATAAAGCTTTATCAGAGCCACACATCTGTGGCTTGTATGATTCTGTGAGGGTGGACATGACCTCTAGGCCAAACTACTAGTATTTCCTAACCTTGCACACGTTACATATTTCAACTCTGCGATGCAATACCATCTAAAAAATAAATAAAAACAAAATGAGCTTTTGCTCAACCACGAACCCTGCCTTGTGAGACTCTGCATGGCTGTCATAACCATTAGGCCAACTGATAATATTGATTGAGCATGCAGAAGTTACATATTTCTACACTTTAATCCAATTTTGTTTAAAAAAAATAAAAATGACTCTATCCCTTCCATCACGGCAAACAATCCCTCCGTCTAAACATCCCAGTGTCTTACTGGGCGCCCCAAAAATGGGCAAATGGGCAATTTCAACCATTCCTAGCTTTTAGCCTTGGACCATGTTGCATTGGGGTGCTTGTAGTCCAGCAACTATAATGTGAACAGGCGTGCAAATGACATCCCAGGGCTTACAGCAAATGATTTCAGAGCTCTGTTTCCGCTTTTTTTTCCACATAAAAGAAAAAGATAAAGTAGTGATCTTTGGTGAGAAAAGTGAACAATGGATTATCTACGTTCCTGGCTTGGGTGGGCTTCGGGTTGCTCACAGTGAGCTCTGCATGTAGATTACTCTTGTGCACCAGAAGTGAAAAAACAATAATTCACCAAATTGTCTCTGGTGCATCCCATGGCGGCAGCTACGCATCTAGACAGATCGCCAGAGATATTTGCAAAACTACATGCTAGAATTCTAGTAGCTCCTCGTCTGTGCTTTCATGGCACTATCGCCTACTATGCTGCAAACTGACGTACATGTATGTGCCTTTAGTTTTAAGCACATTCTAAAGCGAGGGGTGAAGAAGGCACAATTATTTTCACATGCAGCACGTTGACAGGCACAGTACCTGTCAACGTGATGCATTTGAAAAGAATTAGGCTTCTACATTTGGCGTATGGGAGTTTAGACGTGGATGCAATGTCAACCACGTCCAAACATTCCTCAGCCAAATCGGCGTGCCAAAATGCCTTCTGCGCCAAAATGGGCATGCTGAACTGGCCACCACGCCAAAGCGGTCACACCAAACCGGCCTGTGCCTATTCAGCAGTGCCAAAAAGGGGTGTACTGCTGTCTGATGCCTCAAACTCAGCACTTGCCACTTTCTGGCTGCAGTACCACTTTTGTTGCTTGTATAAATTATTTATTATGATTTATTCTGTTCTCCTTTTGGTCCAAACTTTGCATTTCTCCCCCCTTCTTTGCACTTTTCCTCTCCCCCTTCCCCATGCACTTGCGCATTCTGAAAGTCACTGGGCCTATTAAGATTGTTCTTTTGTTCTCCCCTGCTCCCCTCCTTTGCCTTGTCACGCTCTGAAACACTTGTGTATGAGCACAATAGAAAGAAAATATCAATTCAGTTTCAAGATATGTCACAGCCTATCTCACTAAACCCGAGAAAACAGAGCTAAAATAACGTGGGGTGACATATCATATGACAAAACGCTATCACAAAAGGTGTGCAGCTTCGGTATGAAAATGCTCTGTTAGAGAATGCAGGAGCTACGAAGCTGCAGACCCGTTGACAGGTAAAGCCTTATAGTGCACATCTGAACATTACAACCCTGGTGGTAGGGGGTTAATGGGGCCGGTAGAGCTGCAGCCACGTTAACCCCCTACCGCCTCATCACGAGGTCCACTCGCGGGACCCGCTAAGGACGCCTTAGCGGGTCCCGCGAGCGGTCCAGCATTCTAACAACGGGCCCATCATTAACGGGCCCATTGTTAGCATGCTCCCCATTCCCATTGAGCCCTATGGGGCTCGAATGGGAATGGGGATGCACAGGGTCTGGGTTCCCTGAATATGGAAATACCGGGCCCTCCAAGATTGAAATGGCCCAGTATTTCCCCATTCAGGGAACCCAGTACCCGTTATGGGGGTAGCCATGCCGCTAAAAGTGGCATGGCGACCTCCATACTTGGAATGACCCCCATTGTCTGGCTAAACCTTGGTCTATCTTAATCCCGAAAAAGAGTACTAAAATCCTACCAAGAGATAGAAACAATAGCCACACATGATCCCAACAGCCAGTGCAATTTAGTTGGCACATACTACCCAGACAAAAGTACTAATTTGGAAAAAGTTGCTTGTACGACATAGCCCAAAACTACTCCTCCAAAGACAAGGTCACAGCAGATGAGAAAAATGGTAAATATTCATCTCATCCTGTGAAGCAAGCCTAGTAAAACTTACCAAACTCAGCTAATTAATCAAATAATGTTATCATTTAAATCTCTGCAGCATAGAGAACTGTATTACATGGCCCTACTGCAACATTTTAAAAGAAGAAGAATTATTAGGTGAGTATTACTAATTTGAAACTGCATTCAAAGCAAATGAAAGCAGCATAACAAATGCCAGTTTAAAACAATACAAGGAAACATTAAACAATGAACACCAACAAGAGGAAGAAATTGAAGCTCAACAAGATAAAGACACTCCTGAGGACAGTCAACTTTCCCTTACAGAAAGCAAAGAACAACTTGGAGAACCACTGATTCTAAATTATGAAAATATAGCCATGGCTGAGGTATAAAACACCATTGGTAAATATAAACAATGTGAAGAAGACTTGTCAGTGCTTAAAATAAAGCTAAATGATGAGCAACTCACCATTTAACTAGAAGTCACTGGAGAATTTGAGTATGGTTTTAAACAGGAAACTAAAATGTGTAGCTGGAAACATTATAAACCTATCCTCCTGTATATAAGTGGTGAAGCTGGTTCTGGTAAAACATTCCTAACTAAAAAAACCAGCACATTTCTACAAACCTTTACGAACAACAATCATTTGTCTGTTGTAACAGCTCCCACAGATTTAGCTGCCTGCAACATAAGAGGTGTAACTTTATACTGACTAATTTTCCTTCCAGTAGTACACCAAAATAAATTAGAATACTACAAATTATCATCAGAGGCTGCTACTGAAGTACACAGAATTATGAAACAAATGAAAGTGCTCCTAATAGATGATGTAGCATGGCTTCCAACATCATGATGGTTTTAATTCACCTCAGAATACAAGAAGTTTAGGCAGAGTTGGAGGCAGTAACTGGCAAGATGTTGTGTGTGAAGGAGGCTGTCTTCCTTGTCCATTCCTTGAGAGCTGCATTGCAGGAGGAGCCTATGGTTACTCAGCAAATTCGCGAAGCGGAGTTCGAGGCTGAGTTGGAGGCAGTTACTGGCAGGACGTTATTTGTAAAGGAGTCTCTATTCCTTGTCCATTCCTTCAGAGCTGCATTGCAGGAGGAGCCTATAATTACTCACCAAACTCGTGGAGTGAAGCAGAGTTTGAGGCTGAGTTGGAGACAGTTACTGGCAGGACGCTGTGTGTGAAGGAGGCTCTCTTCCTTGTCCATTCCTTGAGAGCTGCATTCCGGGAGGAGCCTATAATTACTCAGCAAACTCATGCAGCAAAGCGGAGTTCGAGGCTGAGTTGGAAGCAGTTACTGGCAGGACGCTCTGTGTGTGAAGGAGGCTGTCTTCCTTGTCCATTCCTTGAGACCTGCATTGCAGGAGGAACCTTTAATCACTTGGCGAACTCGCAGAGCGAAGCAGAGTTGGAGGATGAGTTGGAGGCAGTTACTGGCAGGACGCTGTGTGTGTGAAGGAGGCTGTCTTCCTTGTCCATTCCTTGAGAGCTGCATTGCAGAAGGAGCCTATAATTACTCAGCAAACTCATGGAGCAAAGTGGAGTTTGAGGCTGAGTTGGAGGCAGTTACTGGCAGGACGCTGTGTGTGTGAAGGAGGCTGCCTTCCTTGTCCATTCCTTGAGACCTGCATTGCGGGAGGAACCTTTAATTACTTGGCAAACTCGCAGAGCGAAGCAGAGTTGGAGGATGAGTTGGAGGCAGTTACTGGCAGGACGCTGTGTGTGTGAAGGAAGCTGTCTTGCTTGTCCATTCTTTGAGACCTGCATTGCGAGGGGAGCCTTTAATTACTCGGCGATCTCGCGGAGTGAAGCAGAGTTCGAGGCTGAGTTGGAGGTAGTTACTGGTAGGACGCTGTGTGTGAAGGAGGCTGTCTTCCTTGTCCATTCCTTGAGAGCTACATTGCGGGAGGAGCCTATAATTACTCAGCGAACTCACGGGGAGAAGCAGAGTTGGAGGATGAGTTGGAACCAGTTAGTGGCAAGACGCTGTTTGTGAAGGAGTCTCTATTCCTTGTCCATTCCTTCAGAGCTGCATTGCAGGAGGAGCCTATAATTACTCAGCAAACCCGTGGAGCGAAGCAGAGTTAGAGGCTGAGTTGTAGACAGTTACTGGCTGGACGCTGTGTGTGAAGGAGGCTGTCTTCCTTGTCCATTCCTTGAGAGCTGCACTGCGGAAAGAGCCTATAATTACTCAGTGAACTCACAGAGCAAAGCAGAGTTGGAGGATGAGTTGGAGGCAGTTACTGGCAGGATGCTGTGTGTGAAGGAGGCTGTTTTCCTTGTCCATTCCTTGAGAGCTGCATTGCTGGAGGAGCCTATAATTGCTCAGCGAACTCATGGGGCGAAGCAGAGTTTGAGGCTGAGTTGGAAGCAGTTACTGGCAAGACGCTGTTTGTGAAGGAGTCTCTATTCCTTGTCCATTCCTTCAGAGCTGCATTGCAGGAGGAGCCTATAATTACTCAGCAAACCCGTGGAGCAAAGCAGAGTTAGTGGCTGAGTTGGAGACAGTTACTTGCAGGACGCTGTGTGCAAAGGAAGCTGTCTTCCTTGTCCATTCCTTTAGAGCTGCATTGTGGGAGGAGCCTATAATTACTCAGCGAACATGGGGGGCGAAGAAGAGTTTGAGGCTGAGTTGGAAGCAGTTACTGGCAGTTAGCGGGATTAGCCGGTAAGTTTTCCATAAGATTCTCATATCCAACTACCGTTTTCTGACTCTGAGTCTGAACGCTCTCCAAATTAAGTCGGAACATTGCTGGTTGGAGGCACGAGTACAACTATCTGCTGTGTGCCTGGGGACTGCAGGGTGTTGCCATTTGGCCTCACCCTTTGGCCTGGGACCGGCGTGGGCACCCATTAATCTGTTGGGTTACTGGAGTGTGCGCCACTTAATAGAATGCAGTCTGGGCTATGTAGCCAAGCTGGTCAAGATCCATTGGCTATGCAAGACCTACCGTCTAGCAGTGACACTGTACTTGTATCTGAGAAGTTAACGGGGGACTGAATATGTTGGATTCTATGAATGAGGGTTCCCCTCTGGTATCAAGGCTGCCACTACCAGCACAGAACTCAAATCATTTCCAGCAATGAAGGGAGAAGCGATGCGAGACCACTCGGTCATGAACTCGCATTCTAGCTGCTGTGGACTTAAGGACCTAACGGACATCAGCATCATCGAACTTGCTGATCAGGCAGGAGAACAGGAGGCAAACTATGACCCACCTGTGGGTAAGCATACTGAAAGTGTGGTACAGCAAACATGTGATGCCACACTATTGGACTCACCAACGGCCTTTACTAATCGGCTTGACTGATCTAACATTAGCCACAAACAAGACCCTCACGCCCAATCTCAAACCTCTGAGGCCTTTGGTGCTCAGAGTGACTCTCTGGCCCTTCACCATACACTGAGGGAAATTGACGAACGCATTCATCTGACTCATCCCACCATATCTTTACTGAACATGTTCTTGAGTTAATTTGGTTCCCTGTATGATAACATTTGTGCAGAATTAAATTAAACTAATGCAGCGCTGGCAGATGTAACTATCAAACTAGAGGAGATTGGGGCTGAAATACGCTTTGGGAATGGTGCTCAGGGCTTAAAAGAGGTGGGTGCTGTAATGGTGGGGGCAGTTTATTAACCACTGCAACCCATTGTGACTGTGGATATAATTGAAATCTCTGACAACGTGCCTACAGAGGATCTGCCTAGCCACCCCATTTCCAATTTGGGGCTTAGATTGAGCTCATTCTCAATAAGTTCCAGTCCCCTTGGTGTCTTGGGCACCCCCAGTGATTGATCTAACTAATGAACTACCTTTGGTGGGGGGAGGGACTGTGGGGTAGTGAGTGATCTGGTGGCCGCAATAGTTCCTGTGGCTCTTCCGTCATGCCCCAAATCAAGCAATGTAAAAAAAGGCAAATTAGTAGAGCGCAAACAAGGGGCCAGAAGGACCCGTATACTTAGCATCAGAGCAACCCAAAGAACCTTATTCCGGTCCAGATTGTCTCCGGTCATTGAACATGGACCCCTAAATCTCCTATTAATATAGGTCATAGCAGGATGTGTTCTCTGCGCATTGAATCAAAGGGCGGGGGGATCGATCTGGACCCAAGGGATAAGCTTTTATTTTCACAAATCCCCCCCAGATTCTTGGGTGGGGATTCTGAGACAATGCATACATTTGGGGCCATCTCTGCTCGGATTGAGTCCATCTGTGGTCCACCTGAGGGTGCGTCTACCTCGGCTCTCCCGGGGCAAAAATCCAGTGAACGGAATTATCTGCCCCTGCGGGGAATGGAGGGGATGAAACCCCCTGTGCTGAGACCAATTTAGGAAAGACCAGTGCCCTTAACTAGCTGGCCGGATTTAACAAAGGATATGGGGGTGGGTAATTCTCTAAAACCTATCGCCAATGTAAACATCGGAGTGGGTTCTGTGAACTTTGTAGTGGGTTTTAGTAGTGACAAGCAAAGGTATTGGAGGAGTTAGCGGACATTCTACCAAGGTCTAACTACCCCAGGGTAGCATCTGGGATGAAGGACCTGTTTCAGCGTTTATACTTCCCCACCAACTATGCCCCGAGGGACACCCCTAATGAACAGCCACCAACTGTAGGTGGGCCACGCATGACTCCAATAAATCCATGAATAGGTGACTCACACAGTGTAAAGATGAGAGGAGCAATGGGTTTGAGGCTGATGGATAAATATGTTAATCAAGGGTTCCATTGAATTAAAATGACCAGCATGTTGGGCACTAACTACCAGGTATGCCTCAATCGCAAAGTGAAGGCTTACTGAAACTTGCATTTGAAGTAGAGCTGCTGGAAGTGGAGAAGGGGAGCTCTTGCTCTAATGGAGATAAGCAGAGGTACTGTGCATTTGCAAGTAGACAATGGCAAGGTGGGTTTTGGTAATGGAAAAAGTGGTGGGAAAGAAATTGTTTGGGCTACCATAATCTCCTCCTTGTGGCACAAATTGGTCCTGTAGAGTACCAGAGCATGTAGACACTACATGGGGTGATGTGTGCTTGTGCCTAAAATCATGGAATACTCAGGGAAATATCCACCTCTTCTCCAACCCACTTTGTTTGGACAACCTGCGATTAGCCAACTGTATATGCCTACAAGAACTCTGGTTAACCTCTAAACCCATCTTGGACGGTTATAGTATTTTTACCCAACCGGCCAAATAAAGTGCAAGAGGAAGGCCCTCAGGGGATCTGCTTATTGCAATGGAAAATCCCTTGGGTCTGAGTGGGCTAATTATTGATTATCTGCCATTTGATGTCTTGGGGGTGGATTTCTCATATGTAGACATCACAGTGAAAATCTTGGACATCAAAATCTATTGGCACAAGTACATTGCCCTGGTGAATGCATTTGTGGAGAAAGTATACCATATTATAGATAATTGGTCTGGTAGGTTCTTGAATGGGAGAATGATATTAGTAGGTGACCTGAATGCAGCCTATGGCCCTCATCACAAGGTTGGCACTCCGGTAAGAACGGCACCGGTAAGGCAATACCGGCATCCATTACCGGTCCGATGTCTCATGACCCTAGATGCCGTTGCTACCGGCATGATCAAGGACCCGCTGTGTCCATGCACCACGGTACCGGCATGCGGGCACGCGTGCAGATGGAAGGCCTTAATACCGGCATCCCGCAAAGAAGGGGACACCACGAGTCGCACGGACATGTACATACCGGCATCGAGATGCCGGTAAGAAGGTCCACCATGATGCTGGCAATACCGGCATCGCGGACCACCCGTAAACAGCAAACTGCTGTGTAACCAAGTGACACAGGTGCACACAATCAGCAGAGGTGGAGGCAATGGAGTCAGGGCCAGCACAAAAGGAGCACACCCACACACCACACCCCTTTCCAAGCCAAAATGCTACCACTTGCACTTGCCATACTGGGGTTGAAGGACATGCCTGCACTGCTACTTCCTGAGCCGGCAGTACAACATGAAACACAAAGGAGATGCAGGAGGAGAAGGAGAGTGAGACTGGCTCAGAAAATCCCACCAGTGCAGGTAGTCGTTCCCCGCAGACAGCCATCAATTCCACGTATAAGGGCCAATCCTTTTTACTTAACCCCAGCACAGATCTACACACTGTATCGGCTAGACAGGGACACCATCACCAACATAGTGGAATTAATACAGGATGACTTGGTCAGCCTGATCAACATCCGCACAGCCATCCCCCCTCTGCTGAAGGTGGCATCAGTGCTCCACTTTCTGACAACAGGCACTTACCAACACACAGTGTGCCAGATGCATGGCATGTCACAATCATGCTTCTCTGTTGTGTTAAACCAAGTGCTGGATGCACCACTGAAGCATGCAAGTGCCCACATATCCTTACCAAGGACACCACAGGAGGCAAATGCCACCAAAACACATGCACACTGGCGGCATGCCCAATGTAATTGGTGCGCTCGACTGTACCCATGTAGAGTTGGTAGTCCCACATGCCGTGGAGGCGGTGTACCGTAATCGTAAGCTATACCATTCCATCAATGTGCAGATGGTGTGTGATGCCAGCCATATAATAACACATTGCTGTGCCAGATACCCAGGATCCACGCATGATGCCATGGTGCTGCGGAACTCCTCACAACCCCGCTACATGAAAGGAGACATTGTATGAAATGGCTGGCTGTTGGGTGAGTCTGCCCTCTGGGCCATGGTGTCAGATGGATTGGGGGGTATATGCATATGCAAGGGGAATGCCCTATGCGCCATGGGGTCAGATGGATTGGGGGGGGTATATGCATATGCAAGGGGAATGCCCTCTGGGCCATGGGGTCAGGTGGATTGGTGGGAATGGAAGTTTCTTAAGTCACCCGCCAACACACAGCCCTCACATTTGCATGCTTAATGCCCCCAGCCAAGACATACATTGGGTGGCCTGGTGGTTTAATAGCCTAGGACCCTAGGTCGTGTATGTCACACAAGGCTCCCTCTATGGATTGGCATGCACTCTACAGGGCTGACAGTCATGTGGATGTGGCTGCAAATGACGGATTTGTGCATATGAACTTGAATGATGTATAGGCTGAACACACCTGTCAACTGAGCCTCTTCCTCACACATACCTCCTTCTGCTCCCATGTAGGTGATGCTGGATATCCTCTGAAGCCGTGGCTACTCACCCCTGTCAGGAACCCGCAGAACAGGCACGAGGAGGACTTCAATCGTGCACATACACGTACACGTGTGGTCATTGAGCAGACGTTTGGCCTTTTGAAGGCACGGTTTCGCTGCATCAGCAGGTCGGGAGGGGCACTCATATACGGGCCTGAGAAGGTGGGCAAGATCATCATGGCATGTGCAATGCTGCAATACATGTGCATCCGGAGGAACATACCCCTGCCACCTGACTGTGGGCACTGGGAGTGTGGGCACATGTGCGAATCACCATGAAGCAATACATTGACATACAAAATATCAGCAATGTCCACTCATGTGATGTTTGCTACACAACTGGTGTATTCGTGAGATATTTAGTACAACATGATTCAACAATCCATGCCCCACCCCCCCTCAAACTCCCCCCACCCTACTCCCATGCCCCCAAACTCCCCAGTACTACACCCTACACCCACCATCAACCACCACCCACCCCCTAACACCCAAAGTCAACTATGGCACGACATGTGTCTGGATGTATACCCAATGAGATTCTGCAGGGTGGCCCTGCTACTGTTGAGCCCCCTTCGGAGGTGGGGGTTGGATCTCTGAGTGGCGGGAACACCACAGGGACATGCGCATGGGGCTGGTCTGCCTCGAGGTCGCTGGCATGGATGATGCGGATGACCCAGATGGTTTTGATCCCAGGGACAGGGTTTGCCGTTGGTCCATGCTGTCAGCAATCCTGGTCAGGATCTGACCCAAGGCATTGAAGCCATCACGCACTTGCTGTGGACTTGAGTTAATGGCCTGGATTACAGTCGCAGTGCTGTCCTGGATGACACGACGTGTTGTATCCCCTTCAGCAAGGTACTGCTGCACATAGCCTTGCATCGCCTCCTGCCGGGCCTCCATCCTGGAGAGACGTCCCTCAAGTTCCTGTATGGCAGTGTGGGTTGTGGTTGGTGGGTGATTTGGTGGCACAGCATGAATCATGGGGCTGTGTATGGCCAGAGACCAATCTCCATGGCTGCCCTGGTCAGATGAGTCCAGCCAAGGTGTGTCCTATAGGGTGTCCTGTGGGCTTGGTGTGTGCACTACAGGCTCTGCGTGGACAAGTCCTGCATCGCCCTCATTGTCAGGCTCAGCTCCCTCATCAACACTATGATCTGCCGATGCAGCCATCTCCCCAATTGTGCTGGCAGCAGCAGACTGTGCACCTTCCTCCATGCCTGCTGTGTCCTCAGCCATTGTGGATGGTGTACCAGGGATGCAGCGGCATGTGTCTGCTCGTCCTGTGTGGTTGTCTGTCTGGCTGTATTGGCACCGGTTGTTGACCCGCTTCCCGCTTGGCCCATCCTTGGTCCACTTGAGGTTGATGGTCCTGTGCCATCAGCTTGCCTCCTAGGCCTTTTGGCTGCTGTTGTGAATTGTGCACTCCCATGCACTTCATCACTGTCTGCATCCGTACCTGTGGGGGACAGAGAGTGGCAGAGCATCAGTGATTGTGCTGCTTGCATTGTGCATGCATTTGTCTTTGGGCATGTGGCGCCATCTGATCAGTTGCATTCCTGGCTTTGTAGGGGACTGTGTACATGCAATGTTGGAGAGTGCATTTTCAAAGCGTAGACATGCATTGGGATGGGGTGGTGGTGGGCCCGGCATGTGTATATGTGTAGGTGTGCATGATGAGCCATGTATCGGCTGGCGTTGCTGCCACATTTGGGGACAATGAATTTGATTAGTTATCATTTTTTTATAGGGACACTCACCTTCATCTGCCGATGTTGGCACGCCAAACTCTGCTCCACCAACTCCTTCGATTGACTCCACGTCTATAACAGAGCTGCAGGTCTCCTCCCATCTGGCCAATTTCAGTGGTGAGTGTGGTCTTCCTCCTGTTGCCAGCCCCTGGCTGCGATTGGCCGACAATATGTGCCGGACTCTCAGCCTGAGGTTGTCCCACTGTTTTTTACAATCGCACACTGTGAGTGCGGTGGTGCCGACTGCACTTACTTTCTGGAAACTTCTTCCCAGATGGCCTGCTTCTTTAGGTGAGCTGGACGCCTGAGGTCGTTGAAGAACACCACTTCAGCATTTGACACTAGGGTGTCGGCTAACATGTTGAGCTCATCGTCCGTGAAATGTGGTTTGCGCTGGCGGGCCGTGCCTTTCTGGGTGGCCTTTGACATGTTGTCCGTGGTGGCCTAGGAGTTGTGGTGTAGAAGGTCCTGTAGGTGGAGGATGGCAATGGATTGTGTTTTTGAAGATGGCCCCCATGGCATTTCCCGTTCCAGCGCAATGATGTTACTTCCGGGTCCGGTATTAGCGGACCCGTTATTAGCACTGTGTTCATAACGGTAGCGCTATTTAGGGGTTGCCGAGGGCAGAGGCGTTCTGTGCGTATTGGTCGATGCCGCTATCTGGGGGCTGAGGATCATTAACGGCATGCCGGTACAGCCTTTGCCGGCATGCAGGGGTGCACATGCTTGCATGCTCTTGATCGCCTGCTATTTGTGGGTTGGTGCCAAGCCGGACATGTTATTACCGCCAAGCCGGTACGGGCTGATTCTTAGCGCCAACCTTGTGATGAGGGCCTCTGATTTCCAACACACTCCTTGGGATCTTAATGGGATTACCGCTGGTCAAACAAAGAAGTGACAGTCGGGGCAAGTTTGGTTTGTGGGTCTAGGGGGACGAGGCCTCCAGCCATTAGTGGGGAAGAAGCTTGATCTCCTCCCTGAAACTGATTGGCATACGTGGCATAGGGGCAATAGTTTCCCCCTTTTGGATTACATCCATTTAGACTTGTTTTTAATGAACAGCTGTGTGTTGTTTGATGTGTTCATTAATGATTGGAGTGACCATTCTATCCTAACAGCAAGCTTTGACTAGATATTGAACTCCAGGGAATCCCGTCTCCATCCCCGGGTAGTTGCCAATGTGGCCGGTAATGCAGTAAGATAGACAGACCTCAATATCTGTTACTTGAACCAGAAACTAAGGGATGCACTCAATTTATCCACTTTAGAGTGGAAACTAAATAACTTCAATGTGAGTGAGTTTCAGCTACTTATCAGTTCCCTTGTCTCTGGGTTCCCAACCGGGACTAGTTTCAGGGTAAGGGACCTGTCAGACATACCCATTGCTATAATGAGGAGTTGGCTGCTGCAAAAAACATCATGAGGAGGGAACTGATACTCATCCATCGTACCAACTTGGTTGAGGATTCTCGCTATAAGCAGGCGAGGAAGATCAAGCAGACCTATAATAATTACTGTAAGTCCTTGAAGCACACCCTCCTACAACGAGACACTAAGATGATGTTGGGGATTCTGAAAAATGCGGAGGTCAGTGCCTTTTGGCACCTGGTGAATGGGCAAGACCCTAACCATGTAGTCTCCCAACTACATTCAATTGCCTGAGCAAGAATGGATACAGTTTTTCGAAAGTAGGTTTGGGCCACCTACTATCGCCCCTGAGGAGGTAGTTGGTTTGGCTGATGGCCCTAAATGGGATATAAATAATTAGTTGTGTAGCGCTTTCACGTCTGTGTACACTCAATGGTCTAGTCCTAGTTAACTTTGACGCAAAGTCAATGCTGACATTCCATGCATCCTAGAATACAGCAGGCTACATGCACTGTACACGCCATCTTGATATGTACCCTGTACCTCAAAAATAAAACCTTTAAATAGAAAACGAATGCAAACAGAATCTACAACAGGTATCCCAACAATACTGCTAAAGAAAAACAACAACCAACTCCTTCTCCATCAAAAAGTACAACCACAAAAATACTAAAAACTCAAATGCACATCCATCAGAAAAGAAAGAGACAAATATCTATATTCCCAAAAAATCAGCAGATCCATCAAATGCAGACACACAAGTATCTGGTCCATTTAAATTCAGCAACACAACTGGAGTAAATTGCTATGCAAATGTAACAATCAATCTTCTCTTCCAATTGCCACCAATTGTTAACAACCTTTACTTAAACAGCTCAGACCAGTTGTGTTTGTAAATGCTCGTCCTTCATAAAATATAACTCCAATAGCATTTACAGAGTCTCAAGTATAAGGTAATAATTGGACTACTGTGCATGAGTGGTAACATTTACCACAAACACACAAGAAAATCCTCAAGAGTTCCTAATGTACTTACTACAAGTACTGGAAACCAAAAATATGCCTGCAAATGAAATCTTCCACATTTCATACACATGTAAACATACATGCACTCTGCAACCATGTTTCACAAAAGCCCATACCTAATAAACAATTTGTATATGTATCCATACCAAATTGTGAATCCATTCCATTTCACCATCTTCTGCAGAATGCAAATCATGGCACAGTATGTAATTTTTGCAATACGGACTAACGTACCAGTATGCATATCAACTCACATATCCAAATTGTCATACTAATTCTTCTTAGGTACAATGCAGATGGAACAAAAAATAACTGTAAGCTTACTAGCTTCACGCATGGTAATGTATCTCTTGGCAAATACACCTTCACAACAGTAGGTATAAAATACCACCCTGGTGCCACAACCACTTCAGGGCACTATACTGCGTATGTAAAAAAAAAATTGTTTGTTTGAATGAAATGACACCTCAGTTACTCCAAAACATAGATATTCCTTCAATCCAAATCTACTCACTAAACTGTAGCACAATAAACAGTTAGAATAGCCACCAGGTATCTAACTACATCCATAATACTACAATAGTACTTATAAAAGTCAACCTAGTTAGGGTACGCCAACAGGTATATAACTACTTAAAAAATACCCTTCATTGCAATACACTTGAAATATGCCATCACAATTCTTGTTGCTACAAAACTACTTCCAAAGTGTGATGCAGTTAGAATGCTCCAACAAGTATCTAACTGATTTAACCCCTTATCTTATGAAGGGCTCGCCCCTGCCCCTCCCCCCCCAATTCGCCTCCTCCACAACTGAGCCCTTTTGGGAGATTTTGGTATGTTGTATTCAATCCTTTGTAACATTTTTGTACAGATGCACAAAGAAGCCTTTGTTTTTTTATTTTCGTTTCCTTGTAAGAGCTACGAACAAATGATTTGCTGTTCAGAATTTGCCATTTGCCAGGCTTTCAAGAGCAGGTTGAGTGGGAAAAAAAATCATAAGGTTACCATCAGTCTTGTGAGAGGTAGGCAATTGTTCCCTTTTTTTCCAATAGGACATGTGTGGACAGAATGGAAGAGTGGGGTCAGAAAGCTGAATTGGGAGACAGAAAAGTAGACAAAATTCCAGGTTTAGGAGTGAGTCATTTGCACAGGTAAGGCAACAACAGTAAAATAAAGTGTGTGCTGGACATGTTTGGACCTGTAAGGTAACGGCTTCTGTGAATATTGAGAAAAGCAATGCACCACTACATAACACCAGCCCTTCTAGTTGGGAAGTTCCACATTTTCTGCAATGTATCACAAACCAAGCAGTACCACAAGCCAAAAGCTAAGCCATTGTATACAGGAATTGTATGCTGATGCCCTAAACAGATGGAAATAAGGAAAAGAAATGTGTTGAGGAACTGCAAGCATCAATTTTTTAATTAGCACAGGCAGAACTTTTGAAAGAGGTGTGACCTGTGCAGGCTCCAAAAGGGTACAGTGCCTAAAACAGCAACTAAATATAGGTTACTTTTGGAAAATGAAAGGGTTGAGTAACAAAGAGCAACAGCAAATGTATGACAACGTTATCAAAACCAAGAGAAAGCAACACATGTCCTACCATCCCACACTCCCACAAGTGTCCTGACAGAAATGGTACCTCACATGTGTGGACACATCTACCTGGGCACAAAGGGAGAAGGCTAAACAACTGGTACATTAAATGCCCTGGGGAAGACTGGATTTGGCTTTGTGGACAACCCACAGATTTGGGCTTAGCGTGTTGCAGCCACCAAAGTAAACAGGGAACCCCATGCATTTCTGAGAAGAAGACATCGAGTGAATCCAAAAAGGTCTTACTTGTGCGACTCGCCCTAGAATTTATTACACGCAAGGCCAAGCAAAGCCCAAAATTTGGGGAAAAAACACATTTTTCAGACATTTGCCATCCGGAAACTACTGAAACATGCAGTCAACAACACAGGTCTTGACTTCCCACATTCCCACAGCAGTCCTGATGAAACCAATACCTCTCATGTGTGGGTGCACCTACCTGGGCGCTAAGGGAAAAGGCTAATCCACTGGCATCCCAAAGGACGAGGACATTTTTAGGATTTTGGTCTTGTGGACAACCTACAGATTTGGGCCTGGGGTGTTGCAGCCACCAAGGAAAACAGGGAACCCGATGCATTTCTGAAAAGAAGACACATTTGTAAATCGAAGAGGTCTTTCTTGCGTGAATCACCCTAGAATGTATTACCCACAATGCCCACCAATGTCCAAAATTTAGGGGAAAAACACCCATTTCAGATATTTGGCAAAAGCAAACCACTGAAATACTTGTCCCACCTTTCCACATTTCCACAGGTGTCCCGATGAAAACGGTAGCTCACATGTGTGGGTGCACCTACCTGGATGGAAAAGAAAAATTGTTGACCATCCACAAGTCTGACAGCAGTCCCAGGGAGCCCCTGCATGGTCCTCATCCCGACCTGGAGGGAAAAGCTCTAACGCAGCACAGCTAGAGTTCCACGGTGGTTGGGGGTGATGTCCCGGCCATGGGCACTTGTCTGCTATGTGGATTGATCATCCCTGGGAATGATGCTGCACTTGGAGGTGGTCAACCCACATGGGAGACGGGTGCCCAAGGCCTGGGGCATGACCCCCAACCATCCTGGAACTCTGGCTGGCCTGGATTACAGCTTCTCCCTCCAGGAAAGTAACCACTACTGGGGTTGGGGATGTTCAACCCACATGGGAGACAGCCACCCAAGCCAGGGACCTGATGCCCTGCTTCCCTGGAGCACTAGCTAGGTTGTGTTACAGCTTCTCCCTCTAGGAAAGGACAGGGACCTTGCTGAGGCTCCCTGGAACTGCCGATCGATTGGCTTGTGGACGGTCAAACCACATGAGGAACAGCCACCCAAGGCCACAGACATCACCCCTGACGATCTTGGAGCTCTGGCTGGGTTGCATTACAGAATTTCTCTCCGGGAAGGGATGGGGACCTCGCCGGGGCTCCCTGGGACTGCCGTGGGAATCTTCTAAGTTAAGGTAAAAGGTGGCCTAGGGATTTGTCAATGACTGGAACATGCTAGAAACATGTAATATTTACAAACAGAGCCCTTGTTGCAATCCAGTCATTCTATCATTTTTTTAACTTCATTGGATTGTCCATCATTTTTTTTTATGAGGACTGAAATTTCAATAACAAAACTGTGGCATCTTGTTTCAAATCACAAAGACAATCGTTGGTGTTTTTTTTTTCCATCAGACCATCTATGTATACATAAAGAGAATTTTTGAATGGGCTTATAATTGATCTATATGACATGATCCTTCTCCATTCTACGTACGATTGTGAGGATTGTAGACCTAATTTGTAGCTTAGCATGGCCATAGGTAATGAGGGTGGTAGGTTGAGTACCTTTTTTCCAAATCAAACCCTCAGTTCATTCTCAGTTAATTTTTAAGGCTTTTTATTCGTTTTCAGTTCCGTAACTTAGGATCAGAGTCATCTTGCTCATATAGAATTTAATTGAAGGTAAAAGGGTGATTCTGCAATAAGCACAGATGATTTTTTCATTTGACAAATAAGTTGAGTCAACGTTTTCCCTAAGTCTGCCTCTAAGGCTGCCAAGGAGGGAGCCGATCTGATCATAAAACCCAAATACTTTATTTCTTTTACCACAGGCAAATTCGGTTTTGCCATCTTCCACTTGATGTTTCCTGTTCTTTTCTTAGTTGAATGATTATAGGTCATAATGAACGTTTTGCTGGGATTGATGATAATGTTGTTCGTGTGTGCCTAATTTTCAAAGGCTGCAATCAGATGCAATAGACCTATGGGGGTGTGATCCAATAGGACCACATCATCTGCATAGGCAAGACCAATAATTTTGAGATTGTGAATTGATGGGGCAACTAACGAGTAATGTGTACGTCTGCTCCAGAGATCAGCCAAAAAGAGGTTAAAAAGGCAGTGTGCTACAAAGCATCCCTGTTGTAAACCTTTGTCAGTAGAGATAGGTGAAGACAAGTGGCCTTTGAAGTCCAGTCTCACATTTATCACCTTTTTTCATGTAGGTGAATTAGAATGGCCAGAAGACCATCAGGAATGCCCCAGTCTTTTAGTTTGCATGTGAATTTACCTCTGTTGAAGGTATCAATTGCCCTAGATAAGTCTATCCAAACCCTATCGAGTCATTGATCTCTGTTGTGCTTTGTGTTTAGCATGTTGAGCACCGGGCCATTCAATATCATAGACAGTCCCTTACAGAAACCTGTCTGATACTTTGAGATTATATTTGCTGTTTGGCCCATTTCTCCAGCTCCTTCATGATAATTTGAGCAAACTTTTTGCTCTCTATATCCATTAGGGCAATTGGGTGATAATTACCAGGGTTTGCACGATCACCTTTCTTGTACATGGGTAGTATTGTGGCTGTAATCAGGAAATCAGGACATTTATGTGTTTTCTAATGTTGAAATGGTTAAAGAGAATGGAAGTCCATAGACCCACTGAAGACTGTAGCATTTCATTTGTGAGGCCATTCGGCCCACAGCCCTAGATCTCGAAGACCTACGTATAAGGCCTTCAATCTCTTTTTCCACAAGGTCAAGTTCCCGCTTCACTTTGGGATTCAAACCACAGAACCATGGGTTCAGTTCCTCAACAACCCGGGAGGTACTTCATCCATATCAATTCCATGATGCAATTAGAGTGGACTGAAGCTTGTTGTTGTGGCTGTGGATTCAAGAGTCCCCAAATGTTACATGATTTGCCTTCTGTCACTGATTTTAACGTAGACAATCCATCCAAGTGGCTTCTCTTGAACCTTCTGTTCCTTGGGGAATTTCTATGTTGATGACAGAGAGACCTCTTTCCTCAAAGGAATGCCTCCAATTCCAGTCCATCCCTTGCAGCAGGCAAATATTGCTACACAAAACTCTTTTAAGCTCCATATTCTCTGAATCATAACTATGGGGATGAATCCCACATGTAGGGCCTCGTTTGGTACTGGGTCTATCTATGTCCCATAGGAGTTCAACAAAAGACCTGGGGTCATGTAGATCATCTAGTGCCCTTGGGTTTGCATCCCCCTATAGATCTTCTAATTTTGAATTGAGTTTCCCCCTCTAAACTTGAACATGACCAACTGATTCCTACTCTGATTTACTGAGAGCATTGTAGGATATACTGGTATTGGAGGACCCTGCTTACAGTGTCCAAAGATTTCCGACAGTGGTATATGATCGCTAGTGCTATGTATACAACTTTAAACTCCCTGCACCCCATGAAGAGGGGTTCTGGCATTATTATATAGTCAATGGTGGAAGCAGATAAGCCACTTCTCCATGTTTTCGCCAGTGCAATGTCCCCAGAAATGGTAGCATTGGCAATATGTAAATGTCATTCCTTGAAGCATTTTGACATGTCCGATCATTCACACATGAGGTCCCTCTATAGGCACCACCGGAATTCCCCAGCAGGCAATTAGAGTTCAGATCATTTGCAACCAATACATTGTCTTCTGGGAAGGCAATCCTTACAGTTAACAATTGATAGGTCCTCCTAAAACCTTTCCAAGTTGGAATGCGCAGGACTCTAGGGTAAGTTGATCAAAACCAATGAGTCACAAGTGTCACAAGTGTTCTGTGCATGAAAAAAAAATCCTAACTGGAAAAATGCCCAGTCATTTTGATGGAAGTTGTTCAATACTCTTTGCCCGGATTTTACAAACAGCAAATACTAGCCCTGAGAGAGCCCTCCCCTGTTCACGTTGGCTGCGGGCTGATTGAATGCTGTAAAACCATCCAATTTTAAAGACTCCCTCAACCAAGTCGCCTGTAAGAGGGTCAAATCATGAGCTTGAAAGATATATTTCCTCATTTCACCTTTGAAGGAACCATAGCCCTGCTTATTCCAACTGGCAAGTCTGAAATTCCCCTCTGCTAAAGTTACTCTTACAAACCATCTACCTTCTGGAATACCTCTGTAAGGATTCCTGGGAGCAATGCCCACATTTTGTTTTTGTAGCCTACCTGTTCCATCGTCATACATCTGTCATCGTCCTCCTTGATAACACTTCAGTTACCCACATAGCTTTCTCTACCAAGAGACCCACATCTTCCCTTCAATTTAGTATGATTAATTCCTGACCTTTGGTTTTTTGAAATTTGAGGCAATGTAGGAGATACTTCCAACACCAAATCTTTGAATTCCCTCGCTGAATTCAACATAGACCTTATACCGAATTGGGATTTCATCACCACCTCTACTATATTTGTAATCGGATCATAGAGAAAGCTCATACGATCAATGTCATGGGAAGAAAGTAGAAATAGGTCTGGGATTTGCCTTGTTCCAGCCAAAATGTTTCCCCTATTCAGGCTAGCTTGACCTTGGGTTGGATCAGATCTCTTCGGCCATATTCTGGGTAGGGCAAAGGGATTTGGTTCCTTGCTGCCTGGTTTGTCTTCTCCGTCAACCAGAGCCTCGTTCGAATAGGGCATACAATCCGCCCCCCTGACTCTGTGGATCTTCATCCATGATGTTTCTAACTCCTCCTTCACTTTGCCCTTTCAAGTTACTTGTGGTCGTAGAGGCCGCTTCTTTTGGGCCCGAGCTGATTTTAATAGTGCTCCCGGCCCTGCTTAGCGATCTCTTTAAGAAAGCTTGGGGCCAGGCGTAAATGTGTCTTCTTCACTTCATAATTGCTTGTCCCACACTGATTTTACTGATTGTGGTTCTAAGCTGATTTTTTGACAAGTGAGATTTTTCACTTCCAATACCTACGCTGGTACCTTCCAGGTCTTCATTCATGTCCACTTATTGAGAAAAAGAGTGATATGATAAATCTGTTGTATCCCTACTGACAACTTTGTTCAGGATATTGAAAAATTGCCTTTTCCGAGAATTATTTTGCTTTGTATGTTTTATGCTCTTAGATTTCTGGGGCTGAGGCTGTGGGACTTCCTTAGGAGTGACTTTTCTTTGTTGAGTGTCCCTTCATTTCTTTGCTTTAGCTTTTTTGTGTTCTTTCAAAGCAACCAGTTTCTACGTTGAATATAGGTACACTCTTTAAAGCCTCAATCCTTGGTGGATCCACTGGATGTGGGACCAGAACTGTTGTTTGATCAATCATTATGGCTTCTTGTGACCCTGCTTCATTTATCCTCCTTTTGGGTGTTTCAAAAATGGCCTCCCCGGGTTGGGCAAACCTTATGAATTCTTCAAGAGTTGACTGAGACAGAGGGCTAACATCAAGAGGGATATTTTCAAAGGCGCCTACTGCATTTGGGTGGTCTACCACCTTAGCCTCTCCCCACCAGCTTTTTAGCTCAAATTTTATTGAATGTAATCCCTGTTCAAGATCCACCAAGTGGGACTTAATACCTTTGAACATCATAACTTGATTGAAGCTTTCTTCCTTTAGAAGTCCCACATTTTTGGAGACAGATGAGTTTATCAAACAACTCAAGCCCACCATTGAGGACTCGCATGTCTGCACCTCCCTGTTAATTCCAGAAGCGTTCCCAAATGTGTTTGAACTTTGGTCCTCAATTCAAAAATGCTAATAAGGGAGTTAAGAACAATGGTCAAGACTGTCCGGGTTGGATTTGACAGTGAGCTATTGTGGTTGGAGGCTACTGGCGACTTGTGCCGGTCTTCGTTGGGGGCACAGCTAATTGAGGCTCCATAGAAGTGGAAGATAAGGACCCATGATCCAGAGAATCAAGTCTGCCCTCTTCATTGGTTGGCGGCAGGACCACTCCTCGCATTCCCACTTCTATGGCATCTGCTTCTAGTTACAATTGGTCTGAAAAACCTCCTTCACTAAGTATACTGTCACACAAAGCTCTCCTCTTGTTGGACATCCCCTTGGTTATAACGCGCTTCATTGAAGATGTACAAAACGTATAGTCCAAATCATTCCTTACTAGTGCTCCCATGGGATGTTTCTCTGGACAAGGACTAGAAGTTAGTGCAGATGTTAGATTATTGCAGTGTTAGTGCACCACTTGTAGTGGGTAGACAAAAGACTGAGACATAAACATTTCTTTGGTATTCTTCAGCTGAAAGTTATCAAGGTTTGGTGCCTTTACATCATCCCACAACTGAGACTCCCGCTTCTCAAGTTATAACAATTGGGCATCAGACCACTTGAGGATTGTCGCCCAGATATGTGTCAATCTGATAATCCCAAATCATCACTTAATTCCAGGATTACACACCAATAATAGTTGAAGGTTTTATGGGCGCATATGTTTGAATATGGCTGCCCTTAGATGCCTCCAATGTTCAAATTATCACACTGGTTACCTGTGGTTACCTGTGGTAGTAACGTGTACTGGAAATGCAGTGGAACAGAGCATAAAAGGAGCATGCAAACCATTTGAGACTTATGAGTTGTTACCTGGTGTACATGTCCATAATGTCAGTTCTTGGGCCGATGCTGAAGCTGAGCTCCTCGGGAACACACGGCACCACACACTACTCCGCACTCGCTTGGCTTGGAGCTGGCATTTTTCTCCTTTTGGGAAAATAGACACAGCAGAGTGTAACCGCATGGAAACACACTCTACTCCGCACTCGCTCCGCTTCACTTGGAGTCAATGTTTTTCTC
Source organism: Ambystoma mexicanum (assembly GCF_040938575.1). Classification (NCBI taxonomy): domain Eukaryota; kingdom Metazoa; phylum Chordata; class Amphibia; order Caudata; family Ambystomatidae; genus Ambystoma; species Ambystoma mexicanum. The sequence goes on along the minus strand of NC_090932.1, from coordinate 995,630,264 downwards.
CTCCTGGGAGCGCCTTCCGCAATAGACACAGTGGAGACTCCTTCACAGAGTGTATCAGCATGGCAACAGACTCTACTCTGCACTCGCTCCACTTCGCTTGGGGCCAGTGTTGTTCTCCTCCTCCTGGGACCACCTTCAGCAATAGACACAGCAGAAAGACTTGTTCACAGAGATTGACCAAACGGCAACACACTCTACTCCGCATTCGCTCCGCTTCACTTGGAGCCACAGCTTTTCTCCTCCTGGGGCAGCCTTCAGCAATAGACAGAGTGGAAATACTTGTTCACAGAGTGTAAGCACATGGCAAAACACACAACTATGCACTCGCTCCACTTCACTGGGAGCCACTGTTTATATCCTCCTGTAACTGCCTTCAGCAATAGACCCAGTGGAATGACTTGTTCACATAGTGTAACCACACAGCAACATATTCTACTCCGCCTATGGTCATAGCCATGGCCCCAAGAATCTGGCCACTACCACCACAATACAATGCAAATAAACCATATAACAAGTTCATAAAATGCACCTTCAAATAACAAAACTTGCACTGAACCCCCAGCCATTGAGTTAATTTCCTCGGACAATTGACCTTGGAATTGGCTGCATCTCCAAACCCTATTTTCATCTATAAAAATAGCTCCAGATCATCTTTATTCTATGCCCCTACCCTTTCTATGCCCTCTTTCAGAAAACAACAGAGGGAATGAACTAGTGGACAAAGCAAGGATGATGGGATACACACCCAATTTATAATCTTGGTTTAAATTCCCAAGACTTTTTATTTTATTCAAAAAAGTATAAATCTAAAACAAGAATTAAACATTCAGTAAAACATTGTGGCTCAATCATTTTACTCATTCACATTCATACTGTCATCATCAACCTCTCATACACAATTCATTCTTTGAAAACTGGTCTATACATAAAAGAACAGTCATATATCTGTTGCATCTTTGTACAATTACAATTCATAAGGAGAAATCCCCATCACTTGGGGGTACCAAAAAGGTCTGTGTTATGTTGTTCTCACAGATTCTCACGTCGACACATATTTCAGTTGCTCTCAGCGAGCATCATTAATAGTGCTCTCCTTGTATGGCAACCTTCTTCAGGACAAACAACCAATTTTCTGACACATGTATTAGCTTGAACCACACCATCTATAAAAAATACATAACAAACTAAATCAATATTTTGTGTTCCCATCACCCCTGTTAGAGTTATTCAGTAACATATTAATATGGTGGATGGTATGCTCCATACATTGAGCACCATCTAACTCACCTCCTATCCAATGGACACAGGAGGTGCAACATGAGGTGTTTCCAATTCAGCACATCTCAATTGAAATCTTGAGGATAAATGTCCACTGATCTGTCGAGAGGTTATCCAACACGACTGGTAAAGAACAACCTCAAAAGGGCAAAAAACACCAGCCGAGATTTGTGTCTCACCCACCAGCCTAAAGAAAAAGAAGAGCGATTGGTCTGCGTCACAACCTACAATCCTATAAGTAACGAGATCAAAAAGATAGTGAATCACAACTGGGACCTAGTTAAACAAAATGGGACTCTATACAAGAGACCTATGTTTGCTTTTAAAAGAAACCAAAACCTTGGACAAAAGTTAGTACACACATATGTGGAGCCAAAAAATACCCAAACAGTATTAAACAAAATGGGGGTTGCCGCCTGTGATTGGCCACCAAAAATGTGGAGGATGTGTCGCCTGCCCTTTGGCAGAAGTGAGAACTAAGTTCGAATACAGACAAGTTGAATGGCAACTTAAAACACATACTAATTGTAGAACTAAGAATGTCATTGAAATAATCAGATGTCCGTATGACCTACTATATGTAGGGAAAACTATCAGGGAAGCACGACAGCGGATTTCGGAACATAGGTCTTGCACACGAAATAGGGTAGTAGACAAGCCCCTTGTAGAGCATTTTAGCAAATACGGGCATAAAGACACAGACCTAACGTGGTTTATACTACAAGCACGAAGGCCCTCCAAGAGAGGCGGACACATGGCTACCCTTCTACACCAGAATGAACAATGTTGGATACATACCCTCGACACGGTTAAACGAGAGCTTAACCTGTCTATCGAATGGAACCATTTGGTTGCCAACATGTGACAACAATCAAAGACATGTGAGACAAGTGTAGAGCTGTTTCACTAGTATACAAGAACAGTCTATTTCAATTTCACCAAATAGGTGACAAGTATCACATCTTCACCATTTGTGGATGTATCAATATATGCTGCGATTTTGAGCAGAGCCATACCGTATTCGTAATGCGGCTAGAAATATGCCCATTGGGGAGGTATTTTGGCTACTTATAAATGGTTTTTGCACTGATACCTTTGGCTGTGCTTTAAAACATTTGGCCTGTCCATTTGGAGTGAATTGAGTAGGTCGCTGTGTATACCTCCGGCAGACTCATCAAACAGTACTCGGTCTTTTTCCTTGGTTAACATCGGACTCCGATATATTTTTATGTCTGACGAATAATTAAAGAACCATTGGAAAACTAGGTTCTGATCGATATTGGGCAGGGCGCATTAAAGAGAAATAAAGGTGAGTGTATTTAATACCCTGTTGAAATAAGAGAGCCTTATCACTATGTGAGTAGCTATACGAGCGCCAGCATATGATGGAACTCAATAGTCCTCTTCGTAGTATCATTAACGCGAGGAGTCGCGTATGAGATACAAAGTGACTGCGACGCTGTGTGTTGACACTACAGACGCCGTGGTGTATCGAGTGAAGGAGACCACAGACAGAAGATGAGAGGTGAGCACTGCTGAATGCAGCATTTTGATTTTCTGCTACAGTGAACAATATGACTGTCCCATATATAATCATGGGGCAGCAATAGGCAGGAGAGAACAGGAATTACACTGCTCCAAATATATGGGCGGTGAAATTTGAGTGAAACAACATCAATTGAGTGTTGTGATTTTATCGCGAACAATGGGGAAACTGTATAAGCTAAAAAAGAGAGAGGGATTTCTTGCCAAATAAAAGAACTTTAAGTGAAAGGAAAACTTTCACGGTTGTTAGATATACTGAGTGCACGCAAATAACTAAACCATCCAATTTGTATACTCTTGCAGATTGATGCACAAGTTAGATTTAACCTTACCTTATACCATGGAAAGGTGATCAAGGAAGGAAGTTGTCCTTTGATACAGAACTCCAACCTGACTGTATCTTCCGTATTGAAAAAATCAGATTGACATTGGAATACGTGGCTATTCCTGCTCTGAGTAAGTGATAAATGCCATTTTGTTGTTTTTTCATTTTGGTCCCCATTTTTCTAGGGGCACCTCCATTATTGCAAACTGTAAAAAAGTTTTGCGATCAAGTACAATGGGTGCATTAGGTGGTAACACATAATTGCCTTGAACCCAACAGATCAGAGGACATTTATCCTCAAGATTTGAATTGAGATGTGCTGAATTGGAAGCACCTCATTTTGCACCTCCTGTGTCCATTGGATAGGAGGTGAGTTAGATGGTGCTCAATTTATGGAGCATACCATCCACCATATTAATATTTTACTGAATAACTTTAACAGGGGTGATGGGTACACAAAATATTGATTTAGTTCTTTATGTATTTTTTATAGATGGTGTGGCTCAAGCTAATACATGTGTCAGAAAATTGGTTGTTTGTCTTGAAGAAGGTTGCCATACAAAGAGAGCACTATTAATGATGCTCGCTGAGAGCAACTGAAACACGTGTCGGCGTGAGAATCTGTGGGAACAACATAACACAGACTTTTTAGGTACCCCCAAGTGATGGGGATTTCTCCTTATGAATTGTAATTGTACAAAGATGCAACTGATATATGACTGTTCTTTTATGTATAGACCAGTTTTCAAAGAATGAATTGTGTATGAGAGGTTGATGATGACAGTATGAATGTGAATGAGTAAAATGATTGAGCCACAATGTTTTACTGAATGTTTAATACTTTTTTTAGATTTATACTTTTTTAAATAAAATAAAAAGTCTTGGGAATTTAAACCAAGCTTAAAAATTGGGTGTGTATCCCGTCATCCTTGCTTTGTCCACTTGTTCATTCCCGCTGTTGTTTTCTGATTGAATGACCTGTAGAACTAGGGACGTTAAATACAGGTATCCCTCTTTTTTGCATATGCCCTCTTTCAGCCATCAAAAAACCTCAAATGTGATTTCGAAGCTGCTCATTCACATGATATACGCTGACTACCGTGATGTCTGCCGAGCGGGTGGCACACATGCCCACTTTGTTAGGGTGACCACTTATGGGCGACAACTTGCTAGGCTCCAAATCTACCTCGGGGGGTGTGGGTCACAATGCCCCCCCTGCTTTTGTATCTCAGGGCGATTGTGCACTGTGTTACTCCTAAAATACTATACTATGGACACACAAACATAACCTAACACTTAAGAAATTACACGAGAAATAAGCTAACAATAGACATGAATAAAAACACAAAAGTCAGTTTCAATTGTAACAATAGAATGCATTTATTCATGCACAGCAAGGCATGATGGAAACACTACTATAATGCAAATCTAGAATTTGCACCTTTTATGCTCTGGGTGCAAATCTAATAGCATCTTATAGCAACTTATCCAGTCCTGCTGGATCTATCATGTCTAATGCAGCCTAATGCAAGCGTCAGTATTCAGCATTCCTCTTCAAAACTCACCACACTTCACACTCTACCTCTAAGACAATCCCTGTCTGATTTCCCCATCTATCATGTCAGCCAAAGCTCTGTGTGAGTGTCTGTCCTAATTCCTCATTGGCACGTGTCTTATTCAGATCAATTAGGCCTCATATCAGCAATACTCCCCTCTTGCCATGTGCAAGCTTCCCAATCTCGTCCCTCTCCTCTCCAGCTAACTCTGCAACCAGCCAGTCAGTCAGGGCCTCTCCTTGGCCTCTCAGTGGTCTGGTCTTCCTGCCAACTCTCTCTCAGATCGATCTCATCAGCTCTCATCAGAATGCTTCCCCAAGCTTCTGAACTCCCGAAGCCATAAAATTCTGCTGCACCCAAAACACTTCACGAAGCCTCCATCAATGCCACACCAAACACCTCCCTTCAATCTCAGAGTCAGAGACATCTACATCCAAAATCTCAGAGACAGAGAGCAGCATACACTCCTACTGCTCAATTATAGTGTCAAATGATGTACATACATCTCTAGGGTTATATGTCTCTAAGCTAAAATGCACTCTCTTTCTCTCTGTCAGCATTTCTAAATCCGAGCAGTGCCTGAAAGTCTGTGATGCATGTCTTGTACTTGTTCAGTCACTGCGTGTTCTGTCATCGTAACATTTGTACATCATATCTTCTACCATGCTATCTGTGTTACGTGTTACCATACCATCCATCTCCAATATTCCTCTATTCACTCCACTGTTAGCTTCTAAAATCCCTCTTTCCGTCTCTCTGTGCAAAGCTCCTCACTCTCTGCTGCCTGGCCCCACCTTCTATGTCTGCGAACAGAACCCAGGGCCTGATAAGCCAACCCTTCTCTGCATACTCTACTCGGTTAAGAGTCACGTTATCTCTGTCTACCAAGCAAACTATTTACACATTCCTTGTTCCCCTGTAACTTAAAACATTCTTCCGCAGAACCAAGTGGCGCCTCTATTCTGTCTTATTCAGGAAAGCTTCAAAATGCCATAGGCCTCCTCCATTCTAGTGTTTACCCTTTCTCGCAATTGCAAGCGCTATGCTCAAAGCTCAATGCATACTCTAAGTGCACACTCATGCATGTCTCTAAATTGCATACATAATACATAACATATCTCTACATGTCTCTACATGGCACTCCAAATATAACAGGCCTCTTCTCTAGCAAATGCAAATGGCTACATATAAGTGGATAATGGATAACTAAATCCCACTAATCAGAATGATGAATAAGTAAATCCCTAAATGGGTAGTAATTCTCTAATGATAACAAACCAGGCTTCTCCATACAATATCTGATTTTACAACTTTTTTCACCTTCAAAAACAGCCCCATAATGATATGATATGATATGGTATTTGTAACGCGCCTATACACAAGTGTTTCAAGGCGCGAATCATCTCTGTACCACTCCAACACCGTTTCCACACCCTCTTTCGGCCATAAAATAAACCAAAATGTGTTTTCCATACTTTTCTCCCCACCGGCTGTCTGCGGACACCGGCCGCTGTCTGCGGATCAAACATGGTGGGCGTTTGCAAAAATATAATGCACCTTACGCTTTTCACCATCCAATCATCGGGCACATCCACTTTCTGCGGGCATCCTGATGACCCCTGGACCAATCAGAGGCGTGTCCGCGAACTGGATAGTAAAGTGGCCATTTTCTTTAAAAAAAACTACTGGACGGATTCATACCAAATTTACAAAAGCACATTTTTGGGATCAAGCTGCCGCTCCTGTTGCACATTTGTTGAAAATCCATCCAATGGTTTGGGCTGTAGGCGTCTGAGGAAAATCACACATTGTGAGACCCCCTATAACACTGCCCCCTGGATGAAACCTCACCAATCTTCTCAAAATCAATCCAAGGGGGCCACACACTTTTGTTTTGGTGAGGATTCGTCCAGAGGGGAAAAAGTTCTAAGTCACATAAAAAGTGCTTTTTCTATTTGTTGAGCAACTTTCTACATTACCGCTAATGAAGGCTGTGTAATATTTGGTTTGGGCAGAATTTAGTGGTGCAAAGTGCCACCATATGTGGCAATACCACTGTTGCACAAAAGAGAGGGAATGCCACTTCAAAATCAGAATATCTGGTTGGCATGGCAACGCTCGTGGGAAATGGAAAAAGCAGAATGTGTTAATTTAAGTGCCTTTCTCCAGTATAAATGAATGTGCAGGTGTTTTATAGTGTTGGGACCAATCCAGAGTAGCCTTTTAAATGCTGTGGTGGGGGGGTCCAATAAATGTAAAAAAGCAAACTTAGTACGTATTTATGTATGTATCTATGTATATTTTTGCATGTGAGGGGTTGCGTTTGTCTGAAAGTGTGCATGAGAATGAGTGGAGTACATTAATGAGGATGTGTCTGAGCCTGCATGCACATATCTGTGTGTTATATCTATGCTTTTGCAGAGCACCTCTTCGTAATTTCCCATGCTCCTTTATTTCCTCGTCCAGTCAATGCCCTTTCCTTGTACTCTTCCTCTCGGCCTTCCAGCCCCCCTTGACTCTCGCCTTCTTGCCACACTATGGGCCAAGTTTTCAGCCAGTGGTGTGTCTAAACGAGCCACACCTCCCTCCCCTCATGGCCGCTGCATCACTTTGCCTTCTCACCCCATTCCCACATTTTACTGACACCAATAAACAAAACAGAGTGGAACAATCACAAAGGTCAACCATTGTTTGGAGGTAGTTATCAGTGGGTGAATGGCCTACAGGAAACTCTAGAAATGTCCCGGTGGTCATCTGTACCATGGGCCCGATGTGTGGGAAACCCTTATTTTCTACATCTTCTATCCTCTCCCATCCACATCACATCTTTCCTTCCTTCTCTCCTCATCCAAATCCATTTGAAGGAAATCATTGATTATGAAACATCCAACATGTTATTGCACTAATAAAAAAATCTCATATGGCTTTTCCGTTATGTTTAATTGTTTTCATTAATCTTTATAGCGGGACACGTACTTTAAAATTCACAATTTAGACTCAAAGGGCTCGATTCATGGAATCAGCCATGCGATAAAATGGCAGAAGGGCTCTGCACTGAGAAGGACCCTGCACGAGGCATGGCACCAAAACTGTTTTGTGCGTTGTGCATATTCATGGATTTAAAGACGCATTACTAGCCATTGTGCAAGTACAAACAAGCTGCGCGAGGAATGCCCACAACACGCCCCCAAGTACACCAAAAAACAGGCAAATGGACAAACAAGGTGCAAGCCTCTGTGCCACCCCGGGCCCACCATCCAGTACCCCTGTTAAAAGGCATGCCTCACCTCGCAAACCGAGGCTGCAGCCCAGCGAAAAAGCACGTCTCACCTTGCAAGGCCAAACTGCACTCCAGCAAAATCACGTGCCTCACCTCGCAAGCCCAAGCTGCACCCCAGGAAATAAAATGCACCTTCCCTCGCATTGACAGACTGCACCCCAGCAAAATTGTGTGCCTCACTTCGCAAGCCTGGGCTGAACCACAGCAAAAAAGCGTGCACTCCCACGCAAAGCCAAACTGCACCCCAGTGAAAAGGTGGGTCCTCCCTCACAAGCCCAGACTGCACCCTAGCGAAATTGCATGCCTCACCTTGCAAGCCCAGGCTGCACCCCTGTGAAAATACATGCCATCCCTCGCAAGCACAGGTTGCACCCTCCAGACTGGGCACCCCCCCACAGGCAGCCCACACCAGACTGGAAACCCCCCAGGCAGCCCACTCCAGACTGGAAACCCCCCCACCAGCAGCCCACTCCAGTATGGACACCCCCAACAGAGAGCCCCCTCCAGAAAGGACCCCCCCACAGGCAGCACCTTCCAGAACAGATACCCCCCACAGGCAGCCCCCTCCAAACTGGACACCCCCCACAGGCATCCCGTTCCATGGTGGACACCTCCCTCCAGCCCCCCTCACCTGTGACACCCCCCATAGGCAGCCCACTCCAGACTAGACACCATCCACCAGCGCTCCATCACCTGTGACACCCCCCAGGTAGCCCACTCTAGACTGGCCACCCCCCCACCACAGGCAGTCAACTCCAGCCTGGACACCTACACAGGCAGCCCCCATCCAGACTGGACACCCCCACAGCAAACCCCCTCCAGACTGGGGACCCCTCACAGGCAGCCCACTCAATACTGGTAACCCCCCCCTAGCCCCCTCAACTGTAGCACCCCCCACAGGCAGCCCACTCCAGACTGGACACCACCTTCCAGCTCCCCTCAACTGTGACATCCTCCCAGGCAGCCCCCTTCAGAATGGACAACCCCCACAGGCAGCCCCCTCCAGACTGGACAAACCCCCAGGCAGAACACTCCAGACTTGACACCCCCTCAGGTAGACCACCCACAACTTGACACCCCCCAGGCAGACCACTCCAGACTAGACACCCCCCACAGGCAGCCCACTCCATACTGGACAACACTCATAGACAGCCTGCTCCATAATGGACACCTGCTACAGACAGCCCACTACAGATTGGACACCTCCCACAGGCCGCCCACTCCAGACTGGACACCTCGCACAGCCAGCCCCCTCCAGACTGGACCCTCCAGGCAGCCCCTACAGACAAGACATCCCCCACAGGCAGCCCTCTACAGAGTGGACGCCCCCCGCAGGCAGCCCACTCCAGACTGGATGCACCCCACAGGCAGCCCACTCCAGACAGGACACCCCCCACAGGCATCCCCCTCAAGACTGCACACCCCACAGGCAGCCCACTCCAGACTGGAGACCCCTCACAGACAGCCCCCTCCAGACTGGACACCCCCCACTCCAGACTGGAGACCCATCACAGGCAGCACCCTCCATATTGGTAACTACCCCCCAGTGCAGCTCACCTGCGGCACACTCCACAGGCAGCCCCCTCCAGACTGGACACCCCCTAGGCAGACCACTCCAGACTGGACACCCCCCCACAGGCAGCCAACTCCAGACTGGACCCCCCCACAGGCAGCCCACTCCACACTGGACACCCACCATAGACAGCCCGCTCCATACTGGACACCCCCTACTAGCAGCCCACTCCCACTCCACCTCTCACAGGCTGCCCACTCCAGGCAGGACACCTCCCACAGGCTGCCCACTCCAGACTGAACACCTCCCACAGGTAGCCCCCTCCAGAATGAACCCCCCAGGCAGCCCACTCCAGACTGGACACCCCCCATAGGCAGCCCACTTGAGACTGACACTCTCCAAACAGGCAGCCCCCCCAGGTTGTGCACCCCCCACAGGCAGCCCACTCCATACTGGTAACCTCCCACCAGCAGACCTCACCTGTGACATCCCCCCACACAGCCCCCTCCAGACTGGACACTTCAAACAGGCAGTCCCCTCCAGACTGGAGACCCCCCGAGGAAGTCCCCTCCAGACTGGACACCCCCCACAGGCAGCCCTCTCCAGACTGGACACCACCCCAGGCTGCCCCCTCCAGACTGGACACCCTCCACAGGCAGCCCCCTCCAGACTGGACACCCGACAAGGCAGACCCCATCCAGGGTGGACACCCCCAAAGGTAGACCACTCCAGACTGGACACTTCCCAAAGGCAGCCACCTCCAGACTGGACATCCCCCCACAGGCAGCCCACTCCAGTCTGATCACCACTCCCCATCCCCCCTCATCTGTGACAACCCCCCCCCCCAGGCAGCCCTCTCCATACTAGACACCTCCCACAGCCAGCCTGCTCCAGACTGGACACCCCTCAGGCAGCCCCTGTCCAGGTGGACAACCCCACAGGCAGCCCCCTCCAGAGTGGACCCCCCCATAGACAGCCCCCTCTAGACTGGATACACCCCACAGACAGCCCTTTCCAGACTGGACAACCCCCCGAGGTAGCCCACTCCAGATTGGAAACCACCCCCCAGGCCCCTCACCTGTGACACCCCCTCAGACAGCCCACTCTAGACTGGACTGCCCCAGGCAGCCCACTCGAGACTGGACACCTGCCACAGGCTGCCCACTCCAGACTGAACACCTCCCACAGGCAGCCCCCTCCAGACTGGACCCCCCAGGCAGGCCACTCCAGACTGGACACCCCTCACACATAGCCCCATCTAGACTGGGCACCCCAACAGGCAGCCCACTCCAGACTCAACACCCCCACAGGCAGCCCACTTGAGACTGACACCCCCCAACAGGCAGCCCCCTCCAGACTGGACACCCCCCCACAGGTAGCCCACTCCAGTTTGGAAAACACACACCAGGCCCCTCACCTGTGACACCCCCTCAGGCAGCCCACTCTAGACTGGACACCCCCCACACAAAGCCCCCTCCAGATTGGAGGCACCCAGACATCCCACTCCAGACTGCCACCCCAGGCAGCCCACTCAAGACTGGTGACCCCTCACAGACAGCCTACTCCAGAATGAACACCCCTGACAGGCAGCCCCCTCCAGATTGGACCCTCCCAGGCTGCCAGATTTAGACTGGACACCCCCCACAAGCAGCCCCCTCCAGACTGGACCCCCCCAGGCAGCCCATTCCAGACTGCACCCCCCACCCACAGGCAGCGTTCTTCAGACTGAACACCTCCCACAGGCAGCCCCCTCTACACTGGACGCCCCCACAGGCAGCCCACTCCATACTGGACACCAGCCCCCAACCCCGTCAGCTGTGACAACCCCACAGGCAGCCCACTCAAGATTGGACACCAGCCCCCAGACCCGTCAGCTGTGACAACCCCACAGGCAGCCCACTCAAGACTGGAAACACCCCACAGGCAGCCCCCTCCACACTGCACACCCCAAGAGGCAGCCCCCTCGATACTGGACACCCCCAAGGCAGTGCACTCCATGCTGGACACCCCCCACAGACAGCCACCTCCAGACTGGACACCATCTCCAGACCCCCCTTACTTGTGAAACCCCCTACAGGCAGGCCCACTCCAGACTGGACAACACCACCAAGGTCCAGTCACCCATGACACCCTCCACAGGCAGCCCCCTCCAGACTGGACACCACCCACAGGCAGACCACTCCACAGTGGACACCCCCCACAGGCAGCCCCCTGCACACTGGATAACCCCCACAGGCAGCCTCCTCCAAACTGGACACCCCAACGCAGCCCACTCCAGACTGGGCACCCCCCACAGGCAGCCCACTCTAGACTTTACACCCCCCAAAGGAAGCCCACTCCAGACTGGACACCCCCCACAGGTAGCCCCCTCCAGACTGAATACCCCCACACATGAAGCTCCCTACAGACTGGACACCCCCACAGGCAGACCCCTTCAGACTGGACACCACCTCCCAGGCCCCCTCACCTGTGACTCCCCCCCAGGCAGCCCACCCCCGACTGGACACTGTTAGGGAGAATAGAATTCTCAAGCATGTGCTAATTTCCCTTACCATTTGAGACCCCCAGCAACTTTTTTACCGGGAAAAAGTGTGAGCCTTTTTGCCCACTCTTCAAATCCATAGGCATCATCTTTTTCTTATGCATCACACAGCACCTACAGTGCAGTGGCACAGGGGTGTCTTTCAGACTCCCCAAGGTTTGAAGACCTTCTCTGTGACTAACTACTGTCTCCAAGAGCATGTGAAGTTAAATTGACTTTGCTAGTCTTTTTAAATTCATAGACCAGCACACACTATCTTCCTATAGAGTGCTGGAGGGGTTGACTAGCATCCCCTGTGTCTAAACACTCATGTAACAGTCAAATGTTACCCTTTCATCTTGAAATGGCTGGTGGCAGTCGTTTTAGAATGAACTACCATGATTTTTCCCGACCGCGAACAACGGTAGCTAAAAATCGGGCAGCCATGTTTTCGCGTTTCTTTTAGGAAAGGTCCTTCTAGTGTTAGGCTCTGCGCAGCAAACCAGCTTTGGTCCCTTTTTTCATTGGCCTTTGGCGGGCTTCAGTGCTCAAGCCCTCCTCTAACACCTGAGTGTCTGGGGTGGACAGGATGTGAGGGAGGTGCCCGAAACTCCCTGTTCTTAGTCACCTAGGAGACCTGAATGCAGTCTGGCGTGATTGGCTTTCTGACTGCCGGCAAGGACAGCCACCCAGCTATGTGAGTGACAGCTAGGCCGGAATGAATGGGGGAAAACTGTTTAAAAGCAGGTCTCTGGGACTTGGAAAGAAGAGTCGACCACTGGAACGAAAGAACCAAAGATGAGCTGAAGGAAGACGACTGCTGCATTTCCTGGTCCACCAATGAAGCCCTGCTGCAGGTCCGAATTGCCTGAAATTCCATCGACAGAAAAGCACTTCAGGATTAACTTCTTCCCTTGAGTTTGGTGGTAACAACCAACTCACAAGCCACCAGGACACCGTCCCTATACTGGTCGGATTTTCTTCAGAGTGCTGTTGAAAACTGGATAGCCAGTAGGAAGGATACCAGTTCATGGACTTTAAAGCACTTACACATTAAACCAACGTTTTGCCAAACATTTGGCCTCTTCCCTGGGCAGTGCAGGAACCTCCCGATGTCCTCCTCCTTGTCCCCATGACTGAAGCTCAGGAACTGCGAGATCTGCAGGAACAGCGGGAACAACTGCCTCAGCTACAGCTTTTCTTCACTTAAAAGGTACTGTGCAAGTGCAGTCAGGAAATCCTTTCTGCTGCGGTGAAAGTTTGTGAAATTTAGCCAAATTTGAAGGCTTGTCCTTCCGTTTATTTTCAAATTTCTTTATTGGCATTTATATAAGAGACAGTTGCATCGTAACATTGTGCGATCACATTGGTATAAGTCAGGATTAATCAAGATAGGCCAAATAGAAATTAACAATTAAACAGAAACAACAAAACGTAAACAACATTAACAAGTCTCCGTATGGTCAGTGGCGTAAGCAACGTAGGAAGATCAGGCAACAAATAAGTTCAAGTTATGGACTGCGCAAATGTTCTGTGTCAGATAGCATGTTTCGATAGTGGCAAGTTACTCAAGGGGGTTTATCGTCATTGGGGGGGTTAAGTAAGGCCCAGGTGAGAGTTTTCCAGGCAGAAAGTGCCAAGCTCGTGTCTTCGGGGGATGTGGTGACCCCATCCTCCCAAGCAGAGGTTTCTGCCCCTATCCAGCGCTCCAGTTCGTTACGCCATACCTGGTATCGTGGGCCTCCAGGTCGCTTCCAGGCCATAGCAATGGTCCTTTTGACCAGAATGCATACTAGGTCCATGAGCTTAACTGAGTGTTTGAACTTGGCCAGTCTGGGATACGTTCCGAGAAGGCACTCCTTTGGGGTCCACTCATATCTGGTCATGCCTGCCTCGCTACAGAGGAGTTCCACCTTCGCCCAGAGTTGCCGGACCTGGACACATCCCCAGAACATGTGTAAAAGATTTGCTTCATCTCTGCCGCACCAAGGGCAGTTATGTTGGGGTAGCCCATATATTTTGGCTATTCTAAGTGGTGTCAGGTACGAGCGATATAACATATTAAGCTGAATCAATTTAAATCTAGAGTTTCTAGATACCACGTTGGGGAACGCTAGTGCTCTGCCCCATTCTGCTTCAGACAATTCATGCCCCAAGTCTCCTTCCCATTTGAGTTTGAGATCCTGACTGCGGGGATTGGGCCTATCGATTAGGTGGCTGTATATACGGGACACAGGCCTCCATCCATCTCCCAAACTATATAGGAGTGTTATGAAGGGGTCAGTTTCAGGTTCTTCTGGCCACGCGTCCCATTTGGTCCGAGCAAATTTACGGATCTTTAAGTACCAAAGGAATTGGCCAGCCGGGACGCCATCTACTGACTGCAAGGAGGAGAAATCCCGGAAGGAGCCCTCGTTATATAGATCCCCCCAAGTGTACACTCCCAGCCTTTCCCAGTATCTAATGGAAGCAAGGTCTACAGAGTTCTGACACAGGTCGGCCAGGAGCGGTGTGTCCGGAGTATATCTATGTTTCAAGTGGAGAAGAATTTTAACCCTTTGCCATATCTGACGACCCAGGGTAGCTAAATATGGGATCCCATCCACAAGACATTGAGGGGCCCAGATGAGTTCGTTTAGCCGGATCGGAGCAATTGAGCGTTGTAAAAGCGCTGTTTCGGGGGTGTCATCATCAGCTAGCCATTTAGCCACGAAGCTTAGTTGGGCAGCCAGGTAGTATCGCTCCAGATCAGGGAGCCGAATGCCTCCCTGCTCATAGGGTAGGGTCAGCGTGGATAATGCAAATTTGTGCCTACTAATTCCCCACAGGAAGTCTTTAAGTATCTTCCCCAAAAGGCGAAAGAAGGGTGTCCTAATATAATAAAAAATGTTTTGGAAACCATAAAGAAATCTGGGGAGAACAATCATCTTGATGATGGAAGCCCTGCCCATCATGGATAGGGGGAGGCGAGCCCAAAACTTAATCGACCTGCGCAAGGGAGGCAGCGCCGCTGCCGTGTTGTTGACGTGCATAAGTTCAGGCGTGTGATAAATATTAATGCCCAGATAGCGGAACGTGATGGGGCGCCAACTTATACCCAGCAAGGGGAGGTCATCGACGTGTGTGTTTTGGAGGGCGCCTAACGGAAACAGACAAGACTTATGTCTGCTGAAGTGTATGCCTGATACCTTGGCAAAGTTGCCGAGGACCTCCAGCATGGTCGGGACATTCAACTGCGGGTCCCTCACATAAAGGAGGACATCATCTGCATACAGGGAAATTATGTGGTCCACCCCGTCTAGCCTTATACCAGCATCGAAGAACTGTTTCCTAAAAAAGATGGCGATGGGTTCGAGCCCAAGTATATATAACATAGGGGAGAGCGGGCAGCCCTGCCTCGTGCCCCTTTGTATGTCCCATGCCGTGGAGATGAGCCGGCCAGATTTTACTCGTGCTCGTGGTTTAGTGTAGAGAACTGTGATCCATCTAACGAATCGTTCTCCAAAGCCGAACTCCCGGAGCACCGCAATTAGCCATTCCCAGAAAATAGAATCGAACGCCTTGATGGCGTCCAAAGAGAGCAAGGCATAAGATTCCCCTACATGAGTGGAATGTGATAATACATGTTGTAGCCTACGAAGGTTGGCAGTGGTGTTGCGGCCCGGCACAAAGCCGCTCTGGTCGGGGTGCACCACTCCTCCGATCACCCTGGACAGCCGCTTAGCCAGAATGGTTGTAAGAATTTTGACATCATAATTGAGCATCGCGAGAGGGCGATAGGAGTCACAGTCATCTGCAGGTTTACCTGGCTTGAGGAGCGGAACCACCAAAGTCTCACGCATGCTCCCAGGCAGGATACCCGTCTCGTAGGCCTCTAGGAACACCTCGTGCAGCAGCGGAGTCAATTCCGGCTCGTAGGTTTTGTAAAATTCGGCAGGTAGCCCATCACTGCCCGGGGCCTTACAAGTGGCCAGAGACTTGATGGCATCGGTTATGTCATCTATGGTGATATCAGCATCCAAAGCCTCCTTATGTGACGGCGGGAGTAGGGGCAGGCCAATTTCATCCAAGGTGTTTGAAATTTCCTCGGGGGGCACCACGTCATTATGGGAGTATAGTTGGGCATAAAACTGCCCGAAAGTGTCGTTAATCCCATGTTGGGTCCGATGTAATGTGCCATCAGCATCTCTTAAGGCTGTAGTCGGATGTTTAGGGTGTTCTTTCCTACACAGCCAGGCGAGCAATCTACCAGGTTTATCAGCGTGGGCGTGTGCTTTATTGGTTCTGGTGATATAATCAAATTTGGCCAGTCTGTCCCAAGCTTCCTTGCAGGTGGCCCTTGTACTGGCAAGCCTGTCTTCCTGCGGTTGGGGGTCCAGGGTGTTGGATTCTAGCTGTTCTATTTCAGTCTCTAGTAATTCAAGTTCAGATCTTAGGCGTTTTCTCATTCCTCCAGCCTTTGCTATGACCTCTCCCCTTACAACCACTTTGAGAGCATCCCAGACTGTGCTTAGGTGGTCAACGCTGTCTTTATTCTCACGAATGTAGTCCTCTAGGGATTCCCTGAGATCTTCCCTGAACTCCGAATCTTTAAGTGCCTCGGTGGGCATCCTCCATGTAGGTATAGGAGGTCTGGGGCCCGTAATGTTCCATTCAATTACCAGGGGGGAGTGATCAGAGATGGTACGGCCCAAATAATTGGAAGAAGCAATCTGGGGAAAGCTTTCTCTGCCAGTAAAGAGGTAGTCAATTCTGGTGTGAAGATTATGTGGCGAGGAGTAGAAGGAATAGCCTCGATCCCCTGGGTGTTGCTCCCGCCAGATGTCTACCAGGTCTAGGCGGTTCAGCATGACATTCATGGCGGTGGTAGCGGTCGACGGGCCCCCCAAGGGAGGAGCAGATCTGTCAAGCACTGAGTCACTGACGCAATTAAAATCGCCTCCCCAGATAAAGAATGTGTCTCTATACAGTGTAATCTTTGTGTACAACATAGCAAGGTGCGCGGGGATATTGTTGTTGGGGAGGTATGAATTGACAATGCATACCTCAGTTTGTTCGATGTGGCCCCAGAGTATCACGTACCTTCCTTCCGGGTCCTGTTCGGCTTTTTTGAGCTGGAAGGGGATGTGAGGGCTGATCCAAGTGAACACCCCTCTTGCGAATTTAGAATAGGCGGACCCGAACCCCTGTCCACCCCAGTATGATTGGAGCGTCGCGGTGGATTCCTTGGTTAAGTGGGTTTCTTGTAATAGGGCCAGCCCTATCTTCTTCCTGTGTAGAAAGGATTTAACTCTGTTGCGGCGTAAGTAGGTACCCAAACCTCTCACATTCCAAGTGGCGATCTTAAGGCGTGTAGACATGATGGTGGCAGAGGAGTTGGAGCGCTGAACTCATGGTGGTCTCAACCGTCTTCAAGCCAGCTTCGTGTGCTGAACAAATGCCCCCTGGGTCGGCCGTCAGCAATGCGCATTGTAATCTTCCTGTTGCCCATGATTGTTGTGTTGATATATTAAACGGAGACTTATGAACAAATTTAACTTCCACTCGAACAGGTGGATCGAATATGAAAGATAACTGTGTGTTGCCCCCAGCAGTCGTTCTGGGAGGACAACGCTCGGGGGCTTCCGCTACCCATAGGCCGATCCGGGCCGTGAGGTGCGGATGTGGTGTTGGCCATAGGCCAGCCATGCTTGGGGTGGGGTGGGTTGTGACAATGTCCATGGGTAGTCCTTATAGCTCCCGTCCTTGAAAGAACCAATTGATCATTACAGCAAAGAGATCTGTTCGTGATCAGCCGTTGGGCGTCAGGGCGTGATCCTCTCCCTCAGCCAAATTATTGTGCTCCATCCACATAGTGGCTGCTGCCGGAGTCTCCATGAATACAGCTTTGCCTTTGTATAGTATCTTAAGGCGCGAGGGGTACAGGAGCATGTATTTGAGATCCAGCTTCCGCAGTTGGGCTTTGACAGGTATAAATGAGTTCCTGGCACGCTGCACTTGTGGGGTATAATCTGGGTAGATAACGATCTTGGAGTCATTGCGTCTGATCTCGCCTCCGTCCCTCGAGAATTTGAGGATCGTCTCTCTATCGCGAAAGTTTAAAATCTTGGCTATCATCGGGCGTGGGTGTGATCCCGGTGGGGGTCGTTTTTGTAGGGAGCGGTGGGCTCTCTCGACGGAGAATCCCTGTGTAAGCTTGCCAGCTCCCACCTCTTGTATTAATAGGGATTCAATGAATTCCGTGGGGTCGGTACCTTCCATCCCTTCCGGAACGCCAAGGACTCGGATGTTACTGCGGCGGGCCCTTCCCTCTGCTTCCTCAGACCTCGCCTCGAGATGAGCCACTTGTTTCTCAAGTGCGATAACTTTGTGCTTTAAGTCCTTGGCAATGTCTGTGGTGTCCTGCAGTTTTATTTCCACCGTGTTTATTCTTTCCGCTAGGTTGCGGGCATCTTGGCGGATGAGCTGCATGTCTACCTTAAGTTCATCTATCCTGGTCTCCATGCACGTTTGGAGTGTAGCAATGGCCTGCAGCACTTGGGCGTTGCTGGGGTCGTCAACTGTTGCAGGGGGTTCCGTCTGTGTGGGGATCTCATATTGGCTGGACTGTTTAGGTTTAGCCCCTGAGAACGAGTCCATGATTGTTGCACCCCTGTTTTTGTTTCGTGAGGTAGACATTAGTCCCTCTTGATGTTGTGGAGGCAGATACGAGCCCTTAGACAGTGAGTAACAAGGCGAGCGTTATGCAGTGATGCACAGTGTTAGTCCGTGATGGCACCGGAGAACACAGGGGGGGTGCAATTAAGTATACGCTCCTGCGCAGGGTATTCTCCCGGTTGGGCAATGGAGTGCTCTGCCGCTGTCCTGTAACCCTGCTAGGCCCTGCTGTCTGCGGCACGGGCGAGTTCCTGCTCCCCGGTGTTGGGTTAGGGTCTGCAAGTCTTCCGGTTCATCTGAGCGTGGACCGTTCCCTCTTCAACCGCGCGGTTGCCTGTTCAGGGAGGGAGGAGGGCCCCGTGCAGTACGCTGTAACGACAGCGGCAAGGGTTCGTTTACTCTGCTGCCTCTCTGGCCCACGGAGCCCCACCGCACTCGCGGCTGGCAGTTCACCGACGGGTCTCCCTCGAAATGGCAGCGGTCCGCTTACCCCCTGTGTCTCCTCTGCAGCGGTCCCAGGGCCTCGGATGTAGTTCCGTTCGCTCCCCTGGGTAATGCGGAGGCTCTCCTGTGCGCTCAGGGGCTTCTGGGGGGGAGGGAGATCTAAGGGCGGCCGGTCCTGCGCCTGGTTTCCACTGGGGTCTTTCCGCTCTACTCACAGGGACTCCTTCGACGCGACCTTCTCCCTGCTGCCTCGCTGCCGGCTTAAACTGCTCTTCCGTCAGGCCTCGGCGCCGTCCGCCATCTTGTTTCTCCCGGGGGTATCAGTTCGGATGCTGCGTTTTCAGGGACGCCGGCTCCGTTTCTCTTCGTTCCTGCGCCGGGCAGGGCCAGAATCGCTTCCCCCACCGGAGTATGGGCTTGGAACTTGTTCAGGTCAAAATTTTCGATCGAATTAAGGATCTAGGCCAGGATCGAGACGGGAGCTCCTCACAGACACGTCTTTACACCATCGGCGCTGGCCACGCCCCCCCAAGGCTTGTCCTTCCGTAAACCAACACATACCTTTTCTTCTGGCAAACTACTTCTAAGAACCGTGGCAAAGACTTAACCGTTTACTATCAGTATTGTGCTATCCTATCCAAGACACTGAACCATTGATTTTGGCCCAGGCCTATTGAATTGAATTGTCTGTTATAGGGAACTCTAGCTATTTGCACTGCCTATGAAAGTAACTGTGTGTTGATTCTTATAACCTTTGTCTTTCTTTCCCTTTTGAAAGTAACTGAAGTGCCATTTTGCTCCCACTTCAAGGGAGCTTAACTTATTCAAAAACGTATTGGTTTAGTATTGTACTGTATTATAGTGTGATATTGAACTGATCTTGCTACTAGAATGTTTTCTAACCAAATGTGTGAATAAATGTATATACTTTTTTACCCAGAAACCTTGAGTAAGTGTTTGTTTTAACCACTGTAATTGCAAGTCCTTTGTGCAGCATCTTGTACTGCTCACTTCCCTCTTGAGATAAATCTGGCTGCTCAGCCACTGCTACCACATACCTGTGTAGTACAGGCTTGTACAAAAGGTGAAATTGTACTTACACATGTAGTCTTAATTGTGTGTAGTGTTCCCAAAGGGTACTGCATGTGATTCTGCCTAACACTGGTGGCAAGTGGTGAGGATAAAAGTAGAGTTATTACACTTAGAGTGCTGCTATTTACCTTTGTTCAAATAACCCTCACAAGGCATAACACCCCTAGAGAAGCAATTGTTTTATCATGCATGATATGGATAGCTACAGACAGGAGACCCTAGTCACTTTAACAGTTGACCAATTGAGAGAAATGTGTAAAGCTAGGAGCCTCACTGTAAAAGACAAACAGGTTGAATTGATAGAAAAGTTGTTGGAATACCAAAGTCTGAGAAGTGGGTCTGATATGCCCACCCCTGCAACAAATGTGGAAAATGATGAGGAAGATGATACGTATCAGAGTGTAACGCAGATGTTATTGATGAGTTAGATGAGGCAGAAGAGTCTCAAAATGTAGGCCCTGTTTTACCTCTACCTGCTCATAGGCCTCAACCTTTAGCCACAAGGACCCCAGCAGGTCCAACACTAAGGGCCTCATTACGACCCAGGCGGTAAGTTACCGCCTGGGCCGTGACTTTACCACCATGGCGTAAACTACGTTTACGCCATGGTGGTTGGCGGACTTACCGCCCCATTCCGACCTTGGCGGGGCGGTAAGTCCCCAATCCCCATTTACCCTTCCCCATTCCCATTTTTGCCCCATAGGGCATATTGGGAGTGGGGAAGGCGTTAATTACGCCACCGTAAATTACGGTGGCGTAATTAACTCCATGGTCCCTTAGCTCCATGGATTTTAACACCTGCTAAAAGCAGGTGTTAAGTCCGCCATGGCGCTAAGGGACCTCGTACTCAGGCGGTAAGGGTCGGCGCTGTTTACGGCGCCGTAAACCCCTTACCGCCTGAGTTGTAATGAGGGCCTAAGTCTTGAATGTGTCTCTCTTGAGAAGATGAGACTGGAGTTAGAATTTAAAAGGATCCAAATGCAAACTGAAAGCTAACATCAATAACTTAAGCTCAGAGAAATGGAGTTGAATCATGAAGTTGAAATGAAAAAGTTGTCTCTTGAGAATGGTTCTCTCCCAGAGTCTTCTAGGTCTTCCAGTCCTAAGAGGCTTCTCATGCCCAAAGATGCAGTAAGTATGTATGAGGTTAAGCTTGATATTTTGGATTGGTTGGCTACTTTTGTATATAACAATGGGATTCTGAACATTACAGGGAATCAGCTGATTTCTTGGCTTTTTTTCTAGGCTACCACCAGTTTCATCTGATGTTGTAATGGAAATGGGAGAAGTATGTACAATATGAAAGTGTGAAACTAGCTTTGATCGCTAGGTTTGGGAAAACCCCTTCTCAGTATCTTAAGAGGTTTCAAACCCTCATAAAGCATGGTGGTACCCTTTGGGCTACCTGGGTGTGTGAATGTTTGAAAAACGTAGATGGTTGGATTAAGGGTTACAGAGTTAACAGTTATGAAGGCGTGAGAAATCAGTTTTTGTTTGGAGTCTATCTATGTTGCCTGCTCTCCTGAGCTGAGACAACAATTGGCTCACTCTAAGGAAATTGATCCAAAGAAGTTGGCAAGGACTGCTGACTTGTGGGTTGCCAACAGAGCTACTCACAAGGGTTCTGGGGCAACTCAGAAGAAGGATGAGGGAAAACAGCACAAGAAAGATAACAAAGAGAATTCTAATACCTCCAATACAAAAGAGGGCCACGAACATAACAAGGGTAAGCCACAAGGGAAACCGAATCAGGATAGTGGAACCCCTGGTAAACCTTTAGGGATCCACACTGTCTCCTTACACTTCTCCCGAGAGGAAGAAGTACAAATGGCAAGTGGAAACCTTCACATACTGGCTGAGGAACCCATGAAAGTATCAGCCAGTGTTTCTTTAGTGTCCCTGGGTCTGTGGGAACAACAGAAATTAGATGTACGATGTACAAAGTACGAGAAATTATTGACAATTTTTAGAAACTAGATTAGGCCATAGAGTATGTCACTGAAGGCCCACAAAATCGAGAAACAAAAATAGTGACACAAACGGAGTTACTGTGGCCCAAGAAAGGACCAGTAGAGATAGGAGGAGTTCCAGGATGCAGGGAAAGAGCAGAGATGCTGGTGTATGGACAAGTATACACAGCTGAGGGGTGGAAAGATGGAGTGGCAGGGAGAAAAGTACATGCGCTCCTGACAGCTCCAGTGCAAGTAGTACAAGAAGAAAATGACAAATGCCTGAAGGAACAGGATGCAAGTGCACAGCTACTCACGTGGGTAGAAAACAAAGCTGGCCCTATGCCCATAATACCAATTAATGCCAGAATGCAAAAGTATACGTGGATCAATTTTGCTTATGCTTTATTGCAAATAACAAGGAGACACCATAAGAACCCATAGGGAGACTATAGGTTAGTGAATTAAATGAAGAGTGAAAAAAGACGTGGAAGGGGAGGCATACTCCCTGCAGCCAGAAATGCGGAGAACAGGCATCCAGCCAAGGAAACTGTGAGATGGAAAATTTCTAATGACCAAGACAGCAGCCACTTGCAAGAATTAGAGCTAAAAATCCTCTTAATTGCAAGCAGAAGAGCTCAGGTTTGCGGTCCCCTCACTTGTGACTCAGCAGAGCAAGAGAATGCTCATTTAATCGTGGTAAGAAGCAGAGGCAATCCCAGTAAAATTAAATCAAGATGGACTGTTACAAGTGTTACCCACGAAACTCCAACCTGTTCACACTCTCTCAGGCTTAGGAATCAGACAGTAGCAACACTATGGAACACACAGCCCTCTATGTTCTTTCCCATTACCTTGAAAAGATAAACTGAGCTCTGTGACCAGACAGGGTCCCAGGTCTAGGAGGGCTCACTTAGCCAATCCAGAGGCTTCCCTTCTGAGAAAAGTATATGATGTTGCATGGGCCAATGGCAGTCCTGTAACCCTGCAACAGTGTAGTATGCAGCATTTAGAGGTGGTCTCAGGTGGAGACACCTGACATGGCTGTCCAACCACTTACCCAACCCCTATATCTCCCATATGTAGCCAGCTCGAGCTGACCAATCAGGGATGGGAACAGATTTTGTGACATCACACCTGTACAAAACTGCTTGACACATGCTCAGAAGTTGAGAGTGCTGGACAATGTTGGTTTTCCTGTGTGATCCCTGTCTATTTTGGATATTAAAAGAAAGGAAGCCCGCTGTGGTGTAAAGGGTGCTGCTGTTTTCTTGCTGTATTTGGAAGTGAACTGCTATTCATTTGGAAAGAAGGTTCTGTCCGGCTCCAAATCACATCAGTCTGCCGGCAGGAGCCGTCAGCAGTTGAAGCGAGCGAGGACCCACTTCCTGAGCAAGCTGATTGACCTGTCACGTGACAAGTGTCACGTGACCCCTCCTAGCCACACCTACAGGAAGAGCTCCTTAAAAGCAACACAGCACAGCCCTTGCAGCGTGAAGCCCACTGTGGTGTAAAGGGCAATGCTGTTTTGTGCTGTGTTTGGAAGTGAACTGTTATTCATAAGGACAGAAGGCTCTGTCCTGCTCTAACTCGCGTCAGTCTGCCGGCAGGAGCCATCAGCAGTTGAAGCGAGCGAGGACCCGCTTCCTGAGCCATCTGATTGACCTATCACGTGACAAGCACCATGTGACCCATCCTAGCCACACCTACAGGAAGAGCTCCTTAAAAGCAACACAGCGTGGCCCTTGTGGCATGAAGCTGTTTTCTGCTGTTTGCGGCTGGATGCGGGAACTACAAGGTGCAACTAACCTAGAAGGAAAGAGCGACATAGAGACTTGTGACCACAATATTTTGGGGTTCGAGCCTAACGAGTCTCAGTTAAAAAAGAAAATGCAACCCAGAGGCATGTGATCCGCCCCTTGAAGGACTCACTTCAAACCAAGCTAAAATGGGCACCCCAAAAATGAGCAACATGAATGGTGAGTGTTAAAACATCTATACACTCGACCCACGAGATGAGTAAACTGACTCCAAAAAATAACTTAGAAGCTAGATAGAAAATCGGAGAAGCCACCCAGAGCACCTCTTGTGCTGGTGCTCTAGAGGGAGTACAAGAAGCCCAGCCCATAATTGAATTGAAGGGGGAGAACAAAACCAAACACCCCTGACAGGAGAAAAAAAACAAAAACGTTCACATGCTCGACAAGGTGATGATCAGACCCTTACACCAACGAGGGATGAACTCACGTGCGAGCTGGAAAAAGACACATGGACTGGGGCAGATGGTGAGAGACAAGACATCATACTCCCAAGCCCCTTAAGCCCTCTCAAGCAACAGGAACCAGATCTTACAAAGAGCCCAGGGCAACGGGGAGATGAGAAGCCAAGAGATCTAGGCATCAGCAGTGACAAACAGCAACATATAACCAAACCTACATATGAACGCGGCCAGCTGCCGGTGAAGTTAAATGAACCACGGTGCCCGCACGCAGCCATAAAGGAGGTAACAGCGGAAATCCACTCGGCCGCCAAACAAGACTGTTCCTACGTTTCAAGCCAAGGAGAGGTTGAACACTGGACCAACGAGGGCACTGAAAAAGGAGAGTGACAGGTCGAGACCTTGGAAGACAGGGATCTTGTGTGTGACCAATTTATCATCGATGTTGCACAACCATCAACTCACAAAGAGTTGAGAAAAAAATCACAAGAGCAAATTCTGATATCAAAGAAGTTAAAAAATCACCAGAACACTAATAATGGAAGAGACACAAACACTACCGATGGACAAACACAAGAAGCAGACTGGGAAGACCTAGAGCCAATTCCCAATCACGATATAAACAAGGAAAAGGATAATCGAAAGTGGTTCAAAGGTACTAATAATAAACAAGGTTTTAAACCAAGTAAAAATGTAGTGGGGAAAGGGGCAAAACACATACCTAAGGAAAGAGAAAGGACTATCGACCACAATGAACAAAATGGCTTTGTCAAACTTGGCCAAGATGGATTCTATGAACAAACTTTTTGGCCTGTCCAACTCAACTAAGCCCCAAAACCTAGATGAAATCTTGGACACAGAGCTATTAGACAGCGCTTCTCATCTCGGTGACTGGAACAAAGACTTACCAATAGGCAGTGGGAGAACCACGATACCAGTGCACACACCAACAAGCCGCAGAAAAATTTCACTTCAGCGCCAATTAGATGGCATTTTAACAACTCCAGGATTCAACCAAACCCAGCATTCAGGATCCTAAAAACACCAGGTGGACTGGGAGGACAGCAACTAAAACAAACAAAAACTAACATGGAGAAATCTTCAAATCTGCAATCCTTAAGCCCAACCAACTGGAACCTAAAACTTAAAGAGATGGGAGCCGGCCTAAAACCAACAACAAGACAAGATGACACAACCCGGGATAATAGAACTAGCCCCGGGGGCTGTACTTACGCAAAAGCTACTCAAACCATAGGATCTGTGCTGAAAGCACTACCCCAAACTACAGGAACACAAACGGAGGAAACACAATATAACGACGAAATCCAAGAGCAAACTCCAATAAAATGGAACAAAAGTAATTGAAAGCTAGGCACGAAACCCTTAAGTCTGCCAACTACACCAATACCTAATAGAAGACTAAGCGAGATGATGTCAGAAGGGCAAAAAGAATCCCTGCAAAAGAAAATAGACCTAATGTCTATAATGTCCACTATAACATAGCTCTTGCACCGTTCACTAAACTCTATGAGGCACTGAACGACACTACAAAGGATCAAATGTTGTTGATATCTTTGATGCACACAAAATTAACCCACATGGAAGGCTACATTTTAGCAAAAGATTCAAATATAACGAAGACAACTAAACTCTTTAAAACATCATGACAAAGAGAACAAGAAACAAACATGGGAAACTGGTACACAGACTACCAGAGAGGTGATACAGGACCCACCACGACAGGGACCAAACAACCCTCCAAAAAAGGTGAATGAGAAAAACACCAAAAAAAAAGAATTAGAAAAACCTAGTGTTTTTACATTTGTAATATTTAGTCACCAGAAGTCCGGCCTAGACAAACAGCTCACCCCCACAAACAGGAAAACTACTACAGAACCAAAAAAAACAAAGCAAAAAAAGGCAGACAAAAAACACAAAACTGTGGTGCAGATAAAAACAACTAACAACTGCAGCCAACCAGCAGACGACATAATACATTTGTCATATGATACAATGGAGTGGAGCATTTATACAGTAGATGAAGCTGAATCGGATCCGAATCCAATGCCTAGATACAAACGAAAGGCTGTTGCCTTAAATAAAACTGACCAGGGGTTGGAGCAGAGGAAAAAGATGTGCATCAGGGAACAGGAACCAGACTCACAACAACGTGGCCAAACTAAGAATAGAGATTTGAATGATAAGTCCGACAAAAGGGACAATGCTGAAGGTGGCAGAAGGTCTGGAAACACTGACCGGAGGGGAAAAAAGGGTGTTGTAAGGACACCTAGTAAGTATAAGTGGAACACGCTGTCATGGCCCTCAGCCCTGATCCCTACTGGCAAGCCCATTGGCCACGTGGGATCAGAACTCGGATCGCTAATAAGGCCAGGCATCCACTTCTCAGGCCCTCTTGGGGCCAGTCCTGGCGCCTTTGGCGCCAGGCTCATAAACAAGGAAAGACATCTGCTTGAGGAACTACTTTATTTAGGCTTTCAGCCAACATGGAGGCATCAACATAGCTTGATTACTAGAACCAAGCTATGCGGTATAGTGTTTTGGGTGTGGTGGCCTAGGGACTACTTTACCTGGACTACTTTGCAGTGGCTATTTAAACCAAACCCGAATAAGACAACACGCTTCGTGTTACTTTGCTACTAGCAACGTGATGCTCACCGTGTCCAGCTTTGGTTGCCAGACATTTGGTCGAAAACGATTGGTCGACTGGACAACTGGTCGAATCAATTTGGTGGAAAACCAAATGGTCGAATTTTTATTTTTTCTATTTTTACCCCTTTTTTTTTGGGGGGGGGGGTCCCCCCCAACCCCCTTTTTTTCTTTCTTTTTTTTTTCTACACGAAAACCCACAAAACACATATATAAATAAAAAAAAAAATTCGACCATTTGGTTTTCGACCAAATGACGTCGACCAAATTGCAGTCGACCAGTTTGTAGTCGACCAAATGACTGGACACCTCCAGCTTTCTCATGAGCCTGACGAATTCCGGACCTGCAGAAAAAACAAAGAACATTGTTAGCAGCAGAATCTTACCTGCAATCTCCATCCTTCACTGCTCGCAGCTCCTGGGCAGCTCCGTTGGAAGAGTTCGCCGCCCGGATCAAAGGACCTGAGAAAGGGAGAAAGACATCATTAAAGGAGATAGTAGAGACATTATAACCACGAAGCGTTTAGAGACTTACCTGGCTGGTTGCTTTTCGACCGGCATAGCTCCGGAACTCCATCCGCTCTGGGAACACACCGCGACCTACGAAAAAGAGAAAAGCACAGGTCAGTGAGGACAAGACATCTCTGTGCTGTGCAAAGCGCCATCCTTACCGCATCATAGCGCTACTGTGTGCCATCGTTTACTGGCGAGAATCAGCCTACCCAGTTCACCCATCGGACACTCCGCACACCTAAGGGAGATAAAAAGAGACATTTTAGAACAGAGAAAAGGCATGCAAGAATAACAACGCCATCAATCGCAATAAGACCTACCTGAAAGACATTACTAGGGCCGCAGTCAGTGAAGTAACTGGACCGCACACGCCCACAAAAGACAACGCGCCCCTGCCCAGAGAGCAGGACGGAGAGCCCACCAATTCTAAAAACCAGGTGAGAAGAGAACCCGGAGGGACTGAAATCACAAGGGAGGTGGGGGAAAACTTAACTTGGTCGTCCAGTCCTAATATAGTCTTCATTTCCAGGCGGAATCCCATCGACACCAAGAACCACACCAGAGAATCATTGAGAAGGGTACCAATGACCAACTGGCTGGGTGGCGTCCCCGTGAATACCAGGTGAGTGTAACACACAATGCCAGCACTCTCTGAAAAAGAAGTTAAGAATGCTCCAACCAGAAAATCTCCACTGAGATGTCGAAGACTTCTAAAACATACTACTCCAGCTCCATCACCAAGAAGAAAGGAACATAGCAAGAAGATAGTCCCAAAAATAAAAAGCACCTGTATTTTCCAAATGGAACGTAAACATAGGGGAAATGATGAATTAACTCTGAATTGGAGAACCATCATAAACATACCGAAACTACGTGACATTCAGAGCCATGATTTATGGATAGTCGAACCATGTAAGATAGGGAGGAAGGACAGATCCTACTTACGTATCAGATTGCAAGTCATTCGAGAACTCCTACTGAAGGGAGCAGAACAACTTAAAATCTTAGGATACGCCATGATGGAAATTGAGCAATGTATAGAGACACAAAAAGACAGAGAAAACCGCAAGCCAAAAGACCTGGAGAGAACTAGCAGAACAACAAATCGCAGTGAAGGTCATTTTAACACAGAAGAAAGAAACATAAGAAATGGACAAGGTCAGCCAAAACAAATGAAAATGTAACAAGAAACGGGGCCAGAGAAGAGCCGGCACAAATGCAAGATCGCAGACATCACCTAAGAAGGGGAAACCTCAGAACCTCAAAAAAATATGAGTCATCGGACTCTGAGGAAGATTACCCGAGTACAGAATGAAATTACAAACAACAAACAGAGGGGACACTTAAAAACGAAAAAAATAAACAGGATTGACTGGCTTTAAATAACAAAGGCAAGCATGAGACACTGGCTAGCCAAATGAATACCAGCAAAAGTACACCTGATGAGTGGACTTGGAAATCCTCTACACCACATCTAATGATGGAACTAGCAATCAGACAAGAAGGGGCAGCCAGTATGCATTACTCCCAGTCCAAAATTATCAGAATGGAAGATGAACTAGAAAAATCTTTGGACATGGTCTCCTGGAACACCAGAGGCTTTGCTCATTTAATGACAAAAACTGATGAAGAGTTAGGCAGATTGGATATAATCTGCCTTCAGGAGACATGGCTTTTAATGAAACCACAACTAGAGGGATACACGATCTTTAGCACCCGAGCAAAAAAAGGATTGGCTGGGAGACCCATGGCTGGCTTATTAATAGCAATATGCTCCGGAAGTGGCTGTAACAGCTTCAAACACAATATCTTTTTCAAGCTCTCCTACTCGCTTGGAAACACCTGGAGCCCTATCTTAGTGTGGAGATTGAAGAAAATATTCTTCTGATGACCACTTATTGGAATCCTGAAGTTATTACCAATGAAATTTACATAGACTCTCTGAACAACATCTTAAATAAAGCAAGTGTAAACCATTGGCATAACCATAAAATAATAACAGGAGATTTCAATCCCATCTGCCCAGGTATTGAGAACCAAAGACCGCATCTAAGTAACTCAGCCCCAGTTTTGGAAAGAGGCAGGTGTTTGGAAAAAACACTAGTGGCAAGAGACCTCCACAACCTCCATTGGCTGAGAACAAAAGAAAACTTGGACACACTGACGTGGCAAAGAGGTGACCAAACGGCCACAATCAAGCACACGTTTGTATCAAAGGACCTCCTAGGTCTGATGTACACATTCACAGTAGAGGTAACCATGCATATTGACCACAATCTATCACATGCAAGTTGGACTAATCATCAGAATCCTAAGCAGTGGCACAGGCACGACTTTGAAGCAAATGTGGGGGGCAATTGCCTAAAGCTAACAGAGAACTCTATTAAAAAGGTCACAACTGACTAAGCCGCAATGTGTAATAAAAGCCCGAACAGAGGGGAAATAGAACAAGGTATCCTGAATGATTCACCGCTCCTACAGCAATTTATGACAAAGGCAAAGGAAATCCTTGCATCCTGACCATCAACACGCCTACAATCATGAAGTAGTTGTGAGAAGAAGAACATTGAGAAAAATAAAAAGAATTGCAACAACATCTGGTTTTCTGAGAACAAGATGAGATTGCACACAGCCCGAAAGGAATTCAAGTCCTGGATTCGACAAAAAAAGAGCCAAATTGATGCAGAAAACATGTTGAAAATGTTATGTAGGAGTAAATCAAAAGACTTTTAGTCCCTGATAAAGGGAGTAAGTCCCACCAGGAACATACTCCATAACAGTGTAAGTGAATCAAGGTGGACATCTCACTTCGCAAAATTGTACGGCCCAATCTACAACGCAAATTGCACGACTAAGTGTGGGACTACCCAAAAAACTGGAAAAAATCTTGAGTGCGGTATCCCTCACAGCGAGGAAGAGAACTTCTTAAAAATCAAGAAGCTAAGCAACTCAAGGGCACCGGGCCCAGACGGGATCTCGAATAGCGTTTGAAAATCAAGCCCAGAGCTGTGGTCATCTTTCATCAGTAAAATATTTAAGAAATGCAACCAGGCAGAAGAGGACCCAGAATCATGGAAAATGGCCATAGTGGTCCCAATCTTTAAGCGAGGAGATAGAGAGGACCCAGTGCAGTATCGTCCAATCTCACTTTTGGACGTCATCGGGAAAATCTTTGGAGGGTTGCATTGGAAGCTTTTCAAAACTGGCTGAAAGGGGAAAATAGAACTGACCACTTTCAAACAGGTTTTGTCAAGAATGCAGGGACTACCACGAACATACTAATGTTCAGTCTTATAAAAGCGAAGGCCGCTCAAACAGGCCAACGAAAGCACATGCTTTTATTGACCTGGTCCAGGCCTTTGACCAGGTCAATAGAAACAGGCTATGGGAAAAGTTGGAACATATAAATTGTCCTGAGACAATACTAGCCCCATTTAAAGCACTTTACCGAGACACTTCGATGAAGGTACGGTTAAATCAATCAGGCCTCCTGTCAGAAGGGATTAAAACATAAAGGGGTGTCAAACAAGGCTGCCCCCGAGCTCCTGTACTGTACAACGCCTATATTATGGACTATGCTGACACGGAGCATAGGGTGAGATGCTTTCCACCAAAGATGGGAGGAGAAAGGGTATTGCGTCTACTTTACGCAGACAATATTATTCTATTAGACCGTACAGAAATCGGACTTCAGAGACAATTGTCCAACCTGGCAAACTACTTGAAGAACAATAACTTACAAATGAACACAACAAAAACCAAGGTGATGACATGGGAAACCTCGGAGAGAACAAAACAAAAATAGAATTGGTTCATGGAGGATCAAAAACTGGAAAAAGTCAACACCTTTAAATACTTGGGAGTTACATTGAGTAACCACCCTATGGAGAAACCAATTCAGAACATGCTGTGGTCAAAAATGAAAGCTTTGACCACACAAGTGAGAATCATCAATAGAAAATATGGTAGATTCTCGCTTATACAAGCAACAACCTTTTACAAATCAAAGGTGGTACCAGCAATACTATATGGAACCGAGGCCATTTCTTCCCTCCTGGACAATCTCTGGATCAAACTGGAGAGGTTTTTTTGGAGGAAAGTACTTGGGCTAGCAAAGAGCACTCCTATGCCATCTATCAGATGCAAACTGTGTCTATCCTCTCTTATAGCCCTCAAAGAGAGAAACAAGTTGATGCTGTATCGTAAAATCTTAATAGACATCAAGCCAAAAGTACTGCACCTGGTTGAGAAAGAAATGGCGAATGACAACATCCTAGTATTGACAGAATGGAAAAACCAGAACATCACCTCATTGAACGAGATCAACGCCTCGGCAGAACAGCTCCCAACAAACCCAGATAGTCTGACCAAAAAACTGCTTGAACTGAACTGCATAGCTACTGATGAGATTGCTAATAACTACAGCTTGCCTAAACAAATTCCCCACAACATCCAAGAAACTAAATGATACAAGAAGCTACTTGGAAAAATTCCCAGATAAAACTCGTAGCAGGTCTTTTCTGAGATGTTGCTTAAATCAACTTAAAACAAATGAAGTACTTTTCATAAGAAAACAATCCATAACGGACAAGTGATGATTTTGCAATAACAAAGACAAAATGGAAATGAGCAGACACCTGCTTTTGAGATGTAACGGGACGCATCAAGTAAGAAAAACAGTTCTGGGGAAAATGAGGGCAAAGTTTTCAACTCTAACAGAAGATGATTGGTGGAGGATCCTGTCAAACGGTGACGACACCCGATGTGTGATAGGGGTAACCTCTTTTTTAAAAAAAAACATAGACTTGGAGAAAAATTCTAGAGGAAAGACGGAGCGCTTGAGTTAGAGGACTAAACATGGCTAAAGAATCACCCTTGGAGCCTTCGGGAACCTGTGGGTATCCGCAAATTAGAAGCCTAGATTGGGATTTTGCCGAATGATACTTAAGGGACCTTAGGGGGCTTACTCTTGACTTTGATGAACTAAATGAGTCATCTCTTGACCTTGATGAACTAAATGAGTTGACTCATCTTCTTTTCTTTTTGAACAGACAGGATCTCTTTTGGGGTATGGAGGGATCTTTTTTATTGATTGAATCTTTTGTAAAAATGTTTAACTCAATTGAATAAATAAAGATTAAACAATTTTAAAAAAGACAATAAACCTTGCCCCATGGCTGAGTTTTCTGTTCTTGAAATGGGGAGTTTTCTATGGGCCCCAGTGTCTCTGCTATTGATTAGTATATCTACTTTGAGTTCCCCACCTCTGGTCCTCTGGTTTTTAACAATGCCTGTAGCCTATGTCAGAAAACAGCTGCTCACATAGTGCCACCAGTTCCTTTGCAGCCTCTTCCTATCATTGGGATGCCATTCTCCAGGATCAGAATAGACATGGTGGGCCCTTTAGAACCTTCAGAACTGAGGAATAAATAAATATTAGTCATATTAAATTATGCTACCCAGAACCTGCTGGCCTTTCCCATCAAAACAACACCTCTCAACAGATTATAAAGCATTTGATTCACTTTCTGTTGTCCCAAGTAATCCAAGAAAAAGTACACAAAGTAATCTAACATGAGTACACTACAGCTCAAGAAAGAACACAGCTTTACTGATCAATCACCTACAGAAAACATAGACATACAGCTCTGTAGCACTGAACTGGACAAGCATTTCTCGATTCACCCTGGTGGACGGTACATTTTAAGGAAAGAAAACACATATTTTCATAAATTACATTTGTTATATTCTAACATGGTGATTGGGTGTTTGTCATCCATGTCCCTAAAGAACCCTATAAATTAACCCTACGATTGGACGCCCCATTTCTTGGAACACATACCATATCACTCCTTCATGACATCATGATGCTAACAATCCTACCTCTCAGTGACATCAACTTAGGCTGACAACAAACACTAACATCTCATTGGCAGCCATTCTTCAATATAGGGGGGGATAACCAGCTCAATGCTAATTGGACCTTCGCTTTGGTGACATCACGGGTGAAAACATCTCATTGAGCCAGACCAAAAAGGTGCAGCACAGACATCAGTGAGGTCAAGAACATTGCTGCACACCCAGTCCCATTCATCTGATTAGCTCCCTCTATCCCTCACCCCCCTGACTCCCACCGCACCTGCTGAGGCACTCTCCACTAACATCCCTTCTCATGACAAGGTGTCAACTGTGCTTGAAAAAACATACAAGGCACTGTTACTGCAGTTTATTTAACTGCATTTAATTAGTTTTCACTCTAGTAATGTTGCCTGTGCTTCTACTTGCATTGCACTTTGTCCTTGACGTTATCATCTGGGAAAGAAAGCTCCGGTTTGTAATGCGTTGCCCTACCCATGAGAAATAAATCCCCTTGCAACAAATAATGGTATCAGGTATTAATATTGCCACATATATGGTCACCGTAAATAATATCGCCGGGAAAATGTAGTGGCGATATTATTTGGGTGACCATATATATGGCGACAGGGGCAAAAAAATTTTTTTAAAAAAATTTAAAAAAAATATTAAAAAAATGTGGGTGTCCCCCGCATGTTACATGCAAAAATGTCACCACAATAAACGACAATTTTTCTGTGATATTTTTGCATGGCGATATTTTTGTGGCGACATTATTACATGGAACCCAAATAATTGGATACTGTCTGGCATTCTCTCCCATGCTGACCTTAGCTATCCTAATTTTCTGGTCCCTGTAGAATTAAAACACAGATAAAAATAAAGCTTGTAGCCTTTAATGTGGCTGGCTGAAAATGCATTTCTATTGTGGCCCTACAAAAACATAGGCAGTCTATTGTTCAGTTACACCTACACCTCTGCTTAACAATGCTAAAGCTATATTATAAACCAATCCTGATCTCTTTGCCCTTATACCTAACCCTTTATAATTGAAATAAACCCTACCTTTTGACCCCAATTTGCTCATGCATGTGGTTTTCTGTGCAGCACCAGGTCCCTGATGTGTGACACTCTACGTGTACCTTAAATACCGTGTGACATCACCACTCCTGACATCACTGACCACATGACCCTTACGGCACCACGCCACTCTTACAGTGTGTACGTGCGACCCTCTGTGGACATTGGATCTGCATATTTACACTCCCCCCTTTGATCGATATGTCGATCGATACTCAATTCTGCATGCTCAGATATACCCCTTTAGGCATCCAAATTCTTGACACCCTCTGCAAGCTACCCCCTAATACTACATATTTGTTCAGTGTGCAATTCGAAAAGCTGCTCCCCCATCACCATAGCAGTCAACGCAGTGGGTAGTGTAATTTTCTAAATCAGGAGGGTCATGGGTAGTATTCCTGGATGACCAATAGCATTCACTAGCATGTGCTCTTAGGGTATTGTTTGTGTGTGTATGTTTCTGGTCAGAGGTGTGGCGTCATTGGCCATTTTGACATCATATACTTCGCTTTGCAACACCTTAACGCTAGTTGACATGTGCAAAGGGTGATCAGAGCCACTACATTGTTATACAACCATTTCTGGACCCAAGAAAACAAATGATCAAACCAATCCCCTGTAACTACTCTGTTTCATGTGTCATAGTCTGAAGGGGTGTGTGCAGTGCATTGATGGCATCTGATAAAGTGCCATTAGATGTGTCATTTGAGGGCACGTAAGTGAAGCAACTGCTGCCTATTTTTGCACAGACAAAATCATCCAATGCAGTTATTAGATCCAGAATGTAGTGATTTGGGAGAGTGGTTAACCAAAGTGCCCTTAACTCCTCCCTTAGAGCATTTAGCTCTTTCTCTGTCCCATTCACCAGCTGCATTACCTCGTAGAGTGTAATCTGTAGTCACTTGGTGTTAGCCGTGGTCAGGATACTCGGTGCAAGAAGCAAAGTAAAAACTATGGACACCTTGCTGAAAAGCCAAAACTCCAGTGACATTGCTGCAAGTCTGTCAGCAGACTGTTGCAACCAATAATTGGTCTCTCAGCGGCTTTGTTGCAAGTTCAAGGTCCTCTAAGGACGTGTGTGGACCCCACCTTGAGACGCACATTCTTGAAGAGCTGGATGTTCAGACAGGGAAACAAGGTCAGAGTGGGGCACCACAAAGGCAGGGGAATACTTTGTGACCCAGGAGCATTGTCCGCCCCAGTTTGTTGGGAGTTGGGCAAAAGCTTGGGCCCCACAGGCCCACCAGAATGCCATAAGGACCGCAAACCCTGTTCGCAGGTTCAGGAGCTGGATCACACTTGTGCATGCTCTGTTGCTTCCCAGGTTGATGGTCCCTTTTGATCTGAAATATAAAGAATATAGTGTGAATGCCTTGACATGTAACAGTTCTTTTTTATTGTCTATCCATGTCAACACTCTGACATTATCATTCCAAACTATACAACATGTTTCAATCATGAGTGCTGCTACATCTTTAGTGAGCACTACTAATCTTTCTGCCTTGCCCCCTATAATCCCTTCCACCCACATATTATTATGAAACAATGAACCTTCAATATGCATAGTTGACCATGTTCTGCACCATGGTAAGATGTGACCTCTGGCATGTATACACAATGACGTGTGTTGCATGGTAAATCGTTGTTCCCCCTTCTTGCTCATTCTGTGATATATAACAATACTAAGAGCCTCATCACAAGTACGGCGGTAACCGTGCCGATAAAACTGACATGTTGCAGCCAGACTTGCAAATGTTTCCGGCACCTGACTTGTCGGAAACACTGGGGCATTACAGCCCCAGCAGTCCCTGAAGTCAGGCGCCAGAAAATTGTAATTCCACATTCACATGTGAGTCCCATAGGACTCAGTGGTAATGGGGATCGCCGAAGCACCGGCATCTTTAATAACTGTGCCATAGCTTCTGCGAAAGTCTGTGGGCGGGTGCTGTTCTGTCTGCCAGGTCTGACCCTGGCGGATGGGACGGCACCCACCCACAAACTTGTAGTGTGCCAATCCGGTAACAACGGTGCCAGTAGGCTTACCAGCACAATTATTACAGGAACGGCACACTTATAATGAGGCCCCATGTCTTTTGTTTCTTCCTGATCTGCCATCTTATTTATTTTCATGTAAATATCTGTGTGAACAACCTCCCCCTCCTCCACCCAATAAACATGGACCATGTGTCCCTGGAACAGACCTCTAGTTTTGCAAAATGCCGGATGTATCAATCAGTGACCCATCTGACACTGCCACTTCCTGAGGGATATAGAGCTTGGACATGCCAGTGACATGATGGATGGCAGAGTTCACGTAAAATGTCATTTGCCCTCTCTTAGCACACTGCCTTCATATCGTTATATCATATGTTATCAAAGTCGGTATTATGATGTCCCTGAATGCTGTCTCCAAACAGGTCGGGGTTAAATAGCTCCCTTTTGTTCCCTATCACTGTCATGTTAGCACTTCCTGATAATTTTACATCATTGCTATTGGGGATAAACTGTCCTATGGTCTTGCACCGAGGCAGCACACACTCCTGCCTCCCCTTAAGGTCTTGGTACCTGTATGTTTATTAGAAACAGGTAACCGCAAACTGTCGGGCAAATAGGGTTAGGGTACACTGGATTGGGTGTGTATTTGGAGTGTGGGTAACCAGAAAGAGGGTTGGTTAGAGCTTATCGATGGGTTGGGGGATATTAGGGTAAATGCTCCTCAACTCAGTTGGTCCCTCCAAGTTGACTGAACTCAGCCCTTTCATACACTCACTCATTCACTCACTCACTCTAACATAAACATTCATGTGCATGAGGGTTTTTGATTTTCCCCACAAGCTATTCAGGATTGTGATCACTTGGAGAGAACCTCATCAGTGTAAGTAGGCCTTCACAATGGCACACTAAGATCAGAAACAAACCTTCCTCTTCAACATGCAAGATACAAGATATGCAAACACAGAAATGGAACTTATCTCAAAGAACAATTTTGCAATGAATCATGAGTTTCCTCATGTAGGAGAACACAACGTGTACAGGACAACTTTGCATTACCTTGTGCTCAGGAAAATACACTGTGGATACAGTACTCTGCTTTATATCCTGCTCCTGAAAACAATATGTGCATCTATACCTCAATTGTGCTTTACCTCATTCTTTAAGCAAATTACACTGTGCGTGCCTGAAATTACTTCACTTCAGCAGAACAAACTTGAGCAAATGCCAACGAAAATAGAATGAACGCTACTTGACTACGATCTCATTATTGTTGCCATCGGTTTTCGTAATGCATTTGGGATTTGGTCAAATGGCCCCAAGTCTGCGCCATATAATCATGCGCAATCTGGGACAATAAAGTCAGTGGTAAATGTGAGTTCTCAGTGGAAGCAAGTTCTGACACAAATACAGAAATTTACCACTACTCGGTGATTGCTCTTTGTGCTCATTGGTTGTGTGAAAGATGTATGTGCAGAGATGCCAGGTCGTGTTAGACTGTAAAAAGCGAAGCAATCAAAAGCTGCACTTATCTGTTGTCAAAGCGGGGCCTGCAACTTTTACATGTGAAGGCTGGGCCCTGCATGGCTTGCCTGCAAGAGCTCTGGGAAAGCACTTCTAACTTGCTGGGAAGACAGTAGCGAAGGAGGTCTCGAGGGTGGTGTGTGCGCACGCGCACAAGCTTAGGTGTGTCCCTGGGTGGCTTGTGCCTGCGCTGGCATGCTAGGGAATGTAGTTTAGAAGCTGTGGACCAGCTTCTACTGCCTTGCCTGCAATAAAATATATAAGCCTCCAAGTGTAATATGCCTTCGGCATTAGCACACCACTTGAAAGAATTTTGGACAATGTTGCAGTGCTGATAATGTGTTTTTTCTTGACACCCCTCTCTAATTTAAACAAAAGGAAAGGAAGAGAAAAGAATAGAATAACAACAATAAAACCGAACAAGTATATGTCATTTTTCTTTAGAATCGTTCCTGTTGATCCCTCTTAGTGCATTGCTGGGAGAGAAACGTTAGGCACCCATACAGGCGAATGGAAGACACAAAAGTTACCATGAGATCGCATATACTTCCCATTATTTGCCCCTCCGTTTTTTCTAGGGACGTCTGTCAGATGAATCCAGGCGCACCGCTCTTCCACCTTCACCAAAGTGGGGATGCAGTAGGTGCCTGTAAACCTGGGGTTGCTCCATTTATGCGTGAAGTTCCCAATATACATTTTTTGCTGGAGTACAGTGGTGATGGTTGAAAATTGTCCTCTTTCTACAGTGGGGTTGAGCTCTCTGCACAGGGGTTGGCCGGCTGACGTTAAGGAGGTTGTACCTGGTGGGTGATATATCTCAAGGAATTGGTCAAATGTTTAAAGCACCCCTGAAATTCATCCCCAGAACCTGCGCAGTGCTGTGAGCATCAGAGATTGCATGTGCAGGAGTGAGAGGCACATGCATTTTCCTGCCTGTAATAATCTTGTGTGGTGTTAAATGGTGGTCCGAGCCAGGTGTGTTACGCAATGCAAATAAAGCAAGAGGCAAACAGTGGAGCCAGCTCTTGTGAAGTGTTTTCAATTAACTTGGAAAAGTCACTTCTTAAGACGGCTGTTTAAGTGGTCCACAATGCTGTTGGCTTAATTGATAAGCAGAGCAGAGGTTGTGCTTTATGCCCAGTAAGGATGTTATCGCCTTAAAAAGAACATTTGTGAAGTGTTGTCCGTTGTCGTATCTTAACACCTCACACTCTACCCACCTTGGGAATACTATCCTCATTGAGAATTTGGCTGCAGATTTGGCATCATTATTGGCACATGGACCTGACTCTAGCCAACCTGAAAATGAACACACCACCACAATCAAAAAAGCAACAATAATTACACTGGGTAGTCATATTGACATAGTCAATATACAAATGTCGAAAAGGCCTTGATGGGTGTGGCAATTTTGCCTTCGCTGTTTTCAGTGAGTGACCTGCGGTGTACCGCTGACACGTTACACAGTTACTTGCAAATTCAGTCACATGCTCCTGCAAGTTTGGTACAAGCCATGGTTAATGCATTTAGGCTGCAAAACATTCCTTTGGCGTATCCGCTGGGTTAATGCAACTGTTCCAGGGCCATTTTAAGCAGCTTCTGGGGCATTACGAGTTTTCCTGTGCTGTTGTCCATGCAGTGCATTACCAGATGGAAAATGATGAGCCTGGCGGCAACGGTGCCAACACTGAGTCCAGGAAGTCCTTGGACTACCCTTTGGGACTTTATAAGTCCTGATGGGTGTCAGTGACTGGGAAAGGCCTGCCAGCTCCAAGTGTTTTGGGGCATGCACCATGACACCCATCCCCGTATGCATTATGGGCTATTGTTAGTCTCATAATATCATCCCCTCTAAATTGCCTTTGAGCACTGGGAAGAAGAGGAGGCAATTAGGAGCAATGCAGATTTCTCATTGTAAAAACCACTATGGTACTATGATGAGAATGAGAGGCTTAGATGCATATAGCTATGAACATTAGGCATGTCACAATAATGAGTTTTCACAAAGTCAGGCAATAAGGAAAAACGTGTTCTACCAGAAATCAATCAACAGTGAGGGAACATAGAAAAGGTGGTGTGCAAAAGGAGGAAAAATATAGGTTCAAGAAGTATGAGTGCTGCAGAAAGTGCAGGAGGTTTGGAGAACAGGAGAAATGCCATGCAGAGGGGATGAGAAGTCAAAGCGCAAAAAAGCTGACAATGTTCCTGGGTGTCCCGCCGTGAGTGCAGTGCCGGACTGGGAATCCTTGTCAGGAAGGCAGAAGGTGACCGCTACAAAGAGCAGTAGAGGAGCCTTTCAGGAAGGACAGGATGTGCATATTGAACTAACAAGAAAGAGGAGCGGCAGACTGGCAAGTGTCAGCGGACACTCGGGTCACTCCGAGAGGGGCTGTGGAGCCCGCGGTTCACAAATCTTGAATTCTGAATGTAATGAAAAGCTGAATGCTTGCAATCTAGAATGCTATACAAAATGAAAAGCTGAATGTTCACAATCTTGAATACCAAACAGCTGAATGCTTGAAATCTTGATTACCGAATATAACAAAAAGCTGAACATTTGGAAACTTGAATACCCAATGTAACGAAAAGCTGATTATGTTCAATCTTGAATGCTGAATGTAATAAAAAAGTCTGACAGAATGTAGCATCAAAGGGGCTATTGAACCCAAACCATAAAAAGGAGACCAACATTTAATGTTGAACGAGATGAGAGGGGCTATTGAGTCCATACAGTGAAGATGTGGATATATTGCTGACTTTGGCAAGAATGGCTCCATGAACCTGCACAACAAACATTATCTATCTATCTATCTATCTATCTATCTATCTATCTATCTATCTATCTATCTATCTATCTATCTATCTATTTCTAAAGCACCAACCCCCGTAGGCATCCAAAAGCCATAATTGTAAAAAAGACACCTCCACAGTAAAGTGAAAGAATTGAAATTGTGAACCATTGAATACCAACTATGGGACCTATGATGGGTAGACCTTGCGGTCTGACAACTGTGCCTAGATCAGAAGCCACAAAAAGATTGGACAAATAACTAAGAGGTGTGAACCATTGGTGAAGATAATCAAAAGAGGGTCAAGTGGATCCTATCATATCTCTCGTGAACGTATAAACCTATGAACATTTGGTAACACGTTAACTGCTGGAAGTGACACTTGGGGACGGGAACTCTGAGAATTAAACTTTTAGAACCTTTATCTTGGGGAGGGGAGTGCCAAGACTACAGTGTTGTGTATGAACTTTTGTTGTGTTTGAATTTGGGGAAGGGAGACCAGTCTGATGTGAACTGTGATATTTGCAAATCTACACAAGGTAACCTCAGAGCTTGCTTAGTTACTGCTGAAAGGAAGTTTTATTGGACCTGTGTTGAACTTGAATCATAGAACTTTAGAGGAACCTATATTACTACTTTTTGAACAATTGCTTTAGAACACTAACTTTTTGGTTGAAAGCATTTCTCCACTAGTTTTGTTCTAGTTGTAAAGACAAGCGTAGGTTTTGACACAGATAGACGTTCTGATTTTGGACTCACTGACATAGACATACTTTATATTTCTTTAGAGAGGGAAACCCTGCCTTAGTATTGGGTTAGTTAGGTGATACAGCATCCTGATTATTAATACAGTTTGGTTGAATTATATTTTTGTTTTCTGTATCATCTCTCTTCATAGTATGCCTGTCTCACATAATGTATGAGGTGCAATTGTGCACATACTCCCCTTCATCCAGTGGCTGCGCAATGAATGCAGCTGGATTGATGATGCAGCACCTCACT
Source organism: Ambystoma mexicanum (assembly GCF_040938575.1). Lineage (NCBI taxonomy): Eukaryota > Metazoa > Chordata > Amphibia > Caudata > Ambystomatidae > Ambystoma > Ambystoma mexicanum. The sequence goes on along the minus strand of NC_090932.1, from coordinate 995,588,463 downwards.
ATTAGGATGGATGAATTTGACAATACCACCTCATATCCTGAAACGCTTTGGCTAGTCAGGGTGTATTCGGATTTTTCTAAAATTGCAAAAAGTTCATGCTCGACATGGATCATCACTGGACAGCCCATAGTGTTGAGGATTACTAAATTGGAAACCCTTCAGCGGCATGTGCCTGTTCGCATGGGAAACGTCCCTGCTGTACTTGGTCTGGAAGACCACCTTAATAGGCCAGATGTTTGTGCCGTAGTGGCTTCTTCTGGGTGAGAACAGCTGTCATGACGTTAGAATGTGAGAAAAGAAAGAACATTTTCTTTTAATCTCAGATTGCTAAAACGGGTGCATTGCTGAGTGCTTCTACTAGCTCTTTTGAACAAATCACTAATTTCCCCTGTCCACACTATGGGACCTTTTTAATTTTCTGTGCTTCCTTCAGCCTCTACCGGAGGGGCTTGGTGTATGTGGAGTAATCAAATACCCAGATCCTGCAGTAATAACATAACCCCAGGAACTGCTGCATCTCTTGACCAGGTGTGGCTGTGGTGTGTTGTGTACTGCTGATGCCCTTTCTGGGGTAATCCTCCTTCCCTCTTGCACATCTTTTTGGCAATATTGTAGTTTTTCCTTGTCAACCTTGTATCCGTTCTCTGTCAATAGTGTTAGGCGTGTCACTCAATCTGATATACACTAGTCCTCTGTGGTGCTACACAACTGGAAGTCATCAATGTACTGGATCACTGTGCTAAGCATTTGCAAGTTGCATAAATCCATCTGCATCTCTCTGTTAAAAACAATTGGGGATTTACAATGTCCTTGCATGGGGATTCTGATCTTTTAATGATGCCCTGTTGCTATCGGCCATACATTGTTTCAAACACCCCCTCATCTGCTTCTTGTGACAGGGTTTATTGTTTCACTCAGGGCAAGAGTGGCCTTTCATTCAGTTTTATGGGGACCACCCTTGCCCCTTTCAGCACACCCACGTCATGGGGCCCACTTGTCCATATTCCCTTTGGTGCTTTATTCAAATCTTCTTGAAAGTGGGCTTATATCATGCTTAATTGTTGTATTTTCTCAGGAAACTCTCTGTGTTCTACAATCACCTGGCATGGAATGCATATCTGAAACACTATTTCCCCTGCATCATCGTCATCTGTGAACAACGTTGTGCTGGATCAATACACAGGAATGCATGCCACTCTTTACCATCTTGATCTGCCCCATGCAGAATCCACATTTCTTTCCTTATAAGTGCTACTTCTAAGTGTATTGCGATGATCTTTCCAGCTGCTATTTCTTTGTGCACTGCTGGTCTGAATAATAACTCTGTGTGCAATTGAAAAATATTGTCCTTTATATTGGCCACCCAACCCAACAATACCTGTATGCCATAAGGGAACATCTCTGCATTCAGTGGTACCCCTTGCAGGGTTCTGTGTGCACAGAATGCTTGTAAAGTGCATATACCCGTGTGTAAAGTATGCCTGGTTTTCCACATACAATGCCCTTTTCTGAGTATTAAATGGTCATCCACAATTTGCTCATGAGGCCTCTGCCCAATATGGTAATATGCGTATGCCTTGAACACAATGGGGTGCTACAATTTGTTGTGTGCCTATGTTTGTCCATTACTTAGTTTGACACGCAAAACAATCCCTCCTTAATACAAGACTTAGTTGTTCCTGTGTAGAACAAAAATGAACAATCCTGGTGGCCTATTTTCACTGCCTCCTCGTGTTCCTCTTCAAGGTCTGCAGTTACTGAAAGGATTGAGCACATCAGAATACTCTGTGGACTGGCCTATTGTGTATTCATGTTCTACCCTGGGAATCTGAATGGGTTACCTCGAAGCGCTGTTGCTCCTGTATAGTGTGGTATTGTGTTCTGTGGTTGCAACATGCTGTCCCATTGTGTCTTTGAGTACGCGTATGCCTGCAGATAATTGGGGTGTGTGCAGGATGACACTAGCTGTTGTTGGCTACTGCTCTGTGGCACTTTGACAATGGGGGTGCTCCTGTTTGAATATTTTGGGAGAATAGCACCTGTCTGTTGGGAGTTGCATTTGTTGCTGTGCGGGCTGCATCTGGGTGATTCCATGTGTTAATATCCCCGCAAAAATATCACCATCTGGCAATATTAACCCATTGAACCTTTGGGAGACACTCACGCAATCCCCATATTATTTTAAAGGGCTCAGGGATCAGGGGATACCCCCTCAACCCCCGCTCCCATTTAGCCCAAAAAGGATCCCCACTAATAATATTGCCTATGGCTTTTGCTGACGACCATATAAATGGCGATATTATTGGTGGGGATAATATTACCTGATACCATCTGGGCATGTGTCACCGGTTGTATACGAATTGTTCGTTTTACAACTGTTCGAATGACAATTGACCTTTTCACAATTGACCAAATTGTGAAGGTCAATTGTACCATATATGTGGGGGGAAACCCCCCACAACCCCCCACACGACCCACCCAACGCCAAACCCCCCAAAACCCATATATATATATATATATATATATCTATATATATATATATATATATATATATATAGATATATATATATATATATATATATTCGGTCAATTGTGAAAAGGTCAATTGTGACCCTTTAAATTCGGTCAATTGTTCATTCGAACAAATGTAAATGAACAATTTGGGTAATACCGTGTCTCCTGTGTCTGTTGCTGTGAGGGATCAGTGGGGGTCTGGTACATTGGGTCCCATCCTGTTTGTACTGTGTTTGCATTATGTTCCTACATTCCTGTGTAAAGTGACTCATTTGGCCACAAAGAACACATGGCTCTCCCCGACCCTGGGTCTTGGCCCTCTGTATCCATATCCCCTTCTCCTCTGAGTGTATCCCTTTACTTATTGATAATACCAAGTCTGTGGGAAACATCCACCATGTTGATTTTACCCCCCCTGCTGGTAATATCCTTGTGGATAATGCCCCTCTGTTGGCAGAACATTCCCTTGATGGGGTTACACTCCCCCTTGCTGGGAACCCCTCCCCTTTGATCAACCACCCTGAGGATCCCCCCTCTGGACTAACATGCCCTTGTACAAGTTTGAAAGTACTGATCCTTCCATAGTAAGTTTAGCTAACATCTTCTGATTAACTTTGCTTAATTTTTGGATGTGTTGAATGCTTTTCTTATGTCCGTGGGGTGGCCCCTAGACAAAATGTAGTAAAAGACAAGTATGCACGGTCCCATGACTGTTGCGTCTTTAACATCCACATTTCCTGTATTTGCTCAATGTACTGTGCAGGGTCTTCATCCTCTTTCATTGTGCATGTCAAAATGGCCTGCATGTATGATATGTCTAGGTACATGGTCCTCAATACCTTCCATACATGTGTGCGAGACATTGCTACTGAATTTAACTCCCTGATATCCTGCCTGAACCATATTGTATCCACTTGCTCACCCATTGAGAGGGCAAATAACGTCTACATGTCACCTATTGTGAGGGCCATCCCGGCTGTCTCTTTTTTAAAAGCATAAATCTATTTGCCTGCCCCTGCTGTGAAGGACAGCAAGCTATACACTACATTTTTCTTATCCATGTTTGGCCAAGGCATGTACTGAGGTCCCCTTCAGCCCTTCTTTGGTAAAGGGAACTGTGTCTGCGGCTTTGATGTGTTCTTACCCTTTGCAATGCTTACTACAGCTATCCTGGAAGTCGGAGAAAGGTGGGCACTACTGAGATTAGTAAAGACATTCTTTCTTTGGTTTAAATTACACTTATTTTGTGTGGAGCAACCAGTCTGTAAGGGTACTTGTGACACCAGGACCAGAAACTATCTAGTCAAGAAAAAAAGCTGGATGAACAATGCCGCAAAGAACAATGCTCTAGCTGTTGCTCAGTAGCCTGAGATTATTTGTGTGTATTGCTTTTTCGGTTTCAATAATGATTCTTCAATACTTTTTATAAATTGTTTATTCCCAATTTATTTCATTTTTAGATGTGCATATGCGGAATCGTTCCATTTATTTATTCATCTGCCTTGTGGGTGAGCCCATCCATACATAAATCCATAGATTTATGTGGTTGTGGTTATTTATGCCTATGCATTTTGGAGTCTAGCTCCTTCCTCAGGGCCTAAACCACATTTTACTCAGTAACCTTAGGTATCAAACAACAATTGTAATAAATATTCAGAATATTCAGTTAGTTTGGAATGTTAAATTGTAGCAAAAGTCAAAAAGATACATACAGTATATAACATATAGATGTATTGCGGAGAGAGGGAACAAAAAATAAGAAAAAACATAGTGTAAGGTCCAGTGCCTATTTAAATTGGAACATTACTTAATATGCCCAAAACATTGAATTACTATAGGGAATGAAACATGTGAACTGTACGTGATTGTCAGCAGTCTAATATCTAAAATAAAAAAACAAAATAAATAAACAAAATAAATGTGTGTAACAGAATATGTTCAGAGATACGTGTGAGTGACATGAGTAAAGAGGCAGCATTTTACTTTATGCGCAGATGTTCAGTAGGAGTGTATAGACTCCTCGTGGGACCTAGGTAGAAAGAATTAAATGAAAATGTGGGATAACGCAGGACTTCTGAGTTGTTCCCTTTTACCCAAGAGATGGTGGGTTAGAGATTGCCTCTTACCTTGCCACAGGCTGTGTGCAGACTTGTGGAGCCTCACGGATCGCTAGAGTCTAGTGGCGGCTACTTCCTTGTTTATGTAGTTGCCATGGTGATCCTTCCGAGGCGTCATGGAACGTCGACAGATGTGCCGACGCTGTGATGCCCCGTGTCCCGCATCCCCTTGGTAACAGGGGAACGGGAATGAGGATCAACAGAACGCGTTTTATTTCCCCTTCGCAATGTTGTGAATGAGTTTGCATCAAAGAGCGGGTTGCTCCATTCCATGAGGCGCACATCCAAAGGTCGGTGTGAACTTAATAAAGTTACAAATGTTGTGCACAGATTTTACTTACAAGGAAATAACATGTGATCTGGAAATGGATCCAAATAATGCTATGTCAATGTTGTACTGTGTAAAGTCAGAATGGGTGAAACTGTTAAGTGTGACCTCAGTGTGACTTATAGTGGGGTAAATAATAATAATAGGAAAAAAGGTACACATGAAGGTGGATAAGTCATGTTATTGCAGTAAGGAGGGTACGAGCCAGAGGGTTTGATCTGGTATAGAGTACAAATCAGTTTATCACTTAACAAGTCTATTGGGTAGTTATCATTATACTCCTGTCAGTATCTCATACATTGTCCAAAAACAGATTAGGCTCAGATAACCAAAGGACCATGTTAAGCCATATAGTTGCAATTGTATTATGTTATGCTTGAAAATTGGAAGTATTATGTACTTTCCCCTTAATGCATTGTATTTGCGTTGGAATGTATTCAGCCCTATAGGTGCAATCCCTCAAAAACTCACATTTAACATTCACAGGTTATATAAATATATACATAGAAAATGCACGTTGTTACTGGAAATATTCCCAAAAGTAACAGGACCTATTTATCTCTTTGTTTAGTCCTCTTAGGGCAAGAGTTCCCAATCGATCTATTCAGAAGCATTCTCTTCTGTCAAGTCTCTGCTGTAGGTTCTCATGAAGCTCATGCTTGTGGACAACTTCCAGTATAAAAAATTGTGCCCCTTTTCAATCCAGTGTTTGGCCACTGATGAGTTAATGTTCTTGTTGCGTATACATGAGCAGTGCTCATTCCAGCGTAATTTGGCTTTCCTTTTAGATTGTCCCACGTAGTACAGACCACATGGGCATTTAATTGAATACATTATGTTTTGCATGTCGCATAATCCTTTATTGGCAATTTTTTCGCCAATTTGTGGGTGGTTTATGCTCTGTCCTTTCTGTATGTAGCTGCAGTTGCTGCATTGTAGACATGGGAAAGTTTGTTTGCACCTAGTCTTCAATTTCTTTTGTGCTGGACGTGTTTGTACTAAGCAGTCTCTAAGATGTTCTCTCCGCTGGTATGCAAATGTTGGTAGGTCTTTGAATAGATGTTCAATTTTCTGGTTGCATGATAGCATCTGCCAGTGTTTCTACTACTGCTATCCTTCCTGTTCTATTTCTGAGTGTCTGCGACCAATCTCTACCGCTCTCCCTTTCCAACTCCCTCTCCTTTTCCTTTTTTTCCTTTGTCATCTCTACTTCTCTTTGTCCCATTCTCTTTCCAAAAATTAAGTCCTTTCCTGTTTCCTCCTCTTTTCCATTGACCTCCTCTGTCAAGCAGTCATTTTCTGTGGACTCAATGCCCGTTGATTCTACTTTGGGGAAGCCTGCATCCAGGCAAGCTGTACTGTCCAATTAGAATTTTATTTTTCAAGACATGCATGTGTCTGGGGTTACCGCTGTGCGCCAGCCCTCCTTCTTCTACTGTGCTGCCCTTTTGAGCTGCAATTCTGCTTGCTTCATCACATCTTCTATCTGCCTGCACACGTTCTTCTCTATCTTTGATACTTGTGTTTTTCTAACCATATCTTTGGAGGTGTTGGTACTTTATTTGTTTTTTTGTGGTGCTCGCTGTGGTAGTGGTGCTGGCCCCTTTCTTTTTCATTGTCACCCCTGTCTTGTCCTCCACTGGAGGTACATGATAGGTGTTGATATATCCTGTTGCTGGTTGGAATGTAGCTTGAACCCATAAAGGGGCGGTGCACATGGACTGGGGCTTGTGTCTGTATTTTTTACTACTTCTCTGAGGGACTTTTCTCTACATTACTTGAATATCTTCCAGAGCACTAAAATGCTTTGCCTGCTCTTCAGTTTCTTTCCTCTGTGTTTAGCTAAGAGAAATGCAAACATGTTTTCTATAATCTCACTTTCAAATGTACCGTCTTTGGGCCATTCATATCGATACTTAATTATTGTATCTTCATTTTGTGGCAATTTTCAACATGGATGCTCCAGTTGCGTCTCCATAACACCCCCTCCCTCTTTTGCCAATGTCAACCCCTTGTTTTTTAAAAATGCCAATCATAATGACTTCACTTATTCAAGCCTCAAAAGCTATTAACGAAAATAAAGATTACAGGTCGACCAATATTTTACTTTCACCACACCATACCATACCTCATAACCAATATTATCTCAATACACTACCCCACCTTTAAGTCAATCTTCAACACAACATGCTACCACATTAAAACCAAACAACAACAGTAACTAGTCCTACTAACAACAATATTCTCGGGCCCGCAGTCCACACAATATATCCACTACCGACACTTTTGTCAGGCCCTGAGCCTACACAAAATTTTTATCTCTACACTGTGCGGTCGTTCCTCTGAGGAGATCCCAAACCATATACTTATACACAGCACTGTCCTCATAATATCATAAACATTTCATTAACCCCAAAAGGAAATGATATGACTACACAGTGCCATTTTTCTTCCTACTGGATAAAATCCCCTCAATATTTCAGTAGTTTGCATACAATACTACACGCCGCCATTTTCTCCACCACGGAGAGATCCCTTCAATGTCAGCTATACACCACTAAAGCCCAATGCATTTACAGCTCTCTGCTTTCTTACACTTGTACACTCACATACTATTGGATCTTTGAGTCCTTTCGACACTGATTCTCCCCTTTTAACTGCCTGCACATGCCTCTTCATTTTGTGCACTCTATCTAATCTTGGCAGGCCCGCACTGCACCTCTTAGCAGTGCGGCAGGGATCCCACAGCTTCACCAAGAGAATTGAAGATCTCACTGGGCACTCCAAATGTAAAGGGGTCCCCCCCATCATGTAATCCGAGAAAAAGTAGAAAAAGTAATCCAAAATGAGTGCACATCTTTGCAAGAAAGAACACAGCTTTATTGATTAATCAGCGGGGAGAGAAAACAGACAGACAGTTCTGTACAACTGATCTGGACAAGCATTTCTCGACCCACATCTAGTGGGCGGTACATTTTAAGGAAAGAAAACACACATTTGAATAAATCACATTTATTACATTTGAGGACCGTTCTAACATGGTGATTGGACACTTGTCATCCGGAACGCAAAGCATAACATCCCTTCATGACGTCATGGCGCCAACCATCCCACCTCTCAAAGACATCAACATGTGCTGACTGACAAAAATCCTACATTAAAACAAAAAGTGTCTAAACTTAAAGACACTCCCGTCCCCTGCACACCTTACAAGCTGAAATAAATCAGTCAAATTTCATAACATTTGCACTTTTATATATAGAAAGAATTGTCAATTTAGAACATAGGTAACAAAATATCTTCATAAAAGTACAGAAAAAAGGTATCAACTGACTTCCAATATGGCCAGCATGAAAAACAAATCAAACCAGACAAGAAAATAAGCTCCCAATTTTGAACTGCAGCTTCAAGCTCTACGCGTTTCGGGGACTATCCCCTTCTTCAGGAGCAAAAATATCTGCAAGTATAGATATATATACAATTAGAGGACATCTCACATAACATTAAAAGTTTGGGCAAACTAAACACATTAAATAAAGAGAATACATTAAATAATTATGTACACATAAATCCAACCACAATTCTACATAACATACACAAGTGGTTGTATATTCACAGTGGTACAACTGGTATGGCTCCAAATGTAAATCTCAAAATGCATTAAAACCTAAAACACTTATACGCATGTACCTCACAGTGGGAATGTTGTCAAAGAAAATAGAGTCTCTGTCTGTGCATCTGTCTGTGCATGACGTACACAGAACCAGGATCCCTGCAAATACTCCTGCCGTCCTCAACAAGTGAAATATGATTGCCGAACTCTGGAATACCAAAGCATATCTATCAGCTCCAATTACACGTAGTTAAATCACCAAACCTTAATGACTAAACAACTAGTTCCAAAAACACCTATTACTCATTGGCAACTAATGTATGCAGCTCAACGATCAGCAAAATCCTCAACCTTGTGCCACCACCTCATCTTTGTGCCAACACATCAACTTAACACAGAAAGTTAAAAAGCCCAAATCCTCAAAGAAAACCCAAAATTTAAATTGTGCAACTCTTCCAACATATATTATTTACCTAAGGCAAATCAATAGCCAATCGAATCCAAATTCAGGACTTCCAGTACCCCGCATCCAATGTAAAGCATCCTGCTGATTATAGAAATGTATAATGCAACTAAAAAACAAACACAAAATATACCATTTACAAACTAACACCACCTTTCCAATACAAACATAAATAAATATAAACACATCCACACAGCTTAAACTTACTTCCAGAAGCGCACCACTTCACCTCAGATTCAACGTCTCCTCTCCAATTCACACGTAACAGATCCCAACCCACAACACACTTCCTGGCTCATTTTATACTGTTTCCTGGTAGTCACATGATAAAGTCACGTGACCCGCCGGCACTGAATACTAAAAGAATGCACAAAGCTCCCTGCAACCTGCCAAATACACAGGTAATGCTATCTAAGCACACAGGTACTGAGTGAGTAAATCAAACAAAATAAAAAAGACACCAAAGATGAATGTGTGTGTATTTAAAAAGGAGATAGACATAGAAGAAAGACTGCATTTTTGAAAAAATTAAAAAAATAATAAATAAGTGCCTTAAAACTATTGCTGTCCATCAACCATACTTAACTACGCGGCAAATTCAGAAAAAAACCAAGTAAACTAGTTATGTACTAAAGATAAATGTGTGTGTATTTAAAAAGAAGATAGACATGGAAGAAAGACTACATTTTTGAAAAAATTGAAAAAATAATGAATAAGTGCCTTAAAACAATTGCTGTCCATCAACCATACCTAACTACGCGGCAAATTCAGAAATAACCAAGTAAACTAGTTATGTACTAATTACCCAAACCCAATAACTACTATTCCATACACCTCTCCTGGAACAACCAGTATGTAACCCCCGGAAAACACAAATCCCTCCATGTGACCTCAAACTCATATCAATTTATGCATTATGAACTACGCGGCAAATTCAAAAATAGCCAAGTAAACTAGTTATGTACTCATTACACAAACCCAATAACTACTCTTCCATACACCTCTAATGGAACAACCAGTATGTAACACCCGGAAAACACAAATCACTCCATGTGACCTCAAACACATATAAATGTATGCATTATGA